>NC_069500.1:610249004-610616682 GCF_027579735.1 Bombina bombina | reverse complement strand
TACACTCATTTTAAGTCTGATGACTGCAACACGTTCCAAAAAAGTTGAGACAGGGAAAATTTAGGACTAATAGCTGCATGACAAGTTAAAATAAGAAGGTTATGTGAAACAGGTGAGGCAGTCGTGCAATCATAGTATATAAGGAGCCTCCAAGAAAGGCCTAGTCATTCAAGAGCAAGGATGGGTTGAGGCTCGCCAATCTGCCAAAAGATGCGACAGCGAATAATCCAACACTTTGAGAACAACATTCCTCAAAGACAAACCTGTAGAATTTTGGGCATTTCACCTTCTACAGTGCACAATATAATTAAAAGATTCAAGAAATCCGGTCAAATTTCGGTGCATAAAGGGCAAGGCCGAAAACCACTTCTGAATGCGTATGATCTCTGATCCCTCAGACATCACTGTCTCAAAAACCATCATGAGTCTATAATGGATATTCTGAAAACCTTTGTCAGTTAACACCATTCACCACTGCATCCACAGATGCAAGTTAAGGCTTTACAATGCAAAGCAGAAACCTTACATCAACACTGTCCAGAAGTGCCGCCAGCTTCTCAGGGCTCGGTCTCATCTGAGATGGACAGTGGCACAGTGGAATCATGTTTTAAGGTCCCACAAATCAACATTTCAAATAGTTTTTGGAAAAAACAGCAGTTGTGTTCTCCGGACCAAAGAGGAAAAGGACCATTCAATCTGTTATCAGGGTCAGGTTCAAAAGCCAGCATCTGTCATGGTATGGGGGTGTGTCAGTGCCCATAGCATGGGTAACTTGCACATCTGTAAGGGCACCATTAATGCAGAAACATATGTATACATTTTAGAGCAACATGTGCTGTCATCTAGATGTCGTCTTTTCCAGGGACGTCCCTGCATTTTCCAGCAGGACAACACCAAACCACATTCTGCGTGAATTACAAGAACATGGCTGCATAATCAGAGAGTGTGGGTGCTAGCATGGTCTGCCTGCAGCCCTGACCTATCTCTGATTGAGAATGTGTGGCGCATTATGAATCGCAAAATAAGACAACAAAGGCCCTGTACAGTTGCGTAGCTGAAGACATGCATAACGGATGAATAGGGGAAAATTCTGCTTGCTAAACTTAACCAACTGGTGTCTTCAGTGCCCTAATGCTTAATAAGTGTTATTACAAGAAAAGGTGATGTTACTCAGTGGTAAACAGTCGACTGTCCCAACTTTTTTGGAGTGTGTTGCAGTCATCGGATTTGAAATGAATGTATATTTTCAAAAATACATTAAATAATGTGTTAATAATATGTTTTCAATATAGTACAGGGTGAATCGAATTTTCAAATGACTCTTTTTTTTTTTTTTTTGCATTTTCCATACTGTCCCAACAATTTCGGAATTGGGGTTGTATGTTACCTTCTTTTGGAAATAAATTAAAGCTCAAAAAAACAAAGCAATAATATACTTTAGAGAGCCAGTGAGTTGTGAGTTTGATAGATGAGTAGTCTTTGAGGCCTATTTATCAAGCCGTCAACCGCAAATACGCTGGAATTCCGCAGCGTAATTGTGGAGATCTTGATTCGCCTAATTTATCAAAGCCTACAGACCGGCAAAAGTTTACATTTGTGACGTAACATACGATCGGCCGGTCTCAGTCCGACACAGATCGATGCTTACGTCATTACAGATGTTCCGAATGCTAATTCGGCACTATCTGACTACTTTTGCTAGTTATCAAATATCTACCAGGTATGCTTGCTACTATTCTGGCCCAGCGTACCTGGTTTTCAATCCGCCGCCCTGGAGGCGGCAGATGCCTTAGGAATCAATGGGAGTCTGAAAGCAGCAAAGTTTATATTCGCTGCTACCCGATATCCCATTGATTCCTATGGGAGAATAAAGTTATGTTTACACCTAACACCCTAACATGTACCCAGAGTCTAAACACCCCTAATCTGCCACACAAACATCGCCGCCACCTACATTATACTTAATAACCCCTAATCCGACACCGCCGCCACCTACATAAAAGTATTAACCCCTATCCCGCTGCTCCCGGAGCCCACCACAACTAAATAAAGTTATTAACCCCTAATCCCCTGGCCTCCCACATCAGTACCACTTACAAAACCTATTAACCCCTAAACCGCCAGCCCCCTATCGCCATAAACTAATTTAACCTATTAACCCCTAAACCTAACAACCCCTTAAATGGACATGAAACCCAACATTTTTCTTTCATGATTCAGATAGAGAATACAATTTGAAACAACATTCCAATTTACTTCTATTATCTAATTTGCTTCACTTTTTAGGAATCCTTTGTTGAAGAAATGTTAATGCACATGGGTGAGCCAATCACACGAGGCATCTATGTGCAGCCACCAATCAGCAGCTACTGAGTCTATCTAGATATGCTTTTCAGCAAAGGATATCAAGAGAATTAAGCAAATTAGATAATAGAAGTAAATTGGAAAGTTGTTTAAAATTGTATGCTCCTTCTAAATCATGAAAGAAAAAATTTGGGTTTCACGTCCATTTAACTTTACATTAAAGTGACAGTCTACACCAGAATTTTTATTGTTTTAAAAGATAGATAGTTCCTTTACTACTCATTCCCCAGTTTTGCATAACCAACAGTTATATTAATATACTTTTAACCTCTGTGATTATCTTGTATCTAAGCCTCTGCAAACTGCCCCTTTATTTCAGTTCTTTTGACAGACTTGCAGTTTAGCCAATCAGTGCCTGCTCCCAAATAACTTCACGTGCACGAGCACAGAGTTATCTATGTGAAATACATGAACTAACACCCTCTAGTGGTGAAAAACTGTTAAAATGCATTCTGAAAAGAGGTGGCCTTCAAGGTCTAAGAAATTAGCATATAAACCTCCCAGGTTAAGCTTTCAACTAAGAATACCAAGAAAACAAAGCAAAATTGGTGATAAAAGTAAATTGGAAAATTGTTTAAAATTACATGCTCTATCTGAATCATGAGTGTTTATTTTGGCCTAGACTGTCTATTTAAATATTAACTCATCCCTATCTTATAATAAATTAAAACTTACCTTTAGATTTAAATTAAACTATATTAAACTAATAATTAATCTACCCTAACTATTATACTAAAATTGCATTAAACTATATTAAACTAATAATTAATCTACCCTAACTGTTATACTAAAATTACATTAAACTACAAATTAAATTAAATATATAGGTTATAAAAATACTATTGGCTGTTGCAATCAGCCAAAAGGATTGAGCTTTCATCCTATTGGCTGATCCAATCAGCCAATAGGATTGAGCTCGCATTCTATTGGCTGATTGGACTAGCCAATAGAATGCAAGCTCAATCCTATTGGCTGATTGGATCAGCCAATAGGACGAAAGCTAAATCCTATTGGCTGATTGCAACAGCCAATAGTATTTTTTCAACCTTAATTCCTATTGGCTGATAGAAATCTATCAGCCAATCAGAATCTAAGGGACGCCATCTTGGATGACGTCATTTAAAGGAACCTTCATTGTAGAAGAAGACGTAGATTGAAGAGGATGCGCCGCGCCAGATGTCTTGAAGATGGAGCCGCTCTGCGCCGGATGGATGAAGATAGAAGATGCCATCTGGACGAAGACTTCTGCCAGCTTGGATGAAGACTTCGGCCTGCTTGGATGAAGACTTCTGCTTGCTTTGATGAGGACTTCTGCCGCTTCGTTGAGGATGGATGTTGGCTCTTCAGAAACTGTAAGTGGATCTTCGTGGGTTAGTGTTAGGTTTTTTTAAGGGTTTATTGGGTGGGTTTTAATTTTAGATTAGGGTTTGGGCTTTTGAAAAAGAGCTAAATGCCCTTTAAAGGGCAATGTCCATACAAATGCCCTTTGCAGGGCAATGGGGAGCTAAGGTTTTTTAGATTAGGTTTCTATTTGGGGGGTTGGTTGTGTGGGTGGTGGGTTTTACTGTTGGGGGTGTATTTGTATTTTTTTTACAGGTAAAAGAGCTGATTTCTTTGGGGCAATGCCCCGCAAAAGGCCCTTTTAAGGGCCATTAGTAGTTTATTGTAGGCTGGGGTTTTTTTTATTTTGGGGGGGCTTTTTTATTTTTATAGGGCTCTTAGATTAGGTGTAATTAGTTTAAATATTTGATCATTCATTTTTTATTTTGTGTAACTTAGTGTTTAAGTTTTTTGTAACTTTGTAATTTTTAATAGTAGATTTAAATTATTTGAGTAGGGTTAGGTTTTTAAATATATAATATATTTAATTTAATTTGTAGTTTAATGTAATTTTAGTATAACAGTTAGTTTAGATTAATTATTAGTTTAATATAGTTTAATATAATTTTAGTATAATAGTTAGGGTAGGTTAATTATTAGTTTAATATAGTTTAATTTACTTCTACAGGTAAGTTTTAATTTATTATAAGATAGGGATGAGTTAATATTTAATGTAAAGTTAGCTGGTTGTTAGGTTTAGGGGAAAATAGCTTAATTTAGTTTATGGCTAGGTGGGGGGCTGGCGGTTTAGGGGTTAATAGGTTTAGTAAGTGGTAGTGATGTGGGAGGCCAGAGGTTTAGGGGTTAATACATTTAGTCCGGGAGTGGCGGAAAAGGGGTTAATAAGTTTATTAGAGTTGCGGTGGGCTCCGGGAGCGGCGGGATAGGGGTTGATACATTTAGTTAGTTGTAGCGGTGTCGGGGAGCAGCGGGATATGGGTTAATAATTTTATTTAGTTGCGGCGGGGTCCGGTGGTCCGGGAGCGGTGGGATAGGGGTTAATACCTTTATTAGAGTTGCGATGGGCTCTGAGAGCGGTGGGATAGGGGTTAAACAGTTTAGTATAGTGGCAGTATTTAGTGACGGTATAAATAAAGCTGTGAAAAAGCCGAATAGCAGCGAGATTGATGACTGTCAGTTAACAACAGTCCACTGCTCATCACCCTGAACTTGATGCACGGCTTTTTGACAGCTTTTTATATAAATATGGAGAGCGTATTTAGGTCCGCGGCCGCGATGTTAGGCAATGTCAGGCGAGTGTATTGGTGCCGTCGAATGCAGCACAGTTGACGGCTTGATAAGTAGGCCTCTTTGTGTAGAAATTAAGAAGCAGTTATGGGAACAACATAGGATCATAGCCAATATTCCAACATCTAAAGACAATCATGTGATGTGCATAAGCAACTTCAAGGGCAGTTACATTAACAGCTGCAAATACCTCCATGGCTCAGGCATATAAATTATAAGCATTTAGAAAATGCAGGTCCCTCAAAATGAGGACGTTTATGATGCAGAAAACTGGACATAAATATATACAGTATTAATTAATAACTCAATGGATCCATATAATGATTTCCCTTCATATTATGGGGTCGATTTATCAAACAATTCACACTGCTACGGCTGCAGGTTCTCACAAAAGAACCGCTGCTTCCCTAAACTTTCGCTACCTCTTATGGCGAATTTCAATCTCCCTGGTCTCGTCCGATCGGGGAGATTGACAACTCCTGCCCTCGCGTGATTTGCTGTGCTCAGACAGGTGGCGGGATTGCACACAAGCGCAAAATACCGCTCGTGTGCAATGCTGAATTCCGGCAGCGGAATTCAGCCTGCCAGAGGCAAGTTGCGGCGGACATGTGTGCGCCTGTCCGCTGCAATTTGATAAATCGACCGCTAAGTCTAACTCTCAACTCATCATGGTGGGACAGAGAATATGAACTGTAAATACTATATTATCTATTTACTTTACATCATCCTACGCTACACTGGCTGGTGCATTAAAAAAAATGTATCTGAATAAACAATCATACACACTCACGTACACACACACACATATATATATATATATATATATATATGGATACTGACAGACAGACAGACAGATAGGTAGCAAGAGAGATAGAAGATAGAAAGAGATGTGCACTTCCCCTTTTAATAACGTGTGTCTCTAATAAATCGAAAAAGTTGTCAGCTGAATATTTTAAAGAAATATTCCATTTACCTTCACATTATGAAAAGAATTTGCACATTCATTTTTTGAAATGTCTATACACAATTATTTACTGCTTGAAGAATGTGCTTTATTTTCACTTTACAGACTATACATAAATCTACATTCATGCAAATGAAAAAAGCAATGCATAATTTATAGCATTTTCTATGAGCCATTTTGATTTAACCTTTCCTTTGAATGAAGAATGGGATTTTGGAGTTGTTGAGCAGTGGCAGAAACCTCATATGTCCTTAGAGAAGGACACTCGTAGCTGACTTTCCATCAATGTTGAATCTTGCTATCTATCTATCTATCTATCTATCTATCTATCTATCTATCTATCTATCTATTGTATCATCTATCTATCTATCATCTATCTATCTATCTATCTATCTATCTATCTATCTATCTATCTATCTATCTATCTATCTATCTATCTATCTATCTATCTATCTATCTATCTATCTATCTATCTATCTATCTATCTATCTATCTATCTATCTATCTATCTATCTATCTATCTATCTATCTATCTATCTAGGACTATATGATGATGTATAGGCTATAATCAACATAAAAGTACTTTACTTAAAAATATTTGTTTTCATCCTACTTATCTGCTTAAATACACTGCATAATTTATAGCATTTTTATAAAAAAAAATTGTGTAAGCTTTGTTTCTTTGAACTTGAAGTTTAGGGGGAATAGAAAACGTAGACACAAAACCAACAAACAAAGAATGTGAACTAGAAGGGACAAAAAAGATGGACGATACATATAAGGAGAACAGGTCATTAGTAGTTACTAATTTAAGAGGAAAGACACACTTATTGACCTTTACTTTATGCCTATTACTGATGGTGATCTTCTAGCTCATGGTTAGTTGCTGTACAATCTGGGTTAAATGGTGGCTGTGTTCCATGATTGTGGATGTCTGTGAGATGCTTGCTGGGAGGACCATTTTTGTAATTGTTTTACTGGCAGCCAGAATAGTTTCTCCAGTTTTCTAAAGTGTGGTCATGAACCCTGATCCCTGTGATTATTTGAACTAAAGTGTTTTGTAAATGCTGTAAGAATTAAAAATAATGTGGTCTAATATACTTAGATAGACATCAGTGTTGCAATAGATTCAAGAGATTGCTCAATAAGTGACAATAGTTTTCAAATCTCTTGGATCTATCTATGAGGTGTAATGGATAGTAAGATGACTATTACTGGACTCAGAGCTTCCTGCCCTGGTTCCTCCCTAGACATTGTAAGAGGGGGAACATTAATGAAAAAGGAGAGGGATTACATAAGCTTTGAATGACAGCTACCCTGGCTTCTGTCTGTTATGTCCGTGGGATATTTCTTTATCAGACCAATCCTGGTCTTCTAATCCTGAGTCAAGTAGAAAGATAAAGAAAAATCCCAGGAGTATAGTTAAGTGGATTAAAATAATGAGATAGAGCAGGTAGAGGTACAAGGAAAAGATAAAAGGAACCTTTTAGAGTAACAATGGCAAAACAAATGAGTGGGTCACAAGGCAATGCAGGATTCAGCAATAGATAGGCAGTACAATCTTTCAGAGTACCAATGGGCAAAGCAAAAGAGTAGGTCACAGGGCAAAGCAGGATTCAGCAATAGGTAGGCAGTCCAATCTTTCAGAGTACCAAATGGGCAAGCAGAAGTGTAAGTCAAAAGGCAAAGCAGAACATAGAGCACCCAGGAATACAATAAGTTTACCTATACTTGGGCAAGTAGAAGAGACTGAGGCTGATTCAAATAGGTGCAGGTTCAGGCCAGGAGGGACGCATAGGAGTGACCAGTGTGGAGCAAGGATGCAGACAGAGGTGCACCTGTGGCACGCAACAATAACATCACCACTACACACCGCAAAACAACCACAGCAAGCGGCCCTAGCAACGGTCGAGTGGAGGCGGTGGTACGTGACACTGCCTTTATGATTATGCAGAGGTTGAGCCACATCATGATACTGTTCTATATATAGACAGACACCATTTAACAGTCAGGAAAATATATGTTCTGGATTACAAAGTATGTTGTGGACAACGCTAGTGTGATACAGACCACCTGGTTAAGTACAAGTTCAAAGGGGAGGTGGGCATAGGGATGTATGTTATTGTTAAAAACTTGACTTGTGCGCGGTCGAAAAATTCATTTCGGTTCGGATCGATACGGATGTTTTAGAATTTCGGTTCGGATCGATTCGAATTTGGGAAAAATTGAATGAATTTGTTTCGGATTCGTTTTGGATTCATTTGGATTCGAGTAAATTTGGCTGGATTCGGTTCAGTTCGATTCAGAAATTCAGAATTTCGGTATGTATTTGGTGGGATGTGCTGTGTATTAGACTAGTATTATGTACTGTATATTAGGTGTAACCCATAGCAGAGTGATATAACCTAATATACTGTACAATACTAGTGTAATCCATGGCCATCTGAATGTAATGAATAAATCCGAACTAATTCGGATTTATTTGGTAGATTCGGTACTACCGTAATTCGGAAATTCGAATCGATCCGAATCTCCGAATTTAACAAATTCATCCGAATTTCGATTCAGAAGGAATCGAAACACACATGTCTATTAAAAACCCTCCACAGTAAAGATAATATTATTGAAGGGACATAAAACTCTTTCATTGCTGTAATAAGAAAGCACTAAACAGTGGCTTATACTTAATAGAAATCATTGCTGTATTATATTTATCATTTTGAAAGGATTTTACCTTTTATTTTATTTTGTTAACTTCATTTGTGCAGTGTCTATTACTTCCTGTCACATCCTAGGCTGGGGTCTCTACAGGAAGGCAAATAGATTGGCTGGGTAATTAGAAACTCAGGCTGACCGCAGATAGGACAGCCGATTGAGATTATTTTTTGTGTTCTGGAAGATCAGCTTGACTTTCAATATTAATGTTGCTATAAACGGAAATATATGGGTCTGTGCTAGGGGTGTATAGTCACTCTTCTAAGCAAACACCTCACCCGATTGCTTAAATAAAAAAATAGACATATATATAGAAAGTGATAGAAGAGGGCGTTTTAAACAAGTAAACAAAGATAAGACATATAATCAATGTATTCAAGTCTTCCAAATAATAAGGGCACAATTGTTTATTGATATAGGAAATAAGATGATGCAGATAATAACCGAAAATAAATAGCTTTATAGCAATAGATAAAATACTAGATATATAATGTGAGGACTTATCCTTCACACGGATTATAAATATAATTTAACCTAGTATAGGAGAGGATTACAATTGCAGATTTGTTTTAGTATTTACAGATCTCAGTGAGGTCTTGGAATTCTGAATTATACTTTGGAGGAAATAACAGCAGAATGTTTTTGTATATCCGAGTCAATCCCTGTATGCAACTGGCAGATGTAATCAACTAATAGCAGAAGTAGTGCATCATATGTTGCGAGTTCTTGTATGTACTTTCTGCTAGATTTAGAGTTTTGTCGGTAAAGACCCGCGTAGCTAACGCAGCTTTTTTTCCTACCGCTGCTTCCAAACAACGCTGGTATTTAGAGTTGTCTGAAGGGCTGCGTTAGGCTCCAAAAAGGGAGCGTTGAGCCGAATTTACCGCCACTTCAACCCTCAATACCAGCGTTGCTTACGGTAGCAGTAAGCTGGCAAAACGTGCTCGTGCACGATTCCCCCATAGGAAACAATGGGGCAGTTTGGGCTTGAAAAAAACCTAACACCTGCAAAAAAGCAGCGTTCAGCTCCTAACGCAGCCTCATTGTTTCCTATGGGGAAACACTTTCTAAGTCTGCACCTAACACCCTAACATAAACCCAGAGTCTAAACACCCCTAACCTTACACTTATTAACCTCTAATCTGCCGCCCCCCCTATCGCTGACACCTGCATTACACAATTAACCCCTAATCTGCCGTTCCGGACACCGCCGCCACCTACATTATCCCTATAAACCCCTAATCTGTTGCCCCCAAAATCGCCGACACCTACATAATATTTATTAACCCCTAATCTACCCCCCCAACGTCTAGCTAGTTAATTTATTGATAGTGTAGTGTTAGGTTTAATTGTAACTTAGGTTAGGATTTATTTTACATGTCATTTTGTAATTATTTTAACTAGGTAGCTATTAAATAGTAAATAACTATTTAATAGCTATTGTACCTAGTTAAAATAAATACAAGTTGCCTGTAAAATAAATATAAATCCTAAAATAGCTACAATACAATTATTAGTTATATTGTAGCTAGTTTAGGGTTTATTTTACAGGTAAGTATTTAGTTTTAAATAGGAATACTTTAGTTAATAAGATTTAATTTATTTCGTTAGATTAAAATTATATTTAATTTAGGGGGGTGTTAGGGTTAGGGTTAGACTTAACTTTAGGGGTTAATACATTTATTAGAGTAGCGGCGAGGTCCAGTCGGCAGATTAGGGGTTAATACTTGAAGTTAGGTGGCAGCGACGTTGGGGGGGGGCAGATTAGGGGTTAAAAATATTTATTACAATGGCGGCGATGTGGGGGGACCTCGTTTTAGGGGTACATAGGTAGTTTATGGATGTTAGTGTACTTTAGAGCACTGTAGTTAAGAGCTTTATATACCGGCATTAGCCCATAAAGCTCTTAACTACAGCCTTTCCATGGGCGGTAGGAGTCTTGTCGGTAGAGGTGTAACGCTCACTTCAGCCAAGACTCTAAATACCGGCGTTAGGAAGATCCCATTGAAAAGATAGGATATGCAATTGGCGTAAGGGGATCTGCGGTATGGAAAAGTCACGGCTTGAAAGTGAGTGTTACACCTTTAGCTGGCTACTCTAAATACCAGCGGGCGGCCAAAAGCAGCGTTAGGACCCCTTAACGCTGCTTTTGACGGCTAACGCAGAACTATAAATCTAGGCGTTTGTGTTTCAACAGTGATTCTGTTTCAGTCCGGTGTTCTAAAATAAGTTGTATACCATAAGAATGCGTGCACTACGTCACTTCCGGTGACGTGAAATCAGCGGCAGATTAGGGGTTAAAAACTTTAAAATAGTGTTTGCGATGCGGGAGTGCCTCGGTTTAGGGGTTTAGGGGTTAATAGGTTGTTTATGGGTGTTAGTGTACTTTTTAACACTTTAGTTATGAGTTTTATGTTACAGCTTTGTAGCATAAAACTCCTAACTACTGACTTTAGATGGCGGTACGGATCTTGTCATTTTAGGCTGTAACGCTCGCTTTTTAGCGTCACTGCAAAACTTGTAATACCGGCGCTATGGGAATCCCATGAAAAAACGTAATTTTTACGAGTGCGGTACTGATATTGCGTTACAGACTAAAAGGCCTGCGGTACAGCTATACTGAAAAGACTTGTAATGGCTGCATTGGGGAAAATGATGCGTTATGAGCCACAGCGCTGCTATTTGACTCATAACGCAAAACTCGTAATCTAGGTGTTTGTTAGCAGGCTGAAGTCGTCTGGATTTCCTAGGATGCAACAGGTAAGTTGAGATGCGAGCGGAAGCTTGGAAGGTGTCCTTGGATATGGCAAGTAAGCTGAGTTGTGAGCGGAAGTTCGGAAGGTGCCTTTCTTTACCGGAATCTTCATTCTTTACTGGCGGAGCTTTACCCCGCTGCTGTGGGAGGAACTGTAATCAAAAGTTTAGCGGCAGGCTGTTTCAGACGTGGATAGGGGCCGCACAGTGATTACTGGAAAGTCAAATACCACTGAAGACAAAAGGAGAATTTCAGCTTAAATCTGAGAGTAAGCTTCTGTAGTGCTGTGGTGTAAGAATTCCTCAAAGAGGTAGAAATCAATTCCCAATTTAGAGACTGGAACTGGTAGTAGCATCTGTTAGAACACAGAAAAAGGCTTGCAGACAGCTGAACAAGAGAAAGAAGCTTCTGTAAGGTATTCCTACCATCACTTCCAAATTACTAGGCAACCTGATGTTGTTATATAGCATGTTCTTAAAGGGAAGTTGAACAAGGAAAATCTTAAAGGAACAGTACACTGCTAATACATGACATATAAAGGGACGTCTCCCTAAGTGTAAGGTTGCAACCATATATATAACCTTAAATACAATGTTCATGTTCACTGAAAGTCCAGCATCAATAGATAACCCCCTTAATCAACAGCTCAGCTGTATCTATGTGTAAAAGCACTTTGCAAAAACTTCAGCTTCACTCTTATAGAGGGGTCTTCAGCAATGCAGCAAGAAGAACCGCTCACAGCTTAATGTTGTCCTTTGAAATAATAAAAAAAAAATCAAGAAATAAATTAGCAAGTCAAGTAAAGTTGCAATTATAGCATATTATTTCACAGTATAGATACCACAGAATACTGACGCTTCTTGATAAATAAAAACCCATAATGTGAGATCCCTCCAGGGCCACAAAACTGTAGTAAATTGGTGGCCTTTCTGAAAAAGGACGGCTGCACCTTTCACCTTCAGTACAGTTTAAAACAATAACAGTCCTGTATTAAGGCTAGATTACAAGTGGAGCGTAAAATATGGCTTTCGCTGGTATTATGAGTTAGGTGCAATGCAAACGCGATCTCGCGTTTGCATTGCATGGAAGCATTGCGCTCACGAGAGCACGCTTCCATAATCTTCAATGGGAGCCTTGTGCTCATGCCATGAGACACAGCATAAAAACTAGTAGAGCGAAGGGGGTAAGTTGCGCAGATTTATTGGGAACACACCGCGCGTGATTGGCTCATAGACCGCAATATAAAGGCACTTTTCATTGCCTTTTATTTTTAACACCGCATACCCGCCCACTTAATGCCTAGTTCAATGACACACTGTCTGACCTTTGGAGCGCTAATTGCTAATATGAGGTCGTGGAAGCAATAACCAGCCACTTGTCGTTAAGTTAGAGCTCCACTTCTTATCTAGCCCTAAGTGGCCGCCAGCAGGGAGGTGTCAATCAACCCGATCGTACTTGATCGGGTTGAATTGTAGCGATTCCTGTCCGTCTCATCAGAGCAGGCGGACAGGGTTATGGAGCAGCGGCCACTCAATCCGTGTAGCAACACAGTGAGCAGCACAAACATATCAGTCCACTGAGTTCCTGTATTCTAGTAAGTGAAATAATAATAAAGTCATTAGATAAACATTCAAGTGAACTCATATCTGCAATACAACAGGTTATCCTTAATAATACAATATGGTATGAAGCGTTTTCGCATATTGTAAAAAATTGTATGTAGATGTGCTGTATTATAGGATATTGTAAGGTGCCAGCCAGTGGCCGATAACCCCTGCGGGGCAGAGGTATGTAGCATATGTAGAGTAATGAGGTGGGTAGGGAAGGGAAGAGCGAGGGCGGGGGGGAGGCGATCGCCTGAGACGCCTCAGGCAGCAAGAGATCCAGTGGACCTCAGATTTTGGCAGCATTCCATCTCATGAGCATCAGTTCATGATTATCTATCCTGCCTGTTTTGTAAAAGTGATATATTTCTAAGTTTAGCATCACTTCTACTTGTTCCTTCCACTTAGCCAATGTAGGGGTTTCTTGCGTTTTCCACCTTTGTGGAATTAGTATATTAGCACTGTTAATCATGATGTATAATAATGTTGTCTTGATGTCATCTTTAAAATTTGGGATTTTGTGAAATAGCAAAATGCCTGGCGATCTAGAGAGCTGGGAGGCTAGTGTTTTATTTATGTGGGATATGACGTCTTCCCAGAACGTGCCTAGCTTGGGGCAGAACCACCAGATGTGCAGTAATCCCACTACCTCATCGCAATCTCGCTAGCATTTGTCGTTGGCGTGCTTGTTTATTTTTTTGAGCCTTACTGGGGTTAGGTACCAACGAGAGAGGAATTTGTAATTCATCTCCTGAACCCTTGCAGAGATCAATGCTTTTTTGTGGTGAATGAAAATTCTTTGCCATTCTTTAGCAGTAATTTCGATATCTAATTCTGATTGCCATTTAAGGCAATAAGAAGGGAGAGACTCAGGGCCTGTATTTAGTAAGATCTCATATACTACTGAAATTGTGTGTCTAGGAGGGATAGAAGCCACACATAAAGTCTCCAATCTTGTAAATGATCTCGTAATATGGCGGCTTTGTCTATGAGCACCCAGGTAATGAGATATTTGCATGTGTGTAAGCCAGTAAAGTGTGAGGCCCTCTTCGCTCTCATGAATCTGTTGAGCCGAGACCAACTTTCCTTGGTCTGTAATGTTTTTCCAGGTGTGTTTGGGGAGTTGTGGAGCGTAGCTTGAGGAGTATTTTATGGGGGGAAGGGATATTATTTCGGGATTATTTCGTATAGGTGTTAAGGGGGAGGGTCTGGAGGATACATGGGTGCTAGTCGCCAATAGTTTGTCCCACTGGGAAAATATTTTGTTGATAAGAGGATATGTCTGAGTGGCAGATGGTCTGTGTGCTGGATGCATCCAGCCCAAACAGCTTAAGTTGTGTACCTGAAAAATATCCCTATCAAGTTGTATCCATCGTTTGTCTGCGGAGTTGTGGCTCCAATTGATTTGCCTCTGTATAATGGTTGTTAGTCTGTATCTCATAATGTCTGGGACGTCCAAGCCCCCTTTATCTCTGGGCCTGTATAAAGTATGTTTTGGTATTCTTGGTTTCATCGTGCCCCATATATATTGCTCTATGTTCCTTTGAAGCTGGGTTATGAAGTTTTTAGGTAGGGGTATTGGTAGGGTCTGAAGGAGGTAAAGAATTTGGGGTAGAACATTCATTTTAATCACGTGAACCCTACCTATCCACGAGATAGGTTTACTTTTCCAGCAGGACAAATCCCTAATAATGTTGGTTTGTAAGGTCTTATAGTTCTTGGTGAACATTTGTCCAAGGTCACCAGTCAGAATTATCCCTAAGTATTTTAAATGAGTTAGTTGTACTCTCAAGGGGCATGTCTGTTTGATCTTCTCTACCACCAAACTAGGTGTGTTCAGTAGGAGAATCTCCGACTTGGTCAGGTTTAAGTGAAAATTTGAGTGTTTGCTATATTCTGTAAAAGTGTCGAGGATTGGTTTTAATGAATTTTCTATGTCTGTAATTGTAAGCAGTATGTCATCTGCGTACATCGCCACTTTATATTCCGATGTGTTTATTTGAATGCCCTTAATCTGTGGATGGTGTCTAATTTTTTGAGCCAGGATTTCGATTGTGAGTGCAAAGAGAATGGGTGACAGTGGGCAGCCCTGCCTAGTTCCATTCTTGATTTCAAATGACTCGGATAAAACTGAGTTCATCTTGACCTTTGCCGTAGGGTCTGAGTACAGCGCGAATATCTTATTTATAAAAACCTGCCCAATGTTCAGCCTTGACAGGGCAGCCCTGAGAAAGTCCACCCTGTCGAAGGCTTTCTCCGCATCCGTAGAGATCAGAGAAAGTGGAATTTTATTGTTTTGTGTGTGGGATATGAGTTGCAATACTTTTAGGGTGTTATCCCTGACCTCCCTGCCTGGGATGAATCCTACCTGGTCTGGGGAAACCACCGAACCCATCAGGGGATTGAGCCTATCCGCGAGGACTTTTGCGAATATTTTCACGTCCGTGTTTAGTAAAGATATGGGATGAAAGTTTTGTGGCGCGTCTGGTGTCTTGCCAGGTTTTGGCAAGATAGCTATATGTGCCTCTAACATTGACCTGCTAAACCCCTCAGATTCCTCTAATGAGTTAAATAGTGTTTTTAATTTGGGTACTAGTATGTGTGCGAATTTCTTATAATATTTAGCTCCATAACCATCAGGTCCTGGGCTCTTACCCGAAGGTAAGTTATGTATTGCCTGTAGAATCTCTTTACATTCAATTATGGAATCAAGTCCCTGTGATTGCTCATCCGTTATTCTAGGAATCTCAATCTGATCTAGGTACTGATTAATGTCTCTCATTTTGGTGTCCTTTTTGTGGGGCTGAGCGGACTCCCCCATCAGGTTATAAAGCGAGGAGTAATAAGTCCGAAAGGTCTTTGCTATAGATATACTGTCCCTTTTTGCCTGCCCTGAACTGGTTTTGATTGAGTGAATATGTTGTTTGAGTTGCTTACACCTAAGTGGCCTAGCCAGAAGTCTGCCTGATTTGTTCCCTTGCTCGTAATAGCGTTGTTGTAATATGAAAGCTTGTTTTTGTTGCTTATATTGTAGATATTTGTTAAGCTCTTTTCTAGTGTCTGTGAGCTTTGTTAATCGGGCCGTATCATCAGGGGTGGTCTTATGGGCTCGTTCAAGTGTTTGTAAGTCTTTAATTAGAGAGTCATATGTTAATCTAGCTTGTTTAGCCAACTTAGCCTTATGTTTTAAAAATTCCCCCCTAATCACACACTTGTGCGCTTCCCAGATATTGGAATATTTAGTGTCAGTGCTGTCGTTGAAATGAAAGTATTCTTTCATGGCCTTTTCTATTTCTGTCCCTACCGTCGGTTGGTCCAGAAGGGTGTCATCTAGTCTCCATTGGAATGGGGTTATTGGTATGTCTGGCCAATTAATTAGGCAGGATATGGGTGCGTGGTCTGACCAAACAATGGGGTGTATGTTTATGTTTTTAATTAAGGAGAGACACAATGCATCCGTCAGGATGTAGTCAATCCTTGAATAGGTATTATGAGGATGTGAATAAAAGGTAAAGTCCGATTTGTCAGGGTGTAAGATACGCCATACGTCCAGTAAGGCTAAGTCTTGGAAATGGAGGACGAACCCCCATATGTGTCTACACTGGGGTCAAGTGGGAGGTTGAGATCTCCTCCCACTAGTAGTATCCCCTTTCTATGATCCAATATTGTGTTTGATAGTCCTCTCATAAACTTTTTCTGTGCCAAATTTGGGAGGTAGACATTCACTATGGTTATTGGTCTGCCATACATTAAGCCTGATACCAGATGCAATCTACCTTCAATGTCTTGCTCTATGTGTAGTGTCTGAAATGGTATGTCGTATCTAATGAGTATGTAAACTCCATTTTTTTAGTGGGTTCTGAAGAGAAGAAGGTCGTAGGATATCTATGGTGTAGTTGTTTAGGTTCTTTACCCTTCTTAAAGCGTGTTTCTTGTAACAATATTATAGCACTTTTCTGTTTGTACAAGTCAGATAAAATGATGTTTCGTTTATGTGGGATATTAAGGCCCTTCACATTTGCCGTGGTAAAGGTGACAGGATGTAGCGACTCCTGACTGAACATAATGAGTGTGTAATATAGTAGACACGCCCCTATGTATATCATTTGCATATTGTAACATCTGATGCTCTATATGACTGAAGGAGAAGGGTGGGGAAGGAAAGTTAAGGGAAAGGGGGATATAAAGCCGATTCTAAATCGGCCACTGGCTGTGGAATGCTTTAGAAAATGTGATATTAGTGAAGAATGTAAATTGGGGTTGTTATTTGTCGGTGTAAGGTACACTATAATGTGTTCCCCCCCTTTTTTTTCCTTTTATTTTTTAATCTCGCGGTCACCGTATACTCTAAACACGGTCACAAGATTTACTCTGTCGTAGTGTTCGCAGTGATTAAAGATTTGTGGGGAATGAGATCCTAAGCTGTATTTTTAATAGATAGGTTTAGAATAATAAATCCTGTAAAAGAAATGGACTATTTGAAATATCGAAATAGAGGAATTTCTCAGCAGCGGGTTGCGGCGTCAGTGTGTGTGGGTGTGCGTGGGGGAGACCACCTTAGCTAAGTGTAATTTTGTGTATATAATAGCTATATTTGGTGTTATGCAACCCTCAGGAAGTGGTGTTAGGGTGATAGTAGTGTTATAATTGGGGTTATAATCTTAATGATATGTGTGCTCTATAACTTATTCCTACCCTGTAAGAATGAGATATATAGAACAAACAAAGAGAACTATATTAAAAATGTGAACAAACATAGATAACATCAATATCAAAAAGTTAAATATCTAACCTTGTAAACATCAAACACATTAGTAACATTGCTCTATGGAAATTTCTAAACAACCTGCCAAATATGCTTTCTAGAATCATGCTATATGTTTGTTAACTTCTAGGACAGTCAGTTGCAGATCTTCTAATACACTGGTATTAACAGTAGTTTAAAAGTATATTCACATTTTAGAAAATAGAGCTATATTGCCTGTCTTGACCATTGGTTCTAGAGATATAACAATACACAGTTAACTATTGAGGCATAGTTAAGAGAGAAAAAATAAAGAATAACATTCCAATGCGGAGGAGCGGGCCATGACCCTAAAAGTCAATTTAACTTGAGAGTCAATATTGGTTTACAAATGTGCCAAGATATCAGCTAGTGACATGTGCAAAGCTTATACAGTACTTATCTGTCTTCCAGCTGTTCTTGCGTGTCTGTTGTTGCCGACCAAAGTCCTTTGGCTAGTGGTTCTTCAGCTACTCGTTTAGTAGGTTTGAGTGATGTCTGAGCCATGTCTCTTTTCTGTCTCTGAGAGGCTTGTTCTTAGGAGGTGTTCATGTCGTCTTGTTGATCCTTAGATGCGATACCCAGAGCTTTGTAAAAGTCCTGGGTTTCTTCCCCAGGCCTGTAGGTCGCAGATTTCCTGTTGTTGTTAGCAACAATGCAGACAGGGAAACCCCATCGATATGGGATTTTGTGATCCCTGAGGTTCTCCGTTATGAATTTGAGTTCTCGACGCTTCTGTAGCGTAGCTGGTGAAATGTCAGAGAACAATTGGATTTCATTTCCAGCATGTGTGACAGGAGCTTTTGTCCTCGCTCCTCTTGCTAGCTCCTCTTTGTCCCCGAAGCTCAGGAATCGTACGATGACATCTCTGGGTGGTGCTTTGTGTGAGGGCTTAGGGCGTAATGATCTATGTGCCCTTTCAATGGGGATGTCTGGAGAGGAAGGGGTGCCTTTTATTACTCTAAAAAGATCTTGTAGACAGCCGTTTAGTGATATAGGGGATATTGACTCTGGTATGCCTCTTATGCGAAGATTGTTTCTTCTGTTACGATTGTCCAAATCTTCAACCTTGTCTAATAAAAATGTAATGGCTTCATTTTGTTGTACAATTGAGTGTGCATTATTTTGAATTTTAGAGTGCATGGCAGACTGTGCACCCTCTAGCCCCTCTACCTTGCTGGTAACTTCCGAGATTTATTTTTTTAACTCATTAAATAGGCCCCTCACCTCTGATAATACCTCCTTAATATCTTCTTTTGATGATAGAAATTTCAGATCCTCTTTGGTGATACTGGTAGGGTCTGGATGTTCCTCATCCTTATCTCTTTTCCTTTCATTAGGATGTGGGTCTTGAGCAGCACTCCTTTCTATGGGCATAGTGCTTGTTTGGGCCTTCATAAAGTGATTCATTGTTGCTTGTTGGGCCTGTTTTTCAGCCTTTTGTGCCCTTTTGCAGGGCATGCCAGAGGTCTGAAGTGCTTGGCGATGAGTGTTGTATATTTTTACTAGTATGATATTTTGTCCCTTAATCTACTCAGTTATGTCCCAGTCTTTAGGCGCAATCTGAGTCAATAAGGGGTGTTGCGATATGGATCCTACTTCACCTATGAGGCCCAAGTACAAAGCGCTTGTCAAGCTGCTTATTTTTGAAAGCTCTTTGCTGTATGAGCTGTATAATATTGCGCAAGCTAGTGTCGTCTAGGGAAGTTATGCTCTCGCTTCACAGAGGTTTATGTGTTATTATTTATTGGTGGGTCAGGGCAACACAGCTTACCGAGTGGCTCTTTCCTCCCGCCTGCAATAAGAGGTCCGTACTGCCGATGTGTTACAGCCTTCTCACGCACTGAACCCTCTGGCTCCAAGTCGGGCGTTGTCAGTTATGTCCACAGGTTCAGCCGCACCTCTCAGCAGTTGCTAGCAGCGTGTCTTAAAAGGGCTGCTGCTCCGGTCTATCTAGCATGGTCGGTTACCAAATTCTGCAAAGTGGGTATAATCCTTATTAGGCTCCGCTCACTGAGGTATAGATGATGTATCCTCTTGCCCTTTAGCTTTTGCTACAGCCGCGGTGCCACGTGGGTGTACTTTGCTGTTGGGGTCGTGCTCCGCTGAATTTCTGCTCCCTTAACTGCATACACCATGTAGGATTAAGACGGTCCATCTCTTGGAAGACGGTTAACGCTATACAGGTCTTAAAATGTTATATCGTCCATTCTTTATGTCTCTACAGCAGTTAGGACTATGGAGCCGTGCTAGTGTGCAGCCATATTCCTGGGCTGCTAGACTCCGCCCCCTATATATCAAATATTTTATCAGCACTACAAGAAATATTAGTAATTGCGATTTGTAAAACAGTGTTTTAACATAAAGTGCACAGTAATGGTAAGGTAATAGATACTAGAAAAAAAACAAAACAGTCCACTATTTTCCAGCACCAGGCTATTTACTGATTATGGTAATCTTGATCCGAAAGAATGCAAATGGATCTATAGCATTAAAAGACTGAAACCACTAGGATTGAATGAGGAAATACATTTTGCTTTCTTTTTGGGGGATTAAAATTTAAATATAATATCAATCAAAACATTGAAAAAGTCAGACTGGATATAAAAATACATGCTGTCATATTGGTTATTGAGGCCAGTTAAATGCGCTATATGAATTAAGTATTTTTATACTATTTCCTTATTCTCTTGCAAGTAATCATATTTAATGTAGAAATAAGGAAATATACTTGCAGGATATACATTGTGGAGGTAAATATCTTTGAAAATCATACTTTGCTAAAAACTATCATCTATCTATTTATTAGCTGCTAAAAATTTAGGAAGTTTAGGTGCAAGACAAACATTACATCTGAATTGAATATACTTTCTTTTAAATGGGTTTCCTAAATATTGCCACTCTCATAATACATACGTGTCTACGTGTTAATATGTATTTTATCTGTAAATATATGTAAGTTAATTGTAAATATAGTAGCAACCCAAATATGTATAAAAAAGAAACAATATTTCACTGGGTAAATGTTGTGAAAAGGTGGAGCGTAAAGTATAAAACTCAAGCCAGAAGAAACCCGTACTGGAAAGGGGTGAAGCTTGTGTAGCTGTTTGGAGTGTCGGTGGGGCTGTCAGCTGCACACCGCCGACTAAGTTTCAGTTTGCGACAAAACAGTGGGATAACAGTTCTTGAAGGCGTGTTTTTCACTTATGTGCCTTTGACTCCATGGAAGTACCCAGTATCAGACGGGAGAATTTGAGTGTTTGGAGATGTGCTGGTCACCTATGTGGCTCTGTCATCTGTGGATAAAGTGAAGCATCATTGTGGCTGCTATATATAGCCAGTGTCGGAAGTTACCAATGAGTTTCCAGGTATGCTTATCACTAGCCCTGATCATGAGGTTGAATATCTTATCTATCTCTGAAGAGGTAACAAGTATAACTTTTGACTTTATGCCATATTGGATTACAAATATTATCCTGTGATTGGATGATTGCTCCTTTCCCTCTGGTTACAGACTCTGTTGCTGGACTTTATTTAGCAATCGGTTATTATTATGACACAGCGTTGCTAATTGAATCAAAAAGCTATTTTATACCCACTGTAATAGCATTCTATTTTTGGGATGTTGCATCACATATGAATATGTGTACTGTATATATGATTATTTGATGACTATTTCATTTACCAATCAATAAATAAAAAGAGAGAAGCGCTCAACCTGGGAATGAACAATAGCATAATAGCTTGTTCTATAGCTAGTTACCACCAAAGAAGCAGCCTGTTTTTGCTCAACATGTGCCTTTCACAGAGAAGAACTTTCCAGAAGCATACTGTATCACTCTGATCCTGACTTCACAGTACATTCCAGCCCCGAAATACCAAGCATTCCCCTATGAACAAGAGAAACAGCAAAACCCCAGATGTATGTTTAAGCCTATTGTGGGCCTTCTTGTCAGTGAGGTGCAGATCCCTCTAGGCACACTGAGCAATGGGTCTACGTCTGGATTCCTGCATCACACTTAGGGAGACTTCCCTAAGTGTCATAATTTGCATTAAATAAAAAGAGAGAAGCGCTCAACCTGGGAATGAACAATAGCATAATAGCTTGTTCTATGGCTAGTTACCACCCAAGAAGCAGCCTCTTTTTGCTCAACATGTGCCTTTCACAGAGAAGAACTTTCCTGAAGCATATAAGTCTGAACCTGAATTCACAGAACAGTCCAGCCCCGAAATACCAGGCAATCCCTCTCTGAATGATAGAAACAACAGGCCCACAATATGCTGAAACGTACGTCTGGGGTTTTGCTGTTTCTCTCATTCAGAGAGGGATTGCCTGGTATTTCGGGGCTGAACTGTACTGTGAAGTCAGGATCAGACTGGTATGCTTCAGGAAAGTTCTTCTCTGTGAAAGACACATGTTGAGCAAAAAGAGGCTGCTTCTTGGGTGGTAACTAGCAATAGAACAAGCTATTATGCTATTGTTCCTTCCCAGGTTGAGCACTTCTCTCTTTTTATTTATGCAAATTATGACACTTAGGGAAGTATCCCTAAGTGTGATGCAGGAATCCAGATGTGGACCCGTTGCTCAGTGTGCCTAGAGGGATATAGCTGCACCTCACTGACGAGGCCCACAATAGGCTGAAACGTACAACTGGGGTTTTGCTGTTTTTCTCATTCAGAGAGGGATTGCCTGGTATTTCGTGGCTGGACTGTACTGTGAAGTCAGGATCAGACTGATATGCTTCAGGAAAGTTCTTCTCTGTGAAAGACACATGTTGAGCAAAAAGAGGCTGCTTCTTGGGTGGTAACTAGCAAAAGAACAAGTTATTATGTGTCAGGGTGCCAGGAATCAGACTGAGACGAAAAGTGCAAAAATAATCACACCTTTATTAATAGCAAAAAATAATAAAAAGTCCACAAGTCAAATAACAAGCCAGGAATCAAAACCAGAGCTGGTAGTCAGACGAGCCGAGTCAGAAGCCAAAGTGAGTAGTCAGATGAGCCAGAATCAGGAACAAGGAGAACAGCAGAGTCAGGAATAAGCCAGGGATCAGGAACCAGGAGGGACGTCAGACAGCCAGGTAATACACAGGAGCTCTCACAAACAGGTCTGAGACAACACAAGGGCAAAGCATACTCAACAGAGGCCCTTTAAATAATAAGTGATGACATCACAATTCTGAGGCTGCATCCTGTCTCACACGGATGATGTACACCAGTCTGGCCATTAAAGGAAGTGCAGGAAATGAGCAGCATCACACAGAATGTACCAGAGTCAGCAAGAGAGGTGAGTAAAATGGCTGCCAGCAGCACATGGCAAACAAAACAGGGAAAAACCCTGACAGTACCCTCCCCTCAACGACCCCTCCCCCGCAGGAGGACAAAAGGCTTATTGGGGAAACGGGCATGGAAGGCACGGAGGAGGGCAGGAGCATGAACATCAGAGGAGGGAACCCATGAATGCTCCTCTGGACCGTAGCCCCTCCAGTGAACCAAATACTGTACACGGCCCCTGGACATACAAGAGTCAATAATGCTGCTGACCTCATACTCCTCATGGTTGTCAACAAAGATAGGATGGGGACGAGGCAACACAGTGGTAAACTGATTACAAACCAATGGTTTCAAGAGAGAGACATGAAAAACATTGGAGATGCGCATTGCAGGAGGAAGGTCAAGAGCATAGGCCACAGGATTGACCCGTCGGAGTATTCGAAAAGGACCAACATAACGGGGAGCCAGTTTATTGGAAGGCACACAAAGATTCAAGTTGTGGGAGGACAGCCAAACTCTCTCACCAACCTGGTAAGAAGGCACTGGCAGACGCCTACGATCAGCCCGGAACTTTTGGCGCTGCATAGAACGATGAGGCAACATATGCAGCAACATCAGAATGAAGACCTGGCCACCAGAATTGTCGAGTGACAGACAAAATCAATTGGTTCTTGCCTGGGTGACCTGTGGCTTTAGGATAGTGGTAAGTGTGCAAAAGTTTAGTTAGCAGATTCTCAGGAACAAAACACTTACCCCTAGATTTCTCAGGAGGTGCATTGGTTTGTGCAGCCAGGATCTCCTCCCCCAAGGGAGAAGTCAAATTAGTACGTATGGTAGCCAAAATATGGTCAGGAGGTATAACTGGAGTAGGTACAGACTCCTCCTTGGACAGAGGGCAGGTAGGAGACCACATAATTAAACCAAGACAAAAATAGCGCCCATCTGGCCTGTCGCGGCGACAAACGTTTTGCTTCAGATAGATAAGTTAAATTCTTGTGGTCAGTAAGAATGAGCACTGGCACACTAGTACCCTCGAGAAGATGCCTCCATTCCTTGAGTGCCAAAATTATGGCCAGTAATTCCCTTTCGCCAATTTCATAATTGCACTCCGCTGGAGCCAATTTCTTAGAGAAGAAACCACACGGATGCAAGGAACCATCAGGCGTAGGGCGTTGAGACAAGAGGGCACCTACTCCAGTCTCAGACGCATCGACCTTAAGAACGAAAGGCAGGACAGGGTTAGGATGAGCCAGAACTGGAGCGGCAGCAAAGGCAGTCTTAAGACTATCAAAGGACTTAATGGCAGTAGGTGACCAATGGAGTGGATCATTCTCTTTACGGGTCATGTCTGTGATAGGTTTGACCAAGGAAGAAAAGTTTTTAATAAACTTTCTATATTAATTGGCGAACCCCAAAAAACGTTGAATAGACCGAAGACCAACTGGGCGAGGCCACTGCAGAACTGCAGATAACTTGTCAGGATCCATGAAGAACCCTGCAACAGAGATAACATAACCTAGGAAGGTTACTTGAGTCTGATGGAACTCACATTTCTCGAGTTTACAAAACAGGCTGTTCTCATGTAGTCTCTGAAGAACCTGTGTAACATCAGAACGATGAGCCTCAAGTGTGGGTGAGTGTATGAGGATATCGTCCAAGTACACCACAACACACTGTTGCAACATATCTCGTAGGACATCATTAATAAATTCCTGGAAAACAGCAGGAGCATTACATAGGCCAAAGGGCATTACAAGATACTCATAATGCCCGCTCCTGGTGTTAAATGCTGTTTTCCATTCATGGCCCTCCTTGATCCTAACGAGATTGTACGCTCCTCTCAAATCAAGTTTAGTAAAGACCATAGATCCCTTGAGGCGGTCAAAGAGTTCCGTAATGAGCGGAATAGGGTAAGCATTCTTAATGGTAAGATGATTAAGACCCCTATAATCGATGCATGGTCTTAACTCGCAACCCTTTTTCTTCACAAAGAAGAAGCCAGCTCCTGCAGGAGAGCAGGATTTGTGGATGATCCCCCGCGACAGAGCATCGGCAACATACTCCTCCATAGCACAATTCTCCGCAACAGACAGAGGGTAAACCTGGCCCTGAGGAAGAATGGCTCCGGGTTGCAGGTCTATGGCACAATTGTAAGACCGGTGAGGAGGCAACGTACCGGCACGCACCTTGTCAAAAATGTCTAGGAACTCTCGGTACTCCTCTGGCAATTGAGATACCGAAGAAGTGCACAAGACTTTAACTGGTTTCCAAAGACAAGTGGAAATACATTGCGGAGACCATGACAAAATTTCGGACTTGCGCCAGTTGAGACTGGGATTGTGCTTTTGGAGCCAGGGATAACCCAGAGCAACCGGAAAATGCGGAGAGTTTATCACCTGGAACTGGAGGGTTTCAAAATGGAGAGCCCCAACAGCCATGGATAACGGAGCAGTTTCGTGAGTAACGATTATGGGCTGAAGGGGCCTGCCATCAATGGCCTCAATAGCAAGCAGAACGGACTGAGGCAAAACAGGAATGAAGTGCTTTGATATAAAAGCACTGTCAATGAAATACCTTGCAGCACCGGAGTCAACAAGAGCCTGGGTGACTATGGAGGAGTCCACCCAGGAAAGGACAACCATGACCAAAGGTTTCTCCTTTAGCGGTTCTGGGTACAAGGATAAATCCCCCAAGGTCTGCCCCCGACAGGACCTTAGGTTTGAGCGTTTCCCGGCTCAAAAGGTGGCCCTGTAACCCACAATATAGGCAGAGCCCCTCCCTCCTCCTAAAGGCCCTCTCCGCCGCGGAGAGACGCGTGAATCTCAACTGCATCGGCTCAGCAGTACCTGGTGACTCGGGACCAGGAGGCATAGGAGGAGAGGAAGGCATGGGTGGGAACGAACACATAGGAGACAACGGAACAGGAGGCTTCCGCAAGCGCTCCTTGGAAAAGGACCTCTCACTTAGTCTAATGTCAATTAGGATCAAAAAAGACACCAATGCCTCGAGATCTTCTGGTAAATCTCTGGCAGCAACTTCATCTTTAATTGCATCAGAGAACCCATGAAAGAAGGCGGCAACAAGGGTCAGCCTGTCAGTGCTCAGACCATACGCCGTACACTGCATCAAATTGGTCTGCATGGCTGTCATCCAAGAAGGAAGCCTCTTCTAAAGATGATGCACAAGAAAGCCTGCAAACAGTTTGCTGAAGTGTGTCTTGCCTACAGTCAAGCATGGTGGTGGGAGTGTCATGGTCTGGGCCTGCATGAGTGCTGCCAGCACTGGGGAGCTACAGTTTGAGGGAACCATGAATGCCAACATGTACGGGGACATACTGAAGCAGAGCATGATCCACTCCCTTTGGAGACTGGGCCGCAGGGCAGTATTCCAACATGATAACGACCCCAAACACACCTCCAAGACGACCACTGCCTTGCTAAAGAAGCTGAAGGTAAAGGTGATGGACTTGCCAAGCATTTCTTCAGACCTAAACCCTATTGGGCATCTGTGGGGCATCCTTAAGTGGAAGGTGGGGGAGCGCAAGATCTCTAACATCCACCAGCTCCGTGATGTTGTCATGGAGGAGTGGAAGAAAACTCCAGTGGCAACCTGTGAAGTTCTGGTGAACTCTATGCCCAAGAGGGTTAAGGCAGTGCTGGAAAATAATGGTGGCGACACAAAATATTGAAACTTTGGGCATTTCCACTTAGGGGTGTACTCACTTTTGCTGCCAACGGTTTAGACATTAATGGTTGTGTGTTGAGTTATTTTGAGGGGACAGCAAATTTACACTGTTATACAGGCTGTACACTCACTACTTTACATTGTAGCAAAGTGTCATTTCTTCAGTGTTGTCACATGAAAAGATATAATAAAATATTTACAAAAATGTGAGGGGTGTACTCACTTTTGTGGGATACTGTATATATTGTACCAAAATACCATCAAATATATGTAAAAATATGTATTTATGAATAAATAGAACATATTCTTCTATGTGAAGAATATTGGAATGTGAAATAGTCATATTTTCATGTCAGGTTAGCGCACTTGATAATATGTGATTGGGTTTGCTCCATTGACTTCTATGAGAGAATGGAGCGAAAACATTTTACTTTTAACTTGTAATATGAGCGCTACCAAACGCATGCACACAGCTTACTTCTAGCAGAGTTAGCGGGCGAGCGGGGGCGTTATATATCGTTCCACTTGTGATCTGGCCCTTAATAAGTAATCATTTATTATTTGTAACTATATAAATGTATTGATTAAAACCAAGAAGAAAAATATATTAACTAAACATAGATAGTTTAGCACTTATTTAAAAATATATATGCATGTCAGCTGAGTTGATCACAGGGGAAGAAATGCACAACTTGCTGTCTCAACCCCCCCCCCCCCCCACACACACACACACGCACGCACGCACGCACACATACACACACTAAATTGCCGGATGTTAAATAAAATTGGGAGGAGGGTTGCACTTGACACAATGTTTGTGCAGTTGTGAAATGTAATTAAAAAGTAATTAAAATCAACCTTTTGCATCTTAAAGATAACATCACTAATGGAATTTCAGGCTTAGTTGTGAAGATATGTATCAAACTTAAGAAAAGATCAGGAATTTTTAAGAATAAATAGTCCTGAAACTAATGTGCAATAAAAATGTGTAATCTGTAGTTGAGACTTTGTAGATAGTGGGATAACCTTCCAAAATTGCAGCTGATTTATCCCGAAAATATTCAATGTCCACTATCCCAAAATCAAGCATAAAGCAAACAAATCCATTAGAAAAATGCACAACTGTATGAATGTTACCACCACAATCTAAACATCCACAATGTCTTCCTTCTCAGAAAGAACTTCAGTAAATTTATATATGTCCGTTTTTCAATGTGATGATTATACTTGTTAACACACCATCCTAAACCTTCTCTATTTCCGCCCTCAGAAAGATCAAGAATTGTATGCACCCTACTCTATTAAGAGTCTTACCTTATCAAACTCATCATGCATATTTACATTATGAGGCAGCTTACTAGAGCCTTTACTGGGGAAACTAACCCTTTTTGTCTTGGGAGTGGTATACTTAATAGCTGCAGCACTTGACTCCCCCATCAATAACCTCATAGCAAGTGATAGTTGCAGAAACTCAAACCTCCTATCCTCCCATACACAAAACTATGGCAAGTGAAGTTTGATCAGCATTTCCCAACATACAGTCAGTAACAATTGAACCATGCTCCCTGGTACCTCAAACAGCACTGTCTCATTGCACATCCAACCGTAAAACCAAGCATCTCCATTATCTTCAGTCTTTCTGTATAGCAATGTAAACAGTTAATCATCCTTCAAAATAAAATGTTCTATTAGACAGCTGATCAAAAAGACCCTTTAACTTGAGTTTAGGAGCCACCAGGGACTACAAATGCAATAACTTGCTTTTAGAATGTTGTAAAAAAGTGGATGTTTATTCAAGCTAAGAGCCACCAAATTCAGAATTCTAACCCAAACCTTGAAAAGTGACATACACTCAACTATTTATAAATTGTTAAATGTCACCTCATGTCACTTTCTGCCTACCACTATACCATTCTATACTTCCTACCTATACCGCAACAGACCTTACTGCTAAAATATTGCATTTAGACTTTGGAAGTTTACTGATGGGTTAACATTTTGTTTAATAATTGTTAAATTCTGTAAATATGCTAATACAAGGAGTCCTATATATGTTGAATGCAATGTAGAATATAAAAACCCTTTTTGCTTTAGAAGCTGAGAATATATAAAGTATTAAGGTATTACATTTAGCGTAGGATGAAGCAAATTATAGGTCTAGTCTACCAAAAACTCTACATACTGTACCTGGTAACCTTGGCACCAGATCACTAGTCATCATTTTCTGCTAAAAAATGAACAAATTACAGTT
Organism: Bombina bombina; assembly: GCF_027579735.1. Taxonomy (NCBI): domain Eukaryota; kingdom Metazoa; phylum Chordata; class Amphibia; order Anura; family Bombinatoridae; genus Bombina; species Bombina bombina. The sequence goes on along the minus strand of NC_069500.1, from coordinate 610,587,660 downwards.
CTCATACTCTTGACACCTACAATGGACATTTTGAAATTGTGGGCTTCTCTGTAATATTCTCAATCAGATGAGAGAATAGGTCAGCACGTGTTAAAATGCTTGATTTTAAATATATAAAGAATGCTGCTGAATTGTATTACTAACCTATATATAAGGGTGATCAGCGCTCATACTATATTAAAGCCTTTATGTTTTCCACTTTTTTGCTCCATAATCCTTTATATATTTAACTCTTTGAACAAACTGGGGATTCAATTGCATAAATAGGACCACTCAAAATACAACAAGCAGGTTTGCTCTTCAGAGCAGTGGCCTATAACTCTTTATTTTGTTTAGTTTGTTTTATATATCTTGTTTTTAACTATAAATCAGTATCATTGCATACTTCTACCCTTGTACCAAGAACTATGGTGTTTTGCTGCGCATTACAAAAAATGCTACTTCTAATAAAAATGGTAGCAAAAACATTTTTACCTAAATGGATTCTTTATGAATATCTACCTTCAACATTTATAGTCATTTATTCATAATGCAGCATCCATATGGTGTCTAGCATTTAGCTTCACGTTAGATTACAAAGGAATGAAGAAATATTTCAACAGGTTTTAAGAATTTAAGAAATCAAGCTAGAATTAAAATTCTTACATCAATACATTTTTTTGAATACTGCCAATTGGAATTTTCATGTTTTTTTTAAAAAAATAAAATACTTCTACAATGCAAATACACTTTTAAAAAAAAAAATGGTTTAATAACTTAATCATATCAATTACAGCAACAAATGATGTTACAATAAATGTCTTCATGTTGTTCCTCATCATGACAAAATGCTATTGGACAAGAATCTTTCTCTTAAGCTTGATGAATCATTGTATAGCGTCACTGCACATCACTGCTCACACCAGTGGAAAATAGCATCTCCAAAGATATTAGCAACACAACCAAGCCAAGCCGTAAACAGTGAAACTAAATCACAAAGTTAGAGCTATCACAGATTTTTTTAAATTGAAAACAATCTTTATTTTATGCAAACTTTTGTGAATTTATTTCAAGATTTATTAACTTGCCTTCCCTATGAAACTGAAATAGTGGGTGTCAACAAGGATTGTAGGCTTCATGTGATTTATTTAATGCAAAAAATTGCTTTGATGTTTAAAACATTATATGTAACAGACTTTTACTCTAATAAATCCAGAGCCAAAATGAACCAAATGCCGTAGACTGCAGCTAATGATGATAAAATGCACATCCCTAATTTGTACTGTATATGATGCATCTAGCAGCTTATTCTTTATTTTTTATTATTATTATTATCATTTATTTATAAATACCAACAATTTACGGAGCGCTATACAAAGGTACATTACAATCTTAAGGGTACAATGCAATAAAAACTTACGAGACATTATGGGCCAGATTACAAGTGGCATGCTATTTAGCGCTTTGGTCCGCTCACAAACACTGCCAGAAGTAAACTTTGAATGTGCCCGGGTTAGCTCTCATATTACAAGTTGAAAGTAAAATGTTTGCATGGGAGCGAAAGCCGACAGATATCGTGACCACACTAACATTTTCCCCATAGAACTGGAGCTAATGTAAAGCACAAACTGTAAAAAAACACCTAATACTCTTGTTCTTTTGGTATTTTTATTTGAAAAAGCAGGAATATAAGATTACGAGCCGGCCCATCTTTGGTTCATCACCTAGGTAGCGCTTGCTGATTGGCGGCTAAATGTAGCCACCAATTAGCAAGTACTACCCTAGTTTGAACTTCAAATGAGAAGTAGATTTTTTTCTGACAAATTTCGAAGTTTTGTCTATTTCCACTCCCACTGTATCATGTGACAGCCATCAGCCAACCAAATGCAAATACGTATATTCTGTGAATTCTTGCACATGCTCAGTAGTAGCTGGTGACTCAAAAAGTGAAATATAAAAAGACTGTGCACATTTTGTTAATGGAAGTAAATTGGAAAGTTTAAAATTGCATCCTCTATCTAAATCATGAAAGTTTAATTTTGACAGTCTAAAGGAAGTTATTAGTAAATTTGAAAACTTCTAGAAAAAAAAAATATATATAAAGAAGGAAGATATTACAGTAGTATCTTTCTTGTGTTGCAATTCTTATTGAAATATATATACATTTTTGTTTATATATTAGGTATCCAAATGTTTATATAAAACCCAAAGACATGCACATGTGAGGTGACATAAGTGAGTACATGTTTCTGTTTACTATCGGCTAGATTACGAGTTTTGCAGTAAGCTGAAAAAGCAGCGTTAACAAGTCCTAACGCTGCTTTTTTACTACCGCTGCTATTATGAGTCTTGCAGGTTTAGGGGCACCGCACACTTTTTTGGCCTTACCGCATACCGACTTACGTAAATTTCGTAATCTCTTTTTTCTATGGGACTTCCATAGCGCTGGTATTATGAGTCTGTCCTGGGAGGCCAAAAAGTGAGCGGTACACCCTCTACCTCCAAGATTCCTAACAAATTCTAAAGTCAGCAGTTATGAGTTTTACACTACAACGCCGTAGCATAAAACTCATAACTAAAGTGCTAAAAAGTACACTAACACCCATAAACTACCTATTAACCCCAAAACCAAGGCCGTCCCGCATCGCAAACACTATAATAACATTTTTAACCCCTAATCTGCTGCCACGGACAATCGGACATCGCCGCTACTAGAATAAACATATTAACCCTTAAACTGCCGCACTCCCACCTCGCAAACACTAGTTAAATATTATTAACCCCTAATCCGTCGCCCCTAACATCGCCGCCACCTACATTATACTTATTAACCCCTAATCCTCCGCTCCGGACATCGCCACAACCTACATTATATTTATTAACCCCTAATCTGCTGCCCCCAACATCGCCGCCACCTACCTACATTTATTAACCCCTAATCTGCCGTCCCCAATGTCGCCGCCACTATTCTAAATGTATTAACCCTTTAAACTTAAGTATAACCTTAACCCCCCTAACTTAAATATAAATTAAATAAATCTAAATAAAATTCCTATTTAAAACTAAATACTTACCTATAAAATAAACCCTAACGGCTAGATTTAGAGTTCTGCGGCCAAAGGGGTGCGTTAGCTACGCATGCTTTTTTTCTCCCGCACCTTTTAAATACCGCTGGTATTTAGAGTTCACAGAATGGCTGCGTTAGGCTCCAAAAAGGGAGCGTAGAGCATATTTACCGCCACTGCAACTCTAGATACCAGCGTTGCTTATGGACGCGGCCAGCTTCAAAAACGTGCTCGTGCACGATTCCCCCATAGAAAACAATGGGGCTGTTTGAGCTGAAAAAAAACCTAACACCTGCAAAACGCAGCCCCATTGTTTGCTATGCAGAAACACCTCCTAAGTCTGCACCTAACACCCTAACATGAACCCCGAGTCTAAACACGCCTAACCTTACACTTATTAACCCCTAATCTGCCGCCCCCGCTATCGCTGACCCCTGCATATTATTATTACCCCTAATCTGCCGCTCCGTACACTGCTGCCACCTACATTATAGCTATGTACCCCTAATCTGCTGCGCCTAACACTGCTGACCCCTATATTATATTTATTAACCCCTAATCTGCCCCCCTCAACGTCGCCTCCACCTGCCTACACTTATTAACCCCTAATCTGCTGAGCGGACCTCACCGCTACTATAATAAAGTTATTAACCCCTAATCCGCCTCACTCCCGCCTCAATAACCCTATAATAAATAGCATTAACCCCTAATCTTCCCTCCCTAACATCGCCGACACCTAACTTCAATTATTAACCTCTAATCTGCCGACCGAATCTCGCCGCTACTGTAATAAATAGATTAACCCCTAAAGCTAAGTCTAACCCTAAAACTAACACCCCCCTAAGTTAAATATAATTTAAATCTAACGAAATAAATTAACTCTTATTAAATAAATTATTCCTATTTAAAGCTAAATACTTACCTGTAAAATAAACCCTAATATAGCTACAATATAAATTATAATTATATTATAGCTATTTTAGGATTTATATTTATTTTACAGGTAACTTTGTATTTATTTTAACCAGGTACAATAGCTATTAAATAGTTAAGAACTATTTAATAGCTAAAATAGTTAAAATAATTACAAAATTACCTGTAAAATAAATCCTAACCTAAGTTACAATTAAACCTAACACTACACTATCAATAAATTAATTAAATAAAATACCTACAATTATCTACAATTAAACCTAACACTACACTATCAATAAATTAATTAAATACAATACCTACAAATAAATACAATGAAATAAACTAACTAAAGTACAAAAAATAACAAAGAACTAAGTTACAAAAAATAAAAAAATATTTACAAACATTAGAAAAATATTACAACAATTTTCCTACCTTAATTCCGATTGGCTGATAGAATCCTATCAGCCAATCGGAATTCGACGGACGCCATCTTGGATGACGTCATTTAAAGGAACCGTCATTCGGCTAGTAGGCGTCGTTAGAAGAGGATGGATCCGCGTCGGCTGGGAAGAAGATGGCTCCGCTCCGGAAGAAAGAAGATTGAAGATGCTGCTTGATAGAAGACTTCATCCCGATGATGGACTTCCGACTTCAGCCCGATGATGGATTTCTTCAGCCGCCGCTTGGATCCAGACTTCAGCCCGAGGATGGACGTCACTCTTCAGCCCCCCGCTTGGGCTTGGATCAACACTTCCGAGGCTTGGATCAACACTTCCGAGGACGGATCGGTGAACCTGGCATGGTGAAGATAAGGTAGGAAGATCTTCAGGGGCTTAGTGTTAGGTTTATTTAAGGGGGGTTTGGGTTAGATTAGGGGTATGTGGGTGGTGGGTTGTAGTGTTGGGGGGGTATTGTATGTGTTTTTTTTACAGGCAAAAGAGCTGAATTCTTTGGGGCATGCCCCGCAAAGGGCCCTGTTCAGGGCTGGTAAGGTAAAAGAGCTTTGAACTTTTTTAATTTAGAATAGGGTGGCAGAAGTGGTCCTCCAGGCGGGCAGAAGTGGTCCTCCAGACGGGCAGAAGTCTTCATCCAGACGGCATCTTCTATCCCGCGTCGGAAGGATGAAGATAGAAGATGTCGTGTGGATGAAGACTTCTGCCCGTCTGAAGGACCACTTTTGCCGGCTTTCTTGAGGACATCTTGCCGCTTGGATGAAGATTTCTCCCGGTAAGTGAATCTTTAGGGGTTAGTGTTAGGATTTTTTTTAAAGGGTGTATTGGGTGGGTTTATTTTTTAGGTTAGGGCTTTGGGCCTGCAATAGAGCTAAATGCCCTTTTAAGGGCAATGCCCATCCAAATGTCCTTTTAAGGGCAATGGGGAACTTAGTTTTTTTTAGTTAGGCTTTTATTTGGGGGGTTAGTTGTGTGGGTGGTGGGTTTTACTGTTGGGGGGGTTGTTTGTATTTTTTTTTTACAGGTAAAAGAGCTGATTTCTTTGGGGCAATGCCCCGCAAAATGCCCTTTTAAGGGCTATATTGATAGTTTAGGCTAGGGGTTTTTTTATTTTGGGGGGATTTTTTTTTTATTTTGGAGGGATTTTTTTTATTTTGATAGGGCTTTTAGATTATGTGTAATTAGTTTAAAGATCTGTAATTTGTTTTTAATTTTCTGTAATTTAGTGTTTTTTTGTGATTTAGCTAATTTAATTTATTGAATTGTATTTAATGTAGGTAATTTATTTAATTGCAGGGTTAGGTTAGGTGTTACTGTAACTTAGGTTAGGTTTTATTTTACAGGTCAATTTGTAAATATTTAGCTAGGTAGTTATTAAATAGTTAATAACTATTTAGTAACTATTCTACCTAGTTAAAACAAATACAAACTTGGCTGTAAAATAAAAAAACAACCCTAAGATAGCTACAATGTAACTATTAGTTATATTGTAACTAGCTTAGGGTTTATTTTATAGGTAAGTATTTAGTTTTAAATAGGACTAATTTAGTTAATTATAGTAATTTTATTTAGATTTATTTAAATTATATTAAAGTTAGGGGGTGTTAGGGTTAGACTTAGATTTAGGGGTTAATACATTTAATATAGTGGTGGCGATGTTGGGGGCAGCAGATTAGAGGTTAATAAGTGTAGGTAGGTTGCGGCGACATTGGGGGAGGGAGATTAGGGGTTAGTAAATATAATGTAGGTGTCGGCAATGTTGGGGGCAGCAGATTAGGGGTTAATAAGTATAATGTAGATGGTGGCGGTGTCCGGAGCGGCAAATTAGGGGTTAATAAGAATAATGTAGGTGTTGGCGATGTTGGGGGTGGCAGATTAGGGGTTAATAAGTGTAAGATTAGGGGTGTTTAGACTCTGGGTTCATGTTAGGGTATTAGGTGTAAACATAAAATGTGTGTTCCCCATAGGAATCAATGGGGCTGCGTTACTGAGATTTACGCTGCTTTTTCTCAGCCGGCTCTCCCCCATTGATGTCTATGTACGACCAGCTCACCGCTGACTTAAGCAGCGCTGGTATTGGAGTGCGGTATGGAGCAAAATTTTGCTCTACGCTCACTTCTTGCCTTTTAACGCCGGATTTGTAAAAACCCGTAATACCAGCGCTGCAGGTAAGTGAGCGTTGAGAAAAAACTGCACGGTAGCACCGCATAGCACATAACGCAAAACTCGTAATCTAGCCGTTTATTCTTAATTGCAATACTCTTGCCCCAGAGGTTGAGCACATTTCAGTTATTCAAAACGTTTTAATTCCCAAGTTCATAGTCTTAGTTAAATGCCTAAAAAGAGTTAAACATCTGCGTTTACATTTCTGCTTAATAGACATTTGAAACTTAAATTCTTACTCCCTAATATTAGCTTCTGAATTAAATATTTGGAGTTCTTTTAGGTAAATGAAGTGTTCCTGGGTAAGGAGATGTAGGGAAAGAAAAGAAGAAAAAGCCAGACTTTGTGGAATACACATAAAGAAATTTACATTTATTGTTGCACAGACATTGGCAAAAACCACTTGGGGGCAACAATCCCCTACAGTCTGACATATGTTGTGTGCAACACATGCACTTCTTCATAGATGAGCTGAAAGGTTACACATCTCCCAATTTATAGGAAGGACTAACAAAACCCAACCTGCAATTCTCCTTTGCACGACATGGCATTGAACTTACACTATACTACTAACATACTTTATATATTTTACTGAGACCTGTAGTGTTTGTGCATTTGTGTTATGTTGAACACACAGTGATCTACACATCATTTAGGTCAGTCAGAGTATATTATTGTATATTGTTCAGTGATTGTTGTTGGACATTACCTGTCAAATTGAATTTAAAGGGACATATACCATTTTCTCCCAATTAATGTGTTGCCAATAATCACTTTTACCCACTAGAGTGTATTAAATTCTTTACAAATGGCTCATTTACCTTTATTTTGTCATTTGAAATAGTTGTTTTTGCCTGTTTAACTTGTACTGAAAACTGAGTGATATACTGTACATATTAGCTAGATTAGAATCAACCCATTACCTATAAAGTAAAAAAAACTATTTTAATTACTACATTTTGTTTAACATTTCAAACAGTATTCCAGAAAGCATATAACAAAGTAGCACACTTCTATCTATTCTGTAATTTGCAGTAACCTTAACTGCTAATATTTGCTTAAATGATTACATTATTTTAATGAAATGTTGTGGTCAGTCTGCATGCAAACATTCTTGCAAACAGCAAATAATTGAGATTATATTTGTTGTTTCTTTGCACGCTAGATCATATTATTCTAGAAATGTTAGTGGATTCTTTTACAAAGCAAAAATTTTACCAGACAATGACCTTTTGCAATCCATCAAAAGCAGGATACAAGAGGTGATTTTGAGAAACGGGTGACCGGGAGGTTTAAGATCAGACCTCAGATCTGACCCCGTAACCTGTATCCCCTGTCAGTTATATACCCTTCCCAGGGTTGTCAGGTGTCCAGTATTCAACTGGACAGTCCATAGAAACATAGCAACATAGATTTTGAATGCATATAAAGACCATAGGCTCAACATGTCTGCCCAAAAGTGTAAACGTTTTGAATTTGTAGTATAACCTTATGCTTATCCCAGGCATTCTTAATGTCCCCCACACTCTTTGACTTAAAACCTTTAATGGAAGTTTATTCCATGAATCAACAACCCTTTCTGTTTAGAAGTACTTCTGGAAATATACTCCTGAAACTACTACCCTTCAGCTTGAGATCATGACCACTTGGTTTGGAACTGTTCTTTTCTTTTTAATGGAAAGAGTCCACAGCTGCATTCATTACTTTTGGGAATTAGGAACCTGGCCACAGGAGATGGCAAAGATACCCCAGCCAAAGGCTTAAATACTACTCCCACTCCCCTCATCCCCCAGTCATTCTTTGCCTTTCGTCGCAGGAGGTTGGCAGAGACGTGTCAGAATTTTTAATTTTTGTTTTTCTCTTATGGAGGGTAGTACTCTTCGGCATGGAACAGGAGTTTTAAGTAGTCCTGTCAGTCTCTCAGTGAGGGCTTGGATGAAATTTAGAGTCCGGAGATGCAGGGAGAGTCTTTCTGAAAAATCATCCAGACTCATATTAACAGCTCCTCAAGCAATCGGCGTTGTCACACTTCTCTCCGCTGCCTGCTTTCTTCACTTAAGTCCATGGCGGAAGCGATGCCATGATTCATCACACTTGAAAGGCCATGTTCCTGTTCCATGGCGTAGATTCTGGTAAGATCGTTTCATTTTACTTTATCGTCAATGTACTGTAATGTGAGTGTTTTCCCGATAGGCTACACACCTCGCGGGTCTAACTATAGGACATAAGGGTCTCAGTGAGTCTCTGTTAGTATCTTGGAATCAAGGGTTAATATCTCCTGAGGGGGGTTATTGAACAGGGGGGTTTATAATCATGTTTCTTATGTGAGTCAACCTGCTTATGTGTGATGATTATGGGGTCGTGGTTGGAACTTTGAGGCCTTTGGAAGTGACGCAGCCTTTTAGTTGGGCATGCTTTTTATGGACTGTACGGTTCACCTTGTGTTCGGGCATGGTTACACTCCATTCCCCATTTCCGCATTCCTGACCGTGTGGCAAAGGAAATATTTTAGTCCGCAGGGGTCTGGTCATAGGAGGTGGTGAGTGCCCCAGCCATTGTGGGTGTCTGGTACCGTTTTTGTTTTAATACTTTAGTCCATATTGATCTTTCCTCTTTCCAGTTATGGAGGATTCTGATGCTGAGACTGTGCTCATTTCAGATTCAGTTATGGAAGATTCTGATAACAAGACTATTTTAATTTTAGATTCAGATACTGTGTCCGGTGATGACTCCAGATTGGCCTCATTGACACATGTCGACAAGTTTTGTACTGTATGCCATATCAAATGCGCCTGGTTCCTTGGATCGGGGAATCAGGGGACTGCTGAGCCATCCGTCTCTGGGGGCATGGTCCTCCAAGAGGCGAGTTCCCTACCAATTCATACTTCTAGACATGCGGGTAACCCAGTCTTTGGTTCCTCCATGCGGGTGGCGTGTTCCCCCTGGAGGTTGCAGCACGTTTTTGCTTCCAGATAATGTTAGCGATGGTCCGTCTGCAGAGTCCAGACATTCATTTGAGATTGTGCTTGTGCCCTATTGTCCCGGGTCTTCCGCCTTGGGGTGGGCCTCTACAGTTCCCTGCGGGTGTAACTGTTCTGGAGTGTTGTGCCTTTAGTTACAGGATTGCGCGCCTTAGCATGTTGCTTAGACATCTTTTTCAGTTATTGAATGACCCTATCGTTAACAGATATGGGGACTTTCAGCCTGATAATTCGAATGGTGCACCTCATTAGACATGTGGGGTTATCTCCTGTTTGTCATTTGTGAGATCTTTCCCAGTTTTTTGTAAGATAGGGCTCCGTTTGGCTGGTCCTGCAGGCAGGCCTGTGTCTTTTGGGCGTTAACCTTCGGGTTGTCTTATATTTTATTTTGTATCTGATGGGATGTCTTCTATTTGTGTTTGCTTCCTTCGGGAACCATCTGGGATCGATACTCTTTGTTACTTCTTCGGAAGTTGTTTGGACATGATAGTCCTATGTTTAATAATGTCTGTTTTCCTTTTTTTCCCCTATGTGGGAGATTTTATGCAGCTTGCCGGTTAGGACCCTGAGTACAGGCTGGTCCTGTCTGGTGTGTTTGGTCTAGTGGCTGTTCAGACATGTGGCGCTCTTTCTGCTCAAGTTATCGTTGTTTTTTGTTTTTTTCTGTTCAACTAAGCATTCGAGAGGACCTATGGGTTCACGAGGTGGGAAAGGATTGTTTCAGTCCTTAAGCCTTCAGTCATGAATGACCAGGCAGGGGAGTGTTCTGACTTCTGATTTCATCAGAGCCTAGAGTTCCTCCCCCATGTGCGTAGTGCCCCTTTGCCACTGGTTGAGTGGTTTGGCCTTCAGTTTTAGGCTCCTAGATCCAACAGCTTGTATGGATAGCTGTCCAGCATGCGGAAGGTTTTGTATTTTGAAACCTATCGCAGTTTTTGGCACCTTTAAAGGGGTACATGTCAGCTGTTTCTAGTGTTTATAGATATGGCTCTTACTCTAGGCCGCGTAAGGTCTGTCTGAGTTATGAGACCTTGAGTCTCTTCCATTGTCTCCGGGTGGGTTAGATCTCCTTTTTTGGGATCTCTGTTCTGGACGTTGGTTGATCCCTGTGGGGACATGTTTAGCTCGGGTTTTCCCGGAGCTGGGAAGGTTTAGCACCTTTTCTCTCCCCTGTGTCCTCCGCTTGTGTGGAGGTGATGGGGAGACTAGCCCTGCTAGTAGGGTTTTGGGAACTTCGAGTATATTTTCTGGATATGCTTCATTCCTTTTGTCTGGCTTTTTGGTGAGTCAGAGTATTTAGTTCCAGGGTATAGTTGCCTGAACTATTAGGTACCCAGACCTGTTTTTTCTTCCTGAGTCTTCCTCTTTCTGGGGCTTCGCTCCTGTCCCAGTTTTGGGTTGTTTGGATCTCAGGGCTGGCCGGGATGTTCCACGGTGGTGGGAACTGGGTCTATGTCCTTGCTCCATCTACCTGACTGGGTCAGGCTTGGCCTGGTCTATCAGAGTATTTATTACTTCTTGCCACAGAGTAACCATGTCATCTGAGGTTAGCTGGGTGGCTTGCGCCTCAAGAATGATGGGTTTCTACCCAGCTGCTGGCGCTGGATTCCAGTTTCTGGTGTGCATTAGGCATTCATCTGTTAGTTTGCCAGTGTACCCATGGATTCTCTGCTCTGCAGGTGAATGGGTTGGCTGTGCCTCTGTTGGGCGAACTACTTGTGTGGGGGTCCTTCTAGGACATTTGCGGGGGAATTTTTCTTCCCGTTTAGCCGGTGGCTTTGGGCCTTGAGGATGGTTATTGCCCTTCTGGCCTCTTCCCTTTTTCTTTAGGGGATATTCACTTCTTCGGGAGATGAGGTCCTTACTAGGGGCTTCTCCTGGTCAGGAAGTGGAAGGTGGACTTGGTTCCACCTGGAATCTTGCTGGTTCCATGTCAGACTGTGGGGCCTTATTTTGATAGATCCTTGGGTCTAGGGCCTTGTCTGTTTTTCAGAGTTGGGTTGTACTTGTACTCTGGGGGGATGGCTCTGCCATCTTTATGCTCATTCCTGTACTAGTTTCAGGATCTTTGTTCCCTTGTATTGGTGGCCCAGCTGGGTCTGCAGGTCAGGATGCCTGAGCGGTCTATGGGTCACAGTATACTTTGGGATGTGTGAGCTTGCTGAGTCTATTCTCATAGCTCAGTCTGCTAGGAGATGGGTTTTCTTTTCTCCTTGCTCCTTTGACAGGAGACGGTTTCCTCTTCCTTTGGGTTCTGAGGGTATTCTCTCCTTCTTGGGGGGCCTTGATGGAGGCTTTGTGTTCCCCTTTTTTTTGGGACCTGTGAGTAGATCCAGCGGCTTAGGTTGCGGCTAGGTTGTTTAGTGCCGTCTGTTTCTTGATGACTGCTTCTCCTTCCTTGCAGCTTACTGGACAGCTGTGGACTCTTTCCATCAGAAGAAAAGGAAATTATCAGGTAACCATAATTTATGCTTTTTGTGAGTAATACAGTCTAAACTTTACTAAGCCCCTTGATATACTTTAAAGTTACTATCACCTCACCTCTTTCCTTCTCTCCTTATGTAGATTTGGCTTCCAGAACTAGATACAATACCCAAGAAACAAAATATGTTGGCCTTGGTTGTATTGGCAGAGGTATTTGCAGGTATTTGAGCATCATGGAAAATGTAGTTCCAAAACATCTGGGGTGCCAAGGTTGCTGTCCCCTGCTCTAGACATTACAAATATGTCCCAAAGAAAAAAAGACACTGCACATGCACATCTCTGTGTGTTACTGGCAGCCAGGGGAGGTAAACAACATTTCCACAGTTTTCTGTATTACCAGCATTCATGGAGGTGTTAAAAAATTGGTGTGGTAAAGGTAGCCACTGGAGTAACCATGAGCAAATCAACCTATTGAAGTCAGACTTGTATCTGAGGTTATTTATATATCTATCTATCTATCTATCTATCTATCTATCTATCTATCTATCTATCTATCTATCTATATATATATATATATATATATATACACACACACACACACACACACACACACACACATATATATATATATATATATATATATACACACACACACACATATATATATATATATATATATATATATATATATATATATATATATATATCTACACACACACACACACACACATATATATATATATATATATATATATATATAAATATATATATATATATATATATATATATATATATATATATATATACATACACAATTCCACTCTCTGGATTTGTGCAAAATCGGTGCTTTATTGGCACACAGAAACAGTGACGTTTCAGGGATCAATCACCCCTTCATCAGACTGAGCAAAAAAGTGAACAACAAACAGTGCATTTAACAATTGTTAACCCCACCCCTAATCAGAGAAGAACCGCCCATATGAATCATCATGTGAGTCATGTATACAATAAACAATTAAATAATATATACTTTGTACCAAGCAGTATAGTACATAGTGGGTGAACAAAATTAAATATATATAGAGAATGGCCAGAATATGTGCACAATAATAAAATCGTTTATGTGATCGTGTAAAACCATGTTTAGGAGCTCTCTCCCTGGTACCTGTTCAATTTCACAATATTAGTAGTAATGGACAAATATAGAACAGTTTGAACATATCAGTCTACAAATTATTTTAAGAATTCAGGAAAAAATATGCTGTACATATGAGAGATACAGAAATCCTACCACACTCCTGCCCGCACCATGTAACGCTGAAGACACCACACATATGCACAAGGGGGCATGGTCATCAAATGTCAGCAACTGGATCAACCAATCACAGTGTGAATACACTACACAGATTGTAACAGTTCACTAGGTGTGAATAGAATGCGTAACAGGCATGGAGATAGTGCATCATCAAATGGGTCAGCCACTAGATCAGTATATAGGGTGTTAGAGAAACACAGCATAAATAAAGACAAAAGACAGCATAGTTAAACAGCATACACACGCTGTCCACCCTACATGATGCCAAAAACGTTAAAAGTATGACAGGTGGGCGTTGCCCAAAGGCATCATAGGTTGATGTGGCCATTCATAGGGATGATAGGTCACATGTATAAACAAAAAGTGACAACATGTGACAAACACATTATGCATATAGAGAATGTGCACAGAAATAAGAGATTATCCATCAGGAATCAGCCAATTATCTGCACACTATATATATATGAGAAAATAGTTAGACAAAGGACTATGCCAGAGTGCATAATATAATGCAAAAATATACACCATATAGGGTGATATAGCACATCATAAAGACTCACCACCTTATTCATTATACAGAGTGCAGGTTTACTCACTGCCTATCACTCTCCATCATTAAGCTAAAATAAGCAACATGCATTATCAATGCCAGAGCCCCAAAGTGACTAATGATGGGATGGTCATCCAGCAGCTCATCATAATTAAAATAATATTACTTACATAACACGCCCTCATATATTAATACCAACAGATCACTGGTATCAATATAAAACAGATATACCAGAGTACCTAGGAAGCCAACAAAACCATACGGTGAATATAAGACCTGATAGTATAGATATTGACAAGAAGCAGATATGTGCAATTACAATAAGAGGTTATAGGCTTTTAAGTAGACATGATGTTGTGTTAGAACATTGTTATGTGAACTGGTACTGTATAGAAACAATGATGTTACAAAAAACATTGCCAATCTATTTGATGGTTCAGTCCATTGGGGTATAGAGTTCTTAATTTGAAGATACATTTTGATTCGATTTGTAGAAGGCGCTGATTTCTATCCCCACCTCTCTTTAGGGGCGGTACGTGATCAATAAGAATAAATCTTAGATCACTCACTTTATGTTTGTGCTTCATGAAGTGTCTGACAACAGGTAATTTACTTTTCTGTTTATCTATGGCTTCACAAATCGAATGTCTGTGGTTAGCCATCCGGGTATGATTGGTATCACTAGTCTTACCTACATAGAATAAACCACATGCACAGTTCAGAAGGTAGATGACATGTGTGGTGGTACATGTGAGAAAAAATTTATTGTCAAATCTCTGGTTGGTGTGTGGGTGTCTAAACTGAGTTCCCTGATTCATGGAATTGCACGTTGTACGTCCTAGGCATTTGAAACACCCCTATATATATCCAAAGGAACAAAGATAGCGTCAGCACTGTTTCTTCAGTTAAACAAAATCTTTATTGTGACATAGAAGAACAGCAACGTTTCGGGTCCCACAAACCCTTAGTCATGACCCTGAGGAAGAAGGATTACTTTTAACCTTTGAAACGCGCAAGGGACATTTTATTGATCTTATCTTATTTTACTTGTATTCATCAGTATCCTCTGTAGTATGACTATACAGAGGTGTTATTTTATTTGAGACATTTCCAAATCGAATTGATGGACATTATACGTGTCCACATATACATCTATGCACAGTAAGGACATCTCTTATACTACAAGATAAGGGACACAAATACTTCCACCATCTAGCCCACCTGTATTTGGGATATTTTATGTGTATATAACATACCTCATATTATTTGAGGACAGAACATGTGAGTGCAAAATTGCTACTGTTTGTGATTTTTATGTATAATAAAATAACAATATCACACAATAGTTTGTTTCTTTCTCTCACTCTCCTGGGCACTGCATGAATACTGTCCGTTTCCTGAGAGGATATCATACATCCTGATCGATAGGGAAGTTTCCATACTCCAGGAAGTTTACTACCATTGGTACACCGGAGGTCTCTCCCTCACCAAGGCGGCAGATTACCTCATATCATTGAGGTTCTCTCTAGTAAGTGGGATACCTATCGGAGTTGTTTATTGTGTTAATTTCATGCTGTGACCACCCACTGTTTTTAAAAAAGACTAGTGCTATAGATCTGTAATTAGTGACTTGCTGAACATCTTTGGGTTATTTCTATTAGCGCTATCAAACCCCTTTTTATACTCACATTTCTTTGAAGTGAGTCTAGGTATTCCTTGCTGGAATTATCTACACTACAGTACAAAGCCTCTGTGATAGCTGCTTTTTGAATTCCACTACCTGTTATTGCTAGCGCAAACTTTAAAGTGCTGCTTGTTATCCACATGACTCACATTGGGCTGGTGTCTTTCTACTCTGTTATATATATATATATATATATATATATATATATATATATATATATATATATATATATATATATATATATATACAGAGGTCAAGTCCTACAAAAAAAGTGTGGGAACTCACCAAGACTTCCACCCCCTCACACAAACACACACTGTATTTATATGTATATAATCTATACATTTTGGTTAATGAAAGCCAGTTAAAACCAATGAAAGGTTGAATGGTTGCCTTTGGGCCTGAGACTCCTCCTATGTCACAGAGTCTTACCCACTTAAGGTGCAATAGTCCTATTTCTGCTAAGGGGAGCTAAATAACTCCAGAGCAAGCCACACAGAAATGTAAGCACCATGTCTTCCACACAGTACGGGGTGATCACACAGCAGGACCTCTGACAGGCTTGCATATATTGTATTGTAGAAAGTGTTACTGTCCATTACTAGAGGATCTCACTATCTCTCTAACCAGACTGTGTTCCAGCTCCTCCCACCAGTAGTAGCAGTGCTTACTGAAGCATTTCTGCTCTCTGTCCAGAGAACTTAGTTCCACCTGCAAAAATAGTGCAGGAACTCCGTTCTCATGCGTTCCTGCTGGACTTGACCCCTGTATATATATATATATATATATATATATATATATATATATATATATATATATATATATATACACACACACATATATATTTATATATATATCTATACTATAATCGCGTTTGTAACGTGTCTGTTGCAGTCGCCAGCTGCACACGCATCCTCAAAGGAATGTTGGCTGCGCATGCAGACAAAAGAATTCACCTAGATGCAGCGAAGATGCATCCTGGTGGATTCCAAAAATGGATTCTTTCACTACCCTGCCATTTTCGGAATCCACCTGGACGCAGTGTAAGCAAACCCGAAGCCTTAAAAAAAAGCAACACAAACACCTAAACTGAAAACCCCCACATCACAAAATAATTAAGTAAATAACCCCTAAACCGCAAATAACATAATTAAAATATTAACCCCATAACTGCCAACCCCTCACATCGCAATAAACCTAATTAACCTATTAACCCCTAAACCGACAAACCCCCACATCGCAATAAACCTAATTAACCTAATTAACCCCTAAACCGCCAACCCCCAACATCGCAATAAAAATAATTAACCTATTAACCCCTAAATTGCCAAACCCATAAATTGCAATAAACCTAATGAACCTATTAACTCCTAAACCGGCAACCCCCCCCCCCACACACAATGCAAATAACTAATTTAATTACTAAGCTCCCTAACCTAACACACCCTAAATTAACCCCAATACTAAGTTACACTTAAATAAAACCTAACATTAAATTACAAAAAATAATCTAAAATTTCAGTAAAAAACTCTAAAATTACAGAAAAAAATAAACAAAATTATCAAAAATAAAAAAAATTAAACCTAATCCCTATGAAAATAAAATTGCCCCCCCAAAATAAAAACACCCTCTAAAACAAGGGGTCAGCAACCTTGGCTCTCCTGATGATTTGGAACTACATTTCCCATGATGCTAAGACAGCCTTAAGAATGTCTTAGCATCATGGGAAATGTAGTTCCAAAACATCTGGAGAGCCAAGGTTGCTGACCCCTGCTCTAAACTATACTAAACTACCAATAGCCCTCAAAAGGGCCTTTTGCAGGGCATTGCCCTAAGTTAAACAGCTTTTTTACATTTAAAAATTACTAGATCCCACCTAACAGTAAACCCTCCACTCACCAAACTCCCCAAAATAAAAAAAACTAACACTAAAAAAACCTAAAGTACCCATAGCCCTTAAATGGGCTTTTCTATGGGCATTGCCCTTAAAAGGGCATTCAGCTCTTTTACTGCCCTTTAAAGGGCAATCAGATCTTTTCCAGCCCATTAAATCCCTAATCTTAAAAATAAAAAAAATCCTAATGCTAAGCCCCAAATATAGGTACTCACTGTTCCTGAAGTCCGGTGGAGAAGGTCTTCCAAACGGCTCCATTATCTTCTATCTTCATCCAGAGCGAAGGAGACGCGGAGCGGAAGAGCGGAGCTGGCTTCCCCGATGCGTGGATCCTCAACGGCGGTTCTCAGAAGCGTGGAAGCTCCTCTTCATGCGATCGTCTGTCGCACACTGAAGATTGAATGCAAGGTACCCCATATTTATTGGGGTACCTTGCATTCCTATTGGCTGCAATTTTGAAATCAGCCAATAGGATGAGAGCTACTGAAATCTTAACAGCCAAATCTTAACAGCCAATAGGATTTCAGTAGCTCTCATCCTATTGGCTGATTTCAAAATGTCAGCCAATAGGAATGCAAGGTACTCCCCCCAATTTGATTGCGGTACCTTGCATTCAATCTTTAGTGAACGACGGACATCAGATGAAAAGTAACCTCCATGCTGCCAAGGACCGCCGCCGTTGAGGACCGTCACTGAGGGTTCACACATCGGGGAAGACAGCTCTGCACCGCCACTGATGACCGCCGATGAGGAGCCGCACCTCTGCTCCGTGCCGCCTTCACTCCAGATGAAGATAGAAGATGGTGGAGCCGTCTTGAAGAAGACCATCTTATCCGCCGGACTTCAGGAACTTTTTAAGATTATGGATTTAATGGGCTGGAAAAGAGTTGATTGCCCTTTTAAGCTCAGTAAACTAGCTGAATGCCCTTTTAAGGGCAATGTCCATACAAATGCCCCATTTAGGGGTAGATTTTTTTTTTTAAGTGTTAGTTTTTTTTATTTTGGGGGGTTTGGTGGGTGTTTTTTTTTACTGTTAGGGGGTTATTGGTAATTTTTTTAGGTAAAAGAGCTGTTTAACTTAGGGCAATGCCCTACAAAAGCCCTTTTAAGGGCTATTGGTAGTTTAGTATTAGATTAGTTGGTGTTTTTATTTTGAGGGATTTTTTTTTATTTTTAAAAGGGTATTATTTTAGGTTTAAATTTTGTATTTTGGATAGCTTTGTTTATTTTTTTTCTGTAATTTTACATTTTTTGTAATTTTAGCTTTGCGGGTTGTAGTTTTTTTTAAATTTAAATAGACTTGCCCTCTGGGCAGGCTTATCGCCAAGTATACACATATATATATATATATATATATATATATATATATATATATATATATATATATATATATATATATATATATATATTTGGAAATTGTTATTGTTTTAAAAAAAAAAAAAGATAATCCCTTTATTACCTAGTTTTGCATAACCAACACTGTTTTATTAATACATTTTTTATCTCTGTGATTACCTTGTATCTAAGTTTCTGCAGACTGCCCCCTTATTGCATTCTAGCAAATCAGTGCTTACTCCAGCATAAATCCACGGGAGTGAGCACAATGTTATCTTAAGACCGCTGCTCCTTAACTGGTCCGCTGCCTCTGAGGCTGCGGACATCAATCCGCCCGATCGCATATGATCGGGTTGATTGACACCCCCTGCTAGTGGCCAATTGGCTGCGAATCTACAGGGGACGGCATTTTGCAATGTCGGCATTCAGCGATGTTGGGCGGACATGATTCACTACAGCGAATCATGTCCAGCCGCCATTTGGTAAATCAGCCCCAAAGAGTCACACCATTAAGAGGCTGCACCAGCAACTGCTGCAATACTAGCAACTCGTTGCCACTGCAAACCCTGATGAAGAAACATCTTTCTTAAATAACCTTCCAGTTTCTTATCCATAGGGTCTCTAAAAGAGGAACTATCCTCAAGAGGAATAGTGGTTCTCTTAGCTAAGGTAGATATAGAACCCTCTACTCTAGGAACAGTGCGCCTAAGATCTCGCTGAATCTGAATCAGCCACAGGAAACATCTTTTTAACACAGGAGATGGGTTAAAAGGAACACCCGGCTTCCCCCATTTTTGAGATATCATGTCAGACATGCAATCTGGAACAGGAAAAACCTCCACAGATTTAGGTTTGACATCAAAAACTCTATTCAGTTTATTAGCTTTCTTAGGAACCTCTGCAATTGTTTCAGAGTCATCCAAAGCAGCTTAAACCTCCTTCAGAAGTAAACAGAGATGCTCCAGTTTAAATCTAAATTTAACCTCCTCAGAATCTACTGTACTAGGAACTGCAGATTACGAATCAGAGATCTCGCCCTCAGAAGCTGCAGAGGAATGATCCTCGCTAGATAACTGAGAAAGACTAACCAAATCAGTTTTTGCGGAAACAGAACCCATAGAAATGTTCTTAGATTTCCTCTTCCTTTTACCAGAACTAGGTAAAGCACTTAGGGCTGCAGAAACTGCAGAAGTCAACTGTGCAAACAAACACTCCCAGAGACTGACTGAGAGGAACCGCAGATAATACAACCTTATTAAGGCAAGGGGAACAAAATTGCACAGGAGGTATAACAGGGCATTTGCACAAAAAAAGACATTTATCAAATGACAGAGAAAGCTTGGGATTGGCATCCATAGTAAATAAAAAAGCCATTTATTTCTCCTATATTCTAATTTCTATATAAATAATTAGAATAAACGATCTAATGCCAGAAAATCCGCTCTGTCTCCTTGAAAATCCGACTTCCAACAGCCAGCTAGAAACAAACCATTCAGCACTCAGGAAGTAACTGAGTGGTCACATGATCCAAATTCAAAAGTGAGATGCGGTAAAAAGAACCGCCAACAACCTCCTTAAATAGATATTACCCAAATAAAATGAAAGGTGCAAATAAATACACATAGCCAAAATCAAAAAAGCCTTCACATGACAGAACAGTGTCCTGAACTGCTGCCCAATAAATCCCCAATCTTTAAAATGGATATTCAATTCCATAAGGATCCACCTTGTTCTCTAAGTGCTGCATCCTTCTCACCTAGAAGGTAAAAGCACTTACTGCGGATCTGCTGTAGGGCAGGTACAGCAAACAGGTTTGACAGAATCCTCACTGACATAGACCTGTAGATAAAGAAAAAACAGACGGCTAGATTACGAGTTTTGCGGTAAGAGGGGTGCAGTACTAACTTGCACGTTATTGTCACCGCTCACTTACCTACAGCGCTGTATTACAGGTTTTCCTAAACCCGCGTTAAAAGGTAAGAAGTGAGCGTAGAGCAAAATTGAGCTCCATACCGCACTCCAATACCAGCGTTGCTTAAGTCAGCGGTGAGCTGGTTGTACGTGCTCGTGCACGATTTCCCCATAGACATCAATGGGGAGAGCCGGCTGAAAAAAAGCCTAAAACCTGCAAAAAAAGCAGCGTAACGCTCCGTAACGCAGCCCCATTGATTCCTATTTGGAAACTAAAGTTATGTTTACACCTAACACCCTAACATGAACCCCGAGTCTAAACACCCCTAATCTTACACTTATTAACCCCTAATCTTCCGCCCCCGATATCGCCGACACCTACATTATATTTATTAACCCCTAGTCTGCCGCTCCGGGCATCGCCGACACCTACATTATACTTATTAACCCCTAATCTGCTGCCCCAACATCGCAGACACCTACATTATATTTTTTAACCCCTAATCTCCCTCCCCCAATGTCGCCGCAACCTACCTACACTTATTAACCCCTAATCTGCCGCCCCCAATGTCGCCGCCACTATAATAAACATATTAACCCCTAAACCGCCACACTCCCTACTCGCAAACACTAGTTAAATATTATTAACCCCTAATCTGCCATCCCCAACGTCGCCGCCACCTACCTACATTTATTAACCCCTAATCTGCCGTCCCCAACGTCGCTGCCACCTACCTACATTTATTAACCCCTAATCTGCCGCCCCCAACATCGCCGCCGCTATATTAAATTTATTAACCCCTAAACCTAAGTCTAACCCTAACACCCACTAACTTAAATATAATTAAAATAAATCTAACTAAACATTCCTATCATTAACTAAATTATTCCTATTTAAAACTAAATACTTACCTATAAAATAAACCCTAAGCTAGCTGCAATATAACTAATAGTTACATTGTAGCTATCTTAGGGTTTATTTTTATTTTACACGCAAGTTTGTATTTATTTTAACTATGTAGAATAGTTACTAAATAGTTATTAACTACCTAGCTAAAATAAATACAAATTTACCTGTAAAATAAAACCTAACCTGTCCACACTAACACCTAACCTTACAGTACAATTAAATAAATTACCTAAATTAAATACAATGAACTAAATTAAATACAATTACCTAAATTACAAAAAACAAACAAACACTAAATTACACAAAATAAAAAACAAATTACAAGATATTTAAACTAATTACACCTAATCTAATAGCCCTATCAAAATAAAAAAGCCCCCCCCCCCAAAATAAAAAAACCCTAGTCTAAACTAAACTACCAATAGCCCTTAAAAGGGCCTTTTGGGGGCATTGCCCCAAAGAAATCAGCTCTTTTACCTGAAAAAAAAATACAAACAACCCCCCCAACAGTAAATCCCACCACCCACACAACCAACCCCCCAAATAAAACCCTAACTAAAAAAACCTAAGCTCCCCATTGCCCTGAAAAGGGCATTTGTATGGGCATTGCCTTTAAAAGGGCATTTAGCTCTATTGCGGCCCAAACCCTAAGCTAAAAATAAAACCCACCAATAAACCCTTAAAAAACCTAACACTAACCCCTGAAGATCCACTTATAGTTTTGAAGACCCGACATCCATCCTCAGCAAAGCCAGGAGAAGTCCTAAACGAAGCCGGGAGAAGTCTTCATCCAAGCCGGGAGAAGTGGTCCTCCAGATGGGCAGAAGTTTCCATCCAGACGGCATCTTCTATCTTCATCCATCCGGCACGGAGTGGGTCCATCTTCAAGACATCTGACGCAGAGCATCCTCTTCCGACGAAGTCTTATTCCAGAATGAATGTCAATTTAAGTGACATCATCCAAGATGGCATCCCTTAGATTCCGATTGGCTGATAGAATTCTCAACCTTAATTCTGATTGGCTGATAGAATTCTATCAGCCAATCGGAATCTAAGGGATGCCATCTTGGATGACGTCACTTAAAGATACATTCATTTTGGAAGAAGACTTCGTTGGAAGAGGATGCTCCGTGCCGGATGTCTTGAAGATGGACTCGCTCAGCCACCGATGGATGAAGATAGAAGATGCCATCTGGATGAAGACTTCTGCCTGTCTGGAGGACCATTTCTCTCGGCTTGGATGAAGACTTCTCCCTGATTCATTGAGGACTTCTTGCCACTTCGTTGAGGATGGATGTCGGCTCTTCAAAACTGTAAGTGGATCTTCAGGGGTTAGTGTTAGGTTTTTTTTAAGGGTTTATTGGGTGGGTTTTATTTTTAGCTTAGGGTTTGGGCCGCAATAGAGCTAAATGCCCTTTTAAGGGCAATGCCCATACAAATGCCCTTTTCAGGGCAATGGGGATCTTAGGTTTTTTAGTTAGGGTTTTATTGTGTCGGTGGTGGGTTTTACTGTTGAGGGGGTTGTTTGTATTTTCTTTTAGATAAAAGAGCTGATTTCTTTGGGGCAATGCCCCGCAAAAGGCCCTTTTAAGGGCTATTAATAGTTTAGTTTAGGCTAGGGGGGTTTTAATTTTGTGGGGGCATTTTTTATTTTGATAGGGCTATTAGATTAGGTGTAATTAGTTTAAATATCTTGTAATTTGTTTTTTATTTTGTGTAATTTAGTGTGTTTTTTTTGTAATTTAGGTAATTGTATTTAATTTAGGTAATTTATTTAATTGTAGTGTAAGGTTCAGTGTTAGTGTAACTCAGGTTAGGTTTTATTTTACAGGTAAATTTGTATTTATTTTAGCTAGGTAGTTAGTAAATAGTTAACTATTCCACCTAGTTAAAATAAATACAAACTTGCCTGTAAAATAAAAATAAACCCTAAACTAGATACAATGTAACTATTAGTTATATTGTAGCTAGCTTAGGGTTTATTTTACAGGTAAGTATTTAGTTTTAAATAGGAATTATTTAGTTATTAATAGTAGGTTTTCTTTAGATTTATTTTAATTATATTTAAGTTAGGGGGTGTTAGGGTTAGACTTAGGTTTAGGGGTTAATAAATTTAGTATAGTGGCGGCGACATTGGGGGCGGGAGATTAGGGGTTAATAAATGTAGGTAAGCGGCGGCGATGTTAGGGACGGCAGATTAGGGGTTAATAATATTTAACTAGTGTTTGCAAGGTTTAGGGGTTAATATGTTTATTATAGTGGCGGGGATGTAGGGAGCGGCAGATTAGGGGTTAATAATTTTATTTTAGTGTTTGCGATGCGGGAGGGCCTCGGTTTAGGGGTTAATAGGTAGTTTATGGGTGTTAGTGTACTTTTAACACTTTAGTTATGAGTTTTATGCTACAGCTTTGTAGTGTAAAACTCATAACTACTGACTTTAGAATGCGTTAGGAATCTTGCGGGATAGGCTGTACCGCTCACTTTTTGGCCTAAAAATGGAAGTCCCATTGAATAAAGACTTTACGGAAATTGCGTAAGTTAATTTGCGGTACGTCCAAAAAAGTGTGCGGGACAGCTGTACCTACAAGACTCGTAATGGCAGCGGTAGTAAAAAAGCAGCGTTATGAGCCTTAACGCTGCTTTTTTACTCATAACACAAGACTCCTAATCTAGCCGATAGTAACCAACCCTGGTTTTCTATATATGGGTAGCAAAAATGTTGGAACTTAAGCAAAGACCACCTCGCCGTTTTCCAACTGCTAAAAGCCACCATTACTCTTACTAAAGAGAATTACATGGACACAGCATAACCACAATCCTTGCTTACAGGGAAAGGTATCCATTAAAGGATTAACAACTTGATTTCTTCAGACACCTTCTTCGCACATCACCTACAATGTTACACAGGCAAAGAATGACTGGGGATTGTGGGAAGTGGGAGGATACTTGAAGCTTTGCTGGGGTGTTCTTTGCCTCCACCTGGTGGCCAGGAGTTGAATTCCCACTAGTAATTGAATGGATTTGTGGACTCTCCATGCCATTGGAAAGAAACACTTTTTCTAGTAGCTTTTTGCAGGATTTATGGACTGTGTAATTGAACTGCATGACCTCTTGAAAACACAAGTTGCTTCAAGCATAATTTCCTGGCTGTTCCATCTGCTTTTTTAAACATTAACATTTTTGCACATGCTCAGTTCACATGTTAACATACAAGATTCTTCTTTAGTTTAATGAAACATATAACTACAGCCCAAATTATTATTTTTTAAATATGATACTTTTATAGGACTACTAAAATGTATGTTTATGTTTGCAATTCAATGTTTGGACATTAAAATACTCAAAATTATATAAACATATTACTTTTATACATCAAGAATTAATAGTAATGGTTAAAGTGACAGTTTTATTTATTGTTTTATTTTATTGTTTAAAAATATAGGCCTTTACTACACATTATCCAGCTTTGCACAACCAACATTGTTATATTAATACACTTTATAACCTCTAAACCTCTAAATCTCTTTTCACAGCTAGACAGTGCTAGTTCGTGTGTGCAATATAGATAACTTTGTGTTCACTCCTGTGAAGTTATGCAGGAACCAACACTTATTGGCTAAAATGCAAGTTCCTTAAAGCACTGAGATAAGGAGACAGTCTGCAGAGGCTTAGATACAAGGTAATCACAGAGGTAAAAAGTACGTATATTAAAATAACCGTGTTTGTTATGCAAAACTGTGTAATACATTTTTTTAAGTAGGCTGTTCCTTTAAGTGAAAAAACTGCAATCAAACGTATTAAGGAATCAATGTCATGGAATGTGAGATCTGTTAAAGCCTGTTTCCTAAAGGGACAATATACTCAGGCAAGCAGCAAACAATAGTTGACTGTATTCATGAAGGAACAGCCATTCAGACTTTCAAATGGGCTGTGCTCTCTTTTTAACCCTTACAGAGCGGTTGATTTCTGCTGCTATTTCTTATTAGCATAACTCCTATTTTGACAATACTGCTGTATTTCAAATATCAGTATAGGTTGTGTTTGCAACAGACACAAGCAGCAATTTTACATGACAAAACAAAAGGAAATTAGTTATTTTATACAATTTAGGACTAGATTACAAATGGAGCGGTATTCTGCATTTTCGCTATAGCGAAAACTGTGCTAGGATTTTCATTTTGCACTATTAAGGTTGTGCTGGTGTTACAAGTTTTTCTCCAGTAGTAACCCGACTTGCACAAAAATGTGAAAATTGAAAATCGTGTTTGCTCATTCCCCCGTAGAAGTCAACAGAGAAAAAAAAAAAAAACACCTCACTCTTGCGCAAACACCTTAACATATTCACAATAGCAGTAACCCAACATGAAATTATGAATATTTAATTTTCCAATGTTATTTACAAAACGGAATATGTTCTATTTATACATAAATAAATATTTCTACATATATCTGATGGGTTTTTAAACAAATATATATTTATTCATATATATACATACATATATATATCTATAGATGATTATATATAGTTATATTTATATATATTTATACAGATATATAAATATAGGAATATCTATTTAGAAATACATAAAACATACTCTGCTATGTACAGAACATTGGAATGTGAAATATTTAAAGTAAATACATTGTTAAAAAGCTTATTAAATATTGCATAAATATGCTTTTACATGTTTCATCTATGTAACGGGAAAAGGCTCCAATGCGTTTGTAGCCTGTGTTTTTATATGTAGACAAAAAGAGAAAAACTAGTAAACCTTACCCAGCAACCCCATATTAAAGCAGGAAACTTTTAGATAAAGTAGCTCAGCAAACACTTTACTAGAAGCTAATAGTCATCATCCTAGACATCAAATTAACGCTATCCCTATTGGCCAATATCTAAGGCAGAAAAGAAATTGCTCATCAGAATCAACTTTTAAAGAATATGCTGATGACCTAAGGCAGAGATTTTCAGCAAGAGGGTACTCTAACAAAGTAATTAAAAAAGGTTACAAAAGAGCAATTGAAACTCCTCGAGAAAAATTATTGTATGAAACAGTGGAAAGACAGCAAAGCTCTGAGGTTAGATTTATCACAACATTTAACAGTAGATGGGATGAGATCAGAACACTTTTGTGTAAGCATTGGAAAATTCTGACTGCCGATACTGATGACAGCTAGACGTGCCCCCTCCTTAAAAGACAAACTGGTGCATAGTCATTATAAAGGTAATAATGAATGGCTAGGGAAACAACAAACCAGAGACGGCTGCTTTAAATGTGGTAAATGTAAAATGTGCAAACATTTGCTTAGAGGTCAATATATGATTGATATTTATGGTCATCCTCATAAAATTAAAGGCCATATGATATCACATGTCGCAGTGAGGGGGTTGTCTATGTGGCGTTTTGCTCGTGCCCACGTTACTATGTTGGTAAAACGATAGGGAGTTCAGGGACCGTATGAAGGAGCACAGAAGAGACATCCTGAATGAAAATATTAAGGACAGTGGAGTAGCTAGGCACTTTTTTGAAACACATAACAGTAGTGATCAGGATTTAAAATGTATGGACTTAGAATTGGTTGATATTACTGAGAGGAGAGGGAATTGGGACAACCTACTCCTCAAATCAGAATGCAAGTGGATTTATAATTTAAGCAAACTGCAACTGATCGGATTAAATAAAGAACTAAATTATGCCCCATTTTTGATCAGCTAATAATAGTGTTCTATGACCCTTGTGGGGATATATATATGTATTATGGATAGTTGTTATCAATCCTAATAATGTTTAACTTGTGATTGCTGATATGGAAGAATGCTTATAAAATACTGAGAACTATATCTGTATCCTACTAAGTAATTAGAAGTCTACACATATGCATTATAATGCTCTTATTATATATTAAACTTATTGCATTATATGCAAGTAAAATACTGAGAACTATTTTTGCATCTCACTATGTAATCGATTATTTAATATGCATTACATCTCTGTAAATACGGTGTGAGTGATATTTATGAAACAAGTATGCCTAACCCAAATCACTGATAGCTGGAAGGAACGTGTTATTATTTTATGTAGTTAATTCACCTGTGGGCAATGGTATAAATAGAATCGAATCAATGCTAAAGGTGCCTGAGGAAGCCCTGAGTGATGCAGGGGTGAAACATGTGTAGTTTTGTTGCTCTTACTAATTTAATTAAATATATGTTTGCATAACATGGATTGTGATCATAAGCTCTATGTTTTAACCTTGAAACGAGACCCTAGGGGATTATTTACTATTTCTTTATAAGCCTTTTTTAACCTATGTACAAAAGATGAGTTTTGTCTTTCAACGGAAGGCTATGTTCTGAACCATTCACATAAAGTTAACAAATTATATAACTCAGCAATATTTCCTGCAGTATACCATGTCTTTATATAATTGTGTTATTTTATATCATTTATACATCTGGTTACATGATAGGTTTGGAACACGCAATATATTGAATGTTTATATTTCTTCAACGCCTTGAGACAAATT
The DNA here is from genome assembly GCF_027579735.1 of Bombina bombina. Taxonomy (NCBI): domain Eukaryota; kingdom Metazoa; phylum Chordata; class Amphibia; order Anura; family Bombinatoridae; genus Bombina; species Bombina bombina. Next base: position 610,559,550 of record NC_069500.1, on the reverse strand, counting down.
ATATTAAAAAAGACAAGTAAGGTATATCCTCTCACCCTTTCTCACTCTGTTTATCAGAGTGGGTCATATCCAACACCCCTTTTCCTCTCCGTCTAGTGGTGATAGCAATCCCAGAGGGGAGATACAACTCACACCGCTCCCCATATTAGTTTAGTGACAATAAAGTCCTGAAGGGACGATATATCTAACTGAGTACCTTTTATGTTCAAGACTTCATGCCTAGCTCTTGTTTCTCCTTGCAATGTTATAAATACTCTTTGGCAACCCAGCCTCAAAGGTTTATCTTTTGGCTCCGTCCCCCCACTCCCCTTTTCCCCTTACACCTTTGAGCTTACTCCGTAAGCAAAGGAAAATTAATCCTATAGAAATTTTGTATCATATTACTAAGGGTCCAAGAGTGACCTTATATGGCTTTATTTGTTACATGACCCCTATTATACCCTCGAACCACTATATAATAATATCAGAGGTCCAAGAGTGATCGTTATCTGCTACATGAGGTGTAATTGTATCTAGTTTATCTTTATGCTTTGCTTTAGGGGTAAAAGATAAGTCTACATTGCCTTACAAACGGCGACTAAATATATATAAAAAAGAGGTTTGATGGAGAATATATAGGTTGACTATCAAGGATTGTGTTTTGCATTTCACATTATTATGTTTTACTTATAACGTACAAATAGTGCATTGGTGATATGTTGTATCACTTAGATGCTACTGTTTAGACATATGCTTATGTCAATAATTGCATTACAACCTTACTAATGTTTATATACTATATTACCTCAATAAAAACTGTTTTAAAAAATAATAATAATAAAAAAAAAATATATGTTTTTATGTATCTGCAAATATTGGCCTATGTGTGTTTTTGTAGATATTATGGCCTCTATTTATCATAGTCTGGCGGACCTGATCCGACAGTGCGGATCAGGTCCACCAGACCTCGCTGAATACGGCGAGCAATGGTGCTGGTGCAACGCCGCCCCCTGCAGACTCGCGGCCAATGGGCTGCCAGCAGGGGGGTGTCAATCAACCCGATAGTACTCGATCGGGTTGATTTCTGGCGATGTCTGTCCGACTGCTCAGAGCAGGCGGACAGGTTATGGAGCAGCGGTCTTTGTGACTAACCAGCGGGCGGACAGCTTCTCAACTTGCGAAGCTGTCCACCCGGCTTCGCTACACACGGACAGCGGATCTGTTGATCCGCTTGCCCATATGTATCATTACACACTTATTGGAGTGTGTAATGACCGCCCCTTCATTCACGCAATCAATTGCGCGACTGAAGGAACTGTCAATCACAGAGAGCGAGCTCTCTGTGATTTTCCATCGCCACCTCAGAGGTTGCGTAGGGTGTAAGAAGCAGCTGTCTAATGACCGCTGCTTCTTACATTGTGGGAAGCAAGCTCGCATATGCGAAACTGCCCCGCAATGGCTCCGAAGCAGGTTTCGCTGCTTCGTACATAGAGCCATTAATATGGAGTTGCTGGGTAAGGTTTACTAGTTTTTCTCTTTTCGCCTACATTTTCATAATTTAAACCTTCGTGCACCTTGATATCCACAATGGGATTTTTTATTGTGGGGCCTTGTCCATAGCCTAATATATCCCTTACTAGCTGGTACAACTTTGTTAATATATATATATGTTTTTATATGTGCATATATGTCTATAATTACATATATACATAAATAAATACATATTTATACATATTTTGACATATATATATATATATATATACATATACTGTACATGTTTAGACATGTATATGTATGTATCTCAATGTTAAAGTCCTTTGCAGCCTTTTTTTTTTCTCTAAAACTCAAGATCTCATATCTTTGAGCCCTTATAACGTTTGTGTGCAATATATTTTTCAAATAATTTTTATTAGACAGTGTTATTATGAATAAAAAGTTCCAAAAACAAAGCCATATGTATGAAAAACTTGAATCACTTTATTCCATTATAAAAATGTATGTACAGAAACATACAAGAACATGTGGTTTAGGCTTAAAGGCAAAGCAAAATCTGGTTTCGGTCGTATTGACCGTAATCATAGAATGATACCTGTTTGGTGGGTGCTCCCTTTTATGCTAAACACTCAATATCCTGATTGGTTAAAAACAATTAGCCTAAAAACTTATCCCTATGTTGACACACTACAAATTGAGTGTTCATATATACATGCATCCAAATAGATACTTAGGTATTATGAGGCAAATCTTAGTGTATTATTCAATATATAAAACCTATGATAAGGTACAATATTAGTTAATGTCATTCAATGGAAAATATCACTAGACTACATGACAATAGCGAATAAATTATATCTGTATGATATACATACAGTCACTCAAAATTACTGCAATAATGTCTAGGGGGGCAAAAAACAGGGCATAATGTATACAAAAATGTTGTACCAAATACTGTACATGCATATACGTATTTGTATGCATAAGTTATGATATATAGTTAAAAATATGCACACAGTTACCTATTCTTAGTCCATTCCAGACTCATACTGCCAAGGTCCTTTAACAACAAATATGAAGAGTGATCCTCTGTCTGTGTTGGCCTGTAACATTATTAATATTTCTTATGTATTATTTATTATAATAATACCAGTATAAGTAAGTTTAATAAATATTATTGCTCATTCTGCTTTTAAGCAATTACTAGATTAGAGATCTACCTAAAACACAATCGAGACATGCATTAAGATAAAGTGTAAGGGTATGCTCTCACTAATCAAGAATATTTTGTCTTGTATTGAGTAATATTGGACCTATATGTATTTTAGAGAATGAAATACTGAGTAACAGAGCCTATGCTCAACTCTTCACCGATAATTTAAAGCTAGGCAGATACCTAATAAAGTGAGTAGATTGTTTGGTTTATTTCTGCCAATAATTCATGATGTCATACTCTGAGTTAAAGCCAAATGGCAATAAACTCTTGGTTTTAAAAATCCAGTATGTCTCTTGCTTACAAAGTATTGACAGCTTATCTCCACCCCTTGGTGGTGTCCTGACCTGCTCTATGGCCTGCCATCTGAAGGAATTTACATTTTGATGGTGCAAGTCTATAAAGTGTGTTGAGAGTGCAGAGCATGCACGTTCATTAGAGATGTAGGACAAATGCTCTCTGATACGTTTGCCTACCTCTCTTGTGGTAATAAAAACTCTAAAAACCTTTTCAGTAACCCTACAGACACGTTTCTCAAACAGTACAATACACTAATTAGTTCAGCCCTCTTTGAAGGTACAATTGATAATAAAGAGTTCACATTTTTAGAAGTCAAACAACCCAAGGTTGCGACTCTTTACTTGCTGCCTCAAATACACAAAGATCTGTCATTGTGGTATACCTTTAACTCTAACCCCTCCTATTTGGTCTCCACCCTATTTAAGGACTACCTGTAACACTCATTTACTGCCTGATTATTGAAGTCATAGCTACTCTGTTGTAGCTTTCCCTATTTCAGGTCTCCTATTGCTTGTATCCTGTGCAAAGTGGTTTACTATGTTTACTTTTGCTTCATCTTGAATCTCTTACGATCTTATAGTTACTTTGTCATTACCGAGTCTGGATCATTCAACGGCCGGATCTACTTTTTCACCGCTACCCGGAAGTAAGCCGCATTCACACACGCTGCCTGTCCCAGACACGGATCCTCCAATGCGGTAACAGAATAACCACGGTCCTCAAGGTGGTAACGTACACGAACAAAGCTAAAGCCTTTAAACTTCATACCTGTTTGTTTTTTGTCACCATTCTGAATTATTGGGCATATCCTATTACCTGCAACAATCAATATAAACAAACATTGTGTGTCTGTGGAATGTTTGAACTTGTAAATATTTTAGGCTGTGTGTGATTGCGTGAAGTAAAAAGGATCAATTGTTTCTACCATTTCTGATTCTGAGCGTGTCAGTATTTCTTTATCATCTGTGGCCTCCGTTTACATATATATATATATCGAACATAAGATATATATTATATTAATAAATCCTTATGTTTATTAACACTTAAGTCAGTAGTTAATATATAAATTCATCATATATTAAATGTCTCATATTGTTTAATCAGGCTACATAGAAGTTGTTTTCTGATTACTACAAAAAAGAGCAACAAGCTCTAATTTTAGGGCTAACCCTTATAACAAATGTGCAAATGCTTGTTTACTGAAATACAAAGCTCAGAATACCACATAATAATCAGGCCCAAAACCGTATTTTGAAATAATTATCATTATGGATCCTAATGAAATAAAAAAGGAGTTTAATAATGTCTATCTTAAACTTGATTATTTAGCAAGAGCTGTGACTGAAGTGCAGACTGAAAATGCTGCACTTAAAACTATAGTTAAAGATTTTGTTACACAAAAGCCTCATGATCCACCTGAGCCTCATATTAATTATCCACAACCTTTTTCAGGGAAACGTTCTGAGTTCAGGGAATTTAAGAACGCCTGTAATTTATTATTTTCTCTTAGACCTAAGACTTATCATACTGAGCGGATTAAAGTATGTACCACAATATCTTTCCTACAAGGTGAACCCAGGACTTGGGCTAATAGGTTTTTTGAAAACAATAACCCTATCCTGGATTCATTACAAGATTTTTTTTCTGCTTTAACAAGTCTATATCAAGACTCAAATTCTCAAATAAATGCTGAAACGAGATTGAGGTCTTTAAAACAGGGTAAGAGAAATGTGGAAGATTATACCACTGAGTTTCAGATGTGGGCAGAGGACTCTCAGTGGAATGAAATCAGTTTGAAGAATCAATATCGTTTAGGTTTATCTGAAACACTCAAAGATGAACTTTCCCGTCTTGAGATCCCAGATACCCTTGAGGGTCTTATTAAATTAAGTACATCTTTAGATCGTCGTTTGAGAGAAAGGAGGGCAGAGAGGGCCTCTTATGATACCCCATCCAGAAAACCTTACCAAGTCACAACAAGTCATGACAGAGCTCATGGCAGTGCTACCCCTATGGAGATTGGTATTCTTAGAGGACCTCTGCCACCAGAGGAAAAAATTAGAAGGAGGTTGGAAAATCTCTGTTTATACTGTGCTCAAAAAGAACATGTAGTATCTACTTGTCCTTTGTTGAAAAAACAAAAGAATGGTAAGACAATAACCAGTGACTTTATTTACAGCATAGCTAATGATACACATATGACTTTGTCCATTTCTTTACAGTGGGACCAGAAAAATATCCAAACCAAGGCATTAATTGATTCAGGAGCATCCGGAAATTACATTGATTCCACTTATGTAAATAAAAATCGTATACCTATTATTTGTAAACAAAATCCTGTGTCTATTAAGTTGATAGATGGTTCATTAATAGAACAAGGACCTATTACACATCATACTGTTCCCCTGCTTGTAACATCATTGCAGGGACATACTGAATATTTATCTTTTGATCTCATATCCATACATCAGCATACTCTCATCCTAGGCTATCCTTGGTTGAAGAAACACAACCCACACATAAATTGGGTTTCAAATAAGGTAACATTAGATTCTGCTTTTTGTTTAAACACTTGTTACCCACATCAAACCATAGCGTCACTTGATATTGGTTTACCCTCGTGTTATCAGGATTTGGCAGAAGTATTTAATTTAAAAGAGGCAGAAAACCTTCCACCCCATAGGGAATTTGACTGTCCTATCGATATAATACCTGGTTCCAAAATCCCTCATGGTAAGATCTATCCTCTCTCTCAAGAGGAACTACAGTATATAAGAAATTACCTAGACGAAAATTTACGTAAGGGATTTATTTCACACTCCACATCCCCTGCAGCTGCAGGAATGTTTCTAGTAAGAAACAAGGATGGTACCATAAGACCTATTATTGATTATAGGGCATTAAATAACATCACAATAAAAAACAGATACCCTTTACCTTTAATACCTGAACTTTTGGAACGTCTAACTGGTGCAACTATTTACACCAAATTAGATTTAAAGGGAGCTTATAATTTGATTAGAATCAAAGAAGGTCACGAATGGAAAACGGCATTCAGGACCAGATATGGCCTTTTCCAATATAATGTAATGCCTTTCGGTCTGAGTAATGCTCCGGCAACTTTTCAGTTTTTTATAAATGAGATCTTTCGTGACCTGATAGACGTTTGTGTCATAATATACCTTGACGACATCTTAATTTATTCTAGAACACCACAAGAACATGAAAAACATGTACGCTGGGTATTAACTCGTTTAAAAGAACACAAACTATATGCTAAACTAGAAAAATGTTCCTTTCATGTCACAGAAATAAAATTCTTGGGTTATATCATTAGTCCCAACAAAATACAAATGGATCCGGAGAAGGTATCAGCAATTCTAAATTGGCCTACTCCTACTTCCACAAAATCTGTACAACGATTCATTGGTTTTGCGAATTTTTATAGGAAGTTTATAAAAAATTTCTCTTCTATCGTTAAACCATTAACAACACTTACTAGTGAAAAACAAAGATTTAAGTGGACAGAATCCGCTAATATTGCCTTTAATAAATTGAAAGAATATTTTACTACAGCACCCATTCTAGCTATGCCAGATTTTGATTTAGAATTTATCCTTGAAGTAGATGCATCCGACTCAGGTATCGGTGCAGTTTTATCACAACAAGATAAGAACAAGACTGAGATTCATCCTATTGCTTTCTATTCAAAAATGTTAACTAGCGCTGAGAAAAACTATAGCATAGGAGATAAAGAACTTCTAGCTATAAAACGTGCCCTAGATCACTGGAGACATTTATTAGAAGGTTCTAAATTACCTTTTAAGATTTATACCGACCATAAAAATCTTGAATTTCTAAAAACAAGTAAGACCTTGTCTGCAAGACAAGCAAGATGGTCTATATTCTTTGATCGTTTCAATTTTCTTTTAACCTACAGACCGGGACACTTGAATACAAAAGCCGATGCTCTCTCTAGACTACATGAACAAGACACTCATAATCAAATTAACCAAATCATTCCAAAAGAAAAAATTATAGGTTTACTAACACCTTTAGAAGAGGAGATATTAAAAGAATTAAAACATGACCCACCACATGGAATAGACTGTCAAAAAGATTCCAATACTGGTCTTTTTTATCATAATTCTAAACTATATATCCCCAAACAAATTAGATCTTCTATTCTCAAACAAACCCATGATGGGACACTAGCGGGTCATCCAGGTATTTCTAAAACTATAGACCTAACCAAGAGAAATTATTGGTGGCCACTCATGGATACCTATATTACAAATTATGTAAAACATTGTGATACCTGTGCCAGAAACAAGTTGGCTCATAAAAGACCATCAGGTCTTTTATCTCCTCTGCCTATTCCTGACAAACCCTGGAGTACCATATCAATGGACTTTATTGTCGAGTTACCTGAATCCCACCATTACAATACTATTTTAGTTGTCATTGACCATTTAACAAGACTGGCTCATTACATTCCCCTAAAAGGTCTCCCTACAGCTTTCACTACAGCTCACGTTTTCCTAGACAACATAGTTCGCTTACATGGACTGCCTAAAGTTATTATAACTGATCGTGGTACACAGTTTACCTCTAATTTTTGGAGATCCTTATGTAAGCTAATCAAGATTGATTCAAGATACTCAACCGCTTTTCACCCTCAGACAAATGGCCTTACAGAACGACTCAACCAAACCCTTGAACAATATCTTCGTTGTTATATATCTCATCTGCAGGATGACTGGTCATCTTATTTACCTTTGGCAGAATTCTGTTATAACAATACTACTTCTTCATCAACTAAACTATCCCCATTCTTCGTTACTTATGGATATCATCCTACTACCATTTCCTTGTCCTCTCAACAAGTGAACTCTCCCTCAGCATTGGATTTCGCAACTACTCTACAAGAAAGACTTAACATCCTGAAAAAACATCTTTCGGAAGCTAAAGATTATCAAAAAAGGTTGTATGATACCCATCACACTGCTAGCCCGGCTTATCAGATTGGAGATTTAGTACTACTCTCGACAAAGAATCTCAAACTTTCAGTTCCTAGCAAAAAGTTAGCAAATCAATACTTGGGTCCTTTTAAGATTTCTAAAATAATCAACCTCAATGCTGTGAGATTAGAGCTTCCCCAGGATTTTAAGATTCACCCCTCTTTTCATGTCTCTTTGTTAAAGCCATATCTTCCTTCACCTCAGTCCCTCTCCTTGACTCGACCACCTCCAATACTCATTGATGATCGAGAGGAGTATGAAGTTGAAGCTGTGTTGGATTCTAGGATCCATAGGCGGAGGTTGGAGTACCTTGTGAAATGGAAAGGTTATGGTTCGGAGGATAACTCTTGGCAGCTTCATTCTGATCTTCGCACTCCCCGTCTTCTACGAAATTTTCATCGCCGCTATCCTGAGAAACCTAGTTTGGAAACCCCTGGGGTGCTTCCTTGAAGGGGGGGAGATGTGGTATACCTTTAACTCTAACCCCTCCTATTTGGTCTCCACCCTATTTAAGGACTACCTGTAACACTCATTTACTGCCTGATTATTGAAGTCATAGCTACTCTGTTGTAGCTTTCCCTATTTCAGGTCTCCTATTGCTTGTATCCTGTGCAAAGTGGTTTACTATGTTTACTTTTGCTTCATCTTGAATCTCTTACGATCTTATCGTTACTTTGTCATTACCGAGTCTGGATCATTCAACGGCCGGATCTACTTTTTCACCGCTACCCGGAAGTAAGCCACATTCACACACGCTGCCTGTCCCAGACACGGATCCTCCAATGCGGTAACAGAATAACCACGGTCCTCAAGGTGGTAACGTACACGAACAAAGCTAAAGCCTTTAAACTTCATACCTGTTTGTTTTTTGTCACCATTCTGAATTATTGGGCATATCCTATTACCTGCAACAATCAATATAAACAAACATTGTGTGTCTGTGGAATGTTTGAACTTGTAAATATTTTAGGCTGTGTGTGATTGCGTGAAGTAAAAAGGATCAATTGTTTCTACCATTTCTGATTCTGAGCGTGTCAGTATTTCTTTATCATCTGTGGCCTCCGTTTACATATATATATATATCGAACATAAGATATATATTATATTAATAAATCCTTATGTTTATTAACACTTAAGTCAGTAGTTAATATATAAATTCATCATATATTAAATGTCTCATATTGTTTAATCAGGCTACATAGAAGTTGTTTTCTGATTACTACAAAAAAGAGCAACAAGCTCTAATTTTAGGGCTAACCCTTATAACAAATGTGCAAATGCTTGTTTACTGAAATACAAAGCTCAGAATACCACAGTCATGCCCCTGGGGCAGACTGATCGCTGACAGAGAAAGCGAGTAAATATGTAGACGCCAGACTTCGATATATTGTAGACTCATTGACGTCCCACACAAGAAACACAATGCATGTATTGAATACAATTGACAACATTTCATTAACCCACAATTCCATCTTAGTGACATGTGACGTTGAGTCGCTATACACCAGTATTGATAAAAAATGGGGATGTAAGGCAGTATCACACTTTCTCCTAAAAAATGATTCCATGTGCAATGAGACCAAGGGATTCCTTGTGGATTTATTGGAATTTATATTAGGACATAATTATTTTGTCTTTGATGATAAATTTTATCTTCAAATGTGCGGCACAGCGATGGGGACGTCTTGTGCCCCAACTTATGCTAACATATACCTGGGCTGGTGGGAGGAGACTGCAGTGTTTCATGACACAATAATACAGTTTACCCGATATATCACCCACTGGTCCAGGTATATTCTGGTCCAGGTATATTGATGATATCTTCTTTGTGTGGGACGGCCCTAAACAGGAATTTATCTCATTGCTCAATACTAATCCTTTTGGTCTGTATCTCACTATGGTAACTGATGACACTAAAATAGAATTCCTGGATGTGGCTATCAAAAGGGTAGACAACCATCTGGAATCAAATACATATAGAAAACCCACGGCCACCAATAATATTCTCTGTGCAAATAGTCATCACCCGAATACAATTAAAAGTTTACCCATAGGTGAATACTTAAGGATACGTAGAAATAGTTGAACGTGCAATCATTTAAAAAAGCAGCGATTGACCTTAGAGCAAGGATTCTTCATAGGGGCTACTCTAGAAAATCATTAGCAAGAGCCTATAATAAGGCTCTAAACAGAAATAGACAGGAGCTATTAACGCCCAAATGTATCCAAAACACCAACCCCCTCAGATTTATATCCACTTTCACCAATCAGAGTAACTATATCTCCAACATAATACATAAACACTGGCATGTCCTACAAGCAGACAAACAATTACAGTCTGTCATTCCAGAAAAGCCACTCTTTACCTATAGGAGAGCTAACAATCTTAGTGATTGCCTGACTACCAGTCATTTTGACAGAAACGCGAAAAAAACATCCATATATAAAGGGTCAATCGCGTGTGGCAATTGCAAGATATGTCAACATATGGTCAAGAAAAAACCCATAGTTGATAGGTTTCAGAATAAATGGACGATCAATAATCACATAACATGAAAGAGCACTAATGTCATCTATTGTGTATCATGTGATTGCAATTTATTCTATGTAGGAATGACTACCAGGTGCTTGGGAAGAAGAATGACAGAACATCTAAGCAGTATCAGGACAGCACAAAAAGATGTAGAAAAGGGCAAAAAAATAACAAGTGTTGCCAGACATTTTTTACAACGTCATAATGGCAACACTAAAGCTTTTAAATGATGGGGCCTTGAGACTCTGAAACCTGGTATCAGAGAAGGAGATACTGAACAGGCATTATTAAAAAAGGAAGCCAGATGGATATTCAAATTAAATTCTGTCATGCCTCATGGCGTGAATGAAAACAACAATTTCTGGGTTTACTTTTAGAACTAGTGTGATTTTGAAGCATACTGTACATATGAAGTTGATTTATTTATTGGCTATTAGGTGAGGGTATGGGCTGATATATAAACATAAACAGACAAAAGCTTAGGTAGATCTCTAATCTAGTAATTGCTTAAAAGCAGAATGAGCAATAATATTTATTAAACTTACTTATATTGGTATCATTATAATAAATAATACATAAGAAATACTAATAATGTTACAGGCCAACACAGACAGAGGATCACTCTTCATATTTGTTGTTAAAGGGCCTTGGCAGTATGAGTCTGAAAAAGACTAAGAATAGATAACTGTGTGCATATTTTCAACTATATATCATAACATATGCATACAAATACGTTTATAAATGTACAGTATTTGGTACAACTTTTTGTATACATTATGCCCTGTTTTTTGCCCCCCTAGACATTATTGCAGTAATTTTGAGTGACTGTATGTATATCATACAGATCTAATTTATTCGCTATTGTCATATAGTCTAGTGATATTTTCCATTGAATGACATTAACTAATATTGTACCTTATCATAGGTTTTATATATTGAATAATACACTAAGATTTGCCTCATAATACCTAAGTATCTATTTGGATGCATGTATATATGAACACTCAGGCCTAGATTTAGAGTTTGGCGTTAGCCGTGAAAACCAGCGTTAGAGGCTCCTAACGCTGGTTTTAGGCTACCTCCGGTATTTGGAGTCACTCAAAAAAGGGTCTAACGCTCACTTTTTAGCCGCGACTTTTCCATACCGCAGATCCCCTTACGTAAATTGCGTATCCTATCTTTTCAATGGGATTTTTCTAACTCCGGTATTTAGAGTCGTGTCTGAAGTGAGCGTTAGAATTCTAACGACAAAACTCCAGCCACAGGAAAAAAGTCAGTAGGTAAGAGCTTTCTGGGCTACCGCCGGTTTATAAAGCTCTTAACTACTGTACTCTAAAGTACACTAACACACATAAACTACCTATGTACCCCTAAACCGAGGTCCCCCCACATCGCCGCAACTCGATTAAATTTTTTTAACCCCTAATCTGCCGACCGCCAACTACGTTATCCTTATATACCCCTAATCTGCTGCCCCTAACACCGCCGACCCCTATATTATATTTATTAACCCTAATCTGCCCCCCACAACGTTGCCGCCAGCTACCTACAATAATTAACCCCTAATCTGCCGACCGCAAAGAGCCGCCACCTACATTATAGCTATGTACCCCTAATCTGCTGCCCCTAACACCGCCGACCCCTATATTATATTTATTAACCCCTAATCTGCCCCCCTCAACGTCGCCTCCACCTGCCTACACTTATTAACCCCTAATCTGCCGAGCGGACCGCACCGCTATTATTATAAAGTTATTAACCCCTAATCCGCCTCACTAACCCTATAATAAATAGTATTAACCCCTAATCTGCCCTCCCTAACATCGTCGACACCTAACTTCAAACATTAACCCCTAATCTGCCGACTGGAGCTCACCGGTATTCTAATAAATGTATTAACCCCTAAAGCTAAGTCTAACCCTAACACTAACACCCCCTAAGTTAAATATAATTTTAATCTAACGAAATTAATTAACTCTTATTAAATAAATTATTCCTATTTAAAGCTAAATACTTACCTGTAAAATAAATCCTAATATAGCTACAATATAAATTATAATTATATTATAGCTATTTTAGGATTAATATTTATTTTACAGGTAACTTTGTATTTATTTTAACCAGATACAATAGCTATTAAATAGTTAAGAACTATTTAATAGCTAAAATAGTTAAAATAATTACAAATTTACCTGTAAAATAAATCCTAACCTAAGTTACAATTAAACCTAACACTACACTATCAATAAATTAATTAAATAAAATACCTACAATTACCTACAATTAAACCTAACACTACACTATCAATAAATAAATTAAATACAATACCTACAAATAACTACAATGAAATAAACTAACTAAAGTACAAAAAATAAAAAAGAACTAAGTTACAAAAAATAAAAAACATATTTACAAACATAAGAAAAATATTACAACAATTTTAAACTAATTACACCTACTCTAAGCCCCCTAATAAAATAACAAAGCCCCCCAAAATAAAAAAATGCCCTACCCTATTCTAAATTACTAAAGTTCAAAGCTCTTTTACCTTACCAGCCCTGAACTGGGCCCTTTGCGGGGCATGCCCTAAGTTCAGCTCTTTTGCCTGTAAAAAAAAAACATACAATACCCCCGCCAACATTACAACCCACCACCCACATACCCCTAATCTAACCCAAACCCCCCTTAAATAAACCTAACACTAAGCCCCTGAAGATCATCCTACCTTGTCTTCACCTCACCGGGTATCACACCGATCCGTCCTGGCTCCGATATCTTCATCCAACCCAAGCGGGGGCTAGACATCCACTGAAGAAGTCCAGAAGAGGGTCCAAATTCTTCATCCTATCCGGGAAGAAGAGTAGATCCAGACCGGCAACCATCATCTTCCAAGCGGCATCTTCTATCTTCATCCGATGAGGACCGGCTCCATCCTGAAGACCTCCACCGCGGACCCATCTTCATCCGGCGACGTCCAACTGAAGAATGACGGCTCCTTTAAGGGACGTCATCCAAGATGGCGTCCCTCAAATTCCGATTGGCTGATAGGATTCTATCAGCCAATCGGAATTAAGGTAGGAATATTCTGATTGGCTGATGGAATCAGCCAATCAGAATCAAGATCAATCCGATTGGCTGATCCAATCAGCCAATCAGATTGAGCTCGCATTCTATTGGCTGATCGGAACAGCCAATAGAATGCGAGCTCAATCTGAATATTCCTACCTTAATTCCGATTGGCTGATAGAATCCTATCAGCCAATCGGAATTCGAGGGACGCCATCTTGGATGACATCCCTTAAAGGAACCGTCATTCTTCAGTTGGACGTCGCCGGATGAAGATGGGTCCGCGGTGGAGGTCTTCAGGATGGAGCCGGTCCTTATCGGATGAAGATAGAAGATGCCGCTTAGAAGATGATGGTTGCCGGTCCGGATCTACTCTTCTTCCCGAATAGGATGAAGACTTTGGACCCTCTTCTGGACTTCTTCAGTGGATGTCTAGCCCCCGCTTGGGTTGGATGAAGATATCGGAGCCAGGACGGATCGGTGTGATACCCGGTGAGGTGAAGACAAGGTAGGATGATCTTCAGGGGCTTAGTGTTAGGTTTATTTAAGGGGGTTTGGGTTAGATTAGGGGTATGTGGGTGGTGGGTTGTAATGTTGGGGGGGGGTATTGTATGTTTTTTTTTACAGGCAAAAGAGCTGAACTTCTTGGGGCATGCCCCGCAAAGGGCCCTGTTCAGGGCTGGTAAGGTAAAAGAGCTTTGAACTTTAGTAATTTAGAATAGGGTAGGGCATTTTTTATTTTGGGGGGCTTTGTTATTTTATTAGGGGGCTTAGAGTAGGTGTAATTAGTTTAAAATTGTTGTAATATTTTCTTATGTTTGTAAATATTTTTTTATTTTTTGTAACTTAGTTCTTTTTTATTTTTTGTACTTTAGTTAGTTTATTTCATTGTAGTTATTTGTAGATATTGTATTTAATTAATGTATTGATAGTTTAGTGTTAAGTTTAATTGTAGGTAATTGTAGATATTTTATTTAATTAATTTAATGATAGTGTAGTGTTAGGTTTAATTGTAACTTAGGTTAGGATTTATTTTACAGGTAATTTTGTTATTATTTTAACTAGGTAACTATTAAATAGTTCTTAACTATTTAATAGCTATTGTACCTGGTTAAAATAATTACAAAGTTACCTGTAAAAAAAATATTAATCCTAAAATAGCTATAATATAATTATAATTTATAGTGTAGCTATATTAGGATTTATTTTACAGGTAAGTATTTAGCTTTAAATAGGAATAATTTATTTAATAAGAGATAATTAATTTCGTTAGATGTAAATTATATTTAACTTAGGGGGGGTGTTAGTGTTAGGGTTAGACTTAGCTTTAGGAGTTAATACATTTATTAGAATAGCAGTGAGCTCCAGTCGGCAGATTAGGGGTTAATAATTGAAGTTAGGTGTCGGCAATGTTAGGGAGGGCAGATTAGGGGTTAATACTATTTATTATATGGTTAGTGAGGCAGATTAGGGGTTAATAACTTTATTATAGTAGCGCTCAGGTCCGCCTGGCAGATTAGGGGTTAATAAGTGTAGGCAGGTGGAGGCGACGTTGTGGGGGGCAGATTAGGGGTTAATAAATATAATATAGGGGTCGGCGATGTTAGGGCAGCAGATTAGGGGTACATAGGGATAATGTAAGTAGCGGCGGTTTATGGAGCGGCAGATTAGGGGTTAATAATAATATGCAGGGGTCAGCGATAGTGGGGGCGGCAGATTAGGGGTTAATAAGCGTAAGGTTAGGAGTGTTTAGACTCGGGGTACATGTTAGGGTGTTAGGTGCAGACGTAGGAAGTGTTTCCGCATAGCAAACAATGGGGCTGCGTTAGGAGCTGAACGCGGCTTTTTTGCAGGTGTTTTTTTTCAGCTCAAACAGCCCCATTGTTTTCTATGGGGGAATCGTGCACGAGCACGTTTTTGAGGCTGGCCGCGTCCGTAAGCAACTCTGGTATCGAGAGTTGAAGCTGCGTTAAATATGCTCTACGCTTTTCGGGTCGTTACCGACAAAACTCTAAATCTAACCGAGTATTTGTAGTGTGTCAACATAGGGTTAAGTTTTTAGGTTAATTGTTTTTAACCAATCATGATATTGAGTGTTTAGCATAAAAGGGAGCACCCACCAAACAGGTGTCATTCTATGATTACGGTCAATACGACTGAAACCGGTCAGATTTTGCATTGCCTTTAAGTCTAAACCCCATGTTTTTGTATGTTCCTGTACATAAATTTTTATAATGGAATAAAGTGATTCAAGTTTTTCATACATATGGCTTTGTTTTTGGAACTTTTTATTACTACTAAGTGGATTGCGGGGTATCCACTCCATTTACTATTAAGCCATTTTTTAGCCTGTTGGGTACAGATTTTGATTTCCTAATTGGTCATACAGACATCTAATTGGAGCAGCAGGAATTACTCTCTACCTTTGCACAGAGACCTTGGAGCACGGACGTGTAAAGATTAGCAGTGATCGTTATATCGGCACGTAAGCTTGATACAGCTGACACTGACGTCTTCTAGAAAGAAGCCGGTTCCTTCACTGATTGGTTGGATTGAGCCACGTGGTAGGCCACACGACAGCGAGCTGGAGGAGAAGGGGAAACCGCCTCTTTGGGAACACTGAACTTCACCTACGATCACTGGCTACACGAAAAAGCTCTTCCCTTCAACCAGACATCTGGTGAGTGTTAATCTGCTGGCTCTTGTGTTGCATTTGTTCTCAGACTGGCAGGTTGGGACTTACTGACAATACGGCAATCTTTAAACTGGATCATGTCATTTGGCATAATAGACACTGATTTACTATAATAGTCACTCGTACTATCCGGTTTCCCAAATAATGGGTTATTGCTTGCCTGTCTTTGGTTACTAATATGCACAAGTTTTAAGTGCATTTTTCAAGCGATTCTGCTTACAACACAGTATTGATGTATGGAAGTTGACTCCTGGCCTTTTACATCACTCTTTCTACTATGCTGTTGAGTGTTATTATGAGTGTAAGTGTACTTTGTAATGTATTTTTGATGTGGTTTTTGACACTTTTTATTTTCGGAAAACAGTTAACCACAGCTCTGAGATGTTTCTAGCTTAATTTGTTAATTTAAACGGATTGCAAATGATCGTGAAAACCCTTGCAAAATCATTTGTGCTTAACTTGTAATCTAGCCCTTTATTCGCTTCAGCAGGTAAAGCTGTCCACCAGGAACACATAAAAGTAAGAAGTACAGTAACTCTTTAAATAATTTTTTTTCTGTTCAACTAAAATTGTAAAATTATATAACTAATTCAAACTGCAGCACTTCAAATGGATCATTGGATCATGCAACCGAAACTTAATAAATTACTATGGGCCAGATTATGAATGCCTTTAACATAGACATATATACATATAATCGTAGGATACTGCTGTTTATAAAACATTCATACTTTATTGGAAATAATTAAAAACTTGATGCAAACATGCAGTAACAAGTGCTTAAAACAGCTATTCATGTCACAAACAGACTGGCCTGTTTGTGACATGAATAGCTGTTTTAAGCACTTGTTACTGCATGTTTGCATCAAGTTTTTAATTATTTCCAATAAAGTATGAACGTTTTATAAACAGCAGCATCCTACGATTTTTTGAAGCTACTACGGCAGAGGAGAGGGCCGTTGTTTGCTGCAGCTGGGCGTGTAGCCCTAATCACCCGTTGGAGCTCCGGTGATTTACACTTACTTTTTACTGTCAGGATCGGTGTACACTTTTAACAGCAGTTTGCATTTGGTCTATCAAGTCTATCAAGTCCGTCCCGCAATTGGTCAGAAGTGGTCACGTGCAGAGTGACGTCAGACGCCATCGGAGGAATCCCACGATCACGGAAGTGTGGTGAGGTCGAGAACCCAAGGCCAAGGAATGACCATAATTAGACGGGTGAGACTGTGGAGTTAACCGGAGAAGGTGAGACCATTTGCTTTGCTTATTATAGTCCACCGCTAGCAGTTCAGATTGAAGAGTCGGCGGAGCACCGCTCATTTTCGTTTATATATACATATACATCTCTAAATATGTATTTGTATGTATATATATATACTGTATAAATATATATATGTGTACATATGTATTTATATGTGTATTTATGTATTAACAGACATATATACACATATAAACACAAATACATACAGGGAGTGCAGAATTATTAGGCAAATGAGTATTTTGACCACATCATCCTCTTTATGCATGTTGTCTTACTCCAAGCTGTATAGGCTCGAAAGCCTACTACCAATTAAGCATATTAGGTGATGTGCATCTCTGTAATGAGAAGGGGTGTGGTCTAATGAAATCAACACCCTATATCAGTTTTGCATAATTATTAGGCAACTTCCTTTCCTTTGGCAAAATGGGTCAAAAGAAGGACTTGACAGGCTCAGAAAAGTCAAAAATAGTGAGATATCTTGCAGAGGGATGCAGCACTCTTAAAATTGCAAAGCTTCTGAAGCGTGATCATCGAACAATCAAGCGTTTCATTCAAAATAGTCAACAGGGTCGCAAGAATCGTGTGGAAAAACCAAGGCGCAAAATAACTGCCCATGAACTGAGAAAAGTCAAGCGTGCAGCTGCCAAGATGCCACTTGCCACCAGTTTGGCCATATTTCAGAGCTGCAACATCACTGGAGTGCCCAAAAGCACAAGGTGTGCAATACTCAAAAATACAACTTGCCTAATAATTCTGCACTCCCTGTATGTATACATATATACAGGGAGTGCAGAATTATTAGGCAAGTTGTATTTTTGAGGATTAATTTTATTATTGAACAACAACCATGTTCTCAATGAACCCAAAAAACTCATTAATATCAAAGCTGAATAGTTTTGGAAGTAGTTTTTAGTTTGTTTTTAGTTATAGCTATTTTAGGGGGATATCTGTGTGTGCAGGTGACTATTACTGTGCATAATTATTAGGCAACTTAACAAAAAACAAATATATACCCATTTCAATTATTTATTTTTACCAGTGAAACCAATATAACATCTCAACATTCACAAATATACATTTCTGACATTCAAAAACAAAACAAAAACAAATCAGTGACCAATATAGCCACCTTTCTTTGCAAGGACACTCAAAGCCTGCCATCCATGGATTCTGTCAGTGTTTTGATCTGTTCACCATCAACATTGCGTGCAGCAGCAACCACAGCCTCCCAGACACTGTTCAGAGAGGTGTACTGTTTTCCCTCCTTGTAAATCTCACATTTGATGATGGACCACAGGTTCTCAATGGGGTTCAGATCAGGTGAACAAGGAGGCCATATCATTAGATTTTCTTCTTTTATACCCTTTCTTGCCAGCCACGCTGTGGAGTACTTGGACGCGTGTGATGGAGCATTGTCCTGCATGAAAATCATGTTTTTCTTGAAGGATGCAGACTTCTTCCTGTACCACTGCTTGAAGAAGGTGTCTTCCAGAAACTGGCAGTAGGACTGGGAGTTGAGCTTGACTCCATCCTCAACCCGAAAAGGCCCCACAAGCTCATCTTTGATGATACCAGCCCAAACCAGTACTCCACCTCCACCTTGCTGGCGTCTGAGTCGGACTGGAGCTCTCTGCCCTTTACCAATCCAGCCACGGGCCCATCCAGCTGGTCCATCAAGACTCAATCTCATTTTATCAGTCCATAAAACCTTAGAAAAATCAGTCTTGAGATAAGATGTGTCTTGTTCAGTGGTGGTCGTCTTTCAGCCTTTCTTACCTTGGCCATGTCTCTGAGTATTGCACACCTTGTGCTTTTGGGCACTCCAGTGATGTTGCAGCTCTGAAATATGGCCAAACTGGTGGCAAGTGGCATCTTGGCAGCTGCACGCTTGACTTTTCTCAGTTCATGGGCAGTTATTTTGCGCCTTGGTTTTTCCACACGCTTCTTGCGACCCTGTTGACTATTTTGAATGAAACGTTTGATTGTTCGATGATCACGCTTCAGAAGCTTTGCAATTTTAAGAGTGCTGCATCCCTCTGCAAGATATCTCACTATTTTTGACTTTTCTGAGCCTGTCAAGTCCTTCTTTTGACCCATTTTGCCAAAGGAAAGGAAGTTGCCTAATAATTATGCACACCTGATATAGGGTGTTGATGTCATTAGACCACACCCCTTCTCATTACAGAGATGCACATCACCTAATATGCTTAATTGGTAGTAGGCTTTCGAGCCTATACAGCTTGGAGTAAGACAACATGCATAAAGAGGATGATGTGGTCAAAATACTCATTTGCCTAATAATTCTGCACTCCCTGTATATACTGATTGTCATTGGCTCGCCCATGTGTTCAGTTAGAAACCAGTAGTTCATTGCTGCTCCTTCAACAAATGATACCAGGAGAATGAAGCAAATTTGATAATAGAAGTAAACTGGAAAGTTTTTTAAAATTGTATGTTCTACCTAAATCGTGAACGACACAATTTGGGTTTCATGTCCCTTTAAGTAGATGAAACATGTAGAATCATATTTATGCAATATTCATCTTTATTTACTTATTTACTTGTATATTTACTGTAAATATTTCACATTGAAATGCTCTGCACATTGTTCTATGTATTTATAAATATTCCTATATATATGTTTGTGTATATATCTATACCTATATTTAATTGTGTGTGTGTCTATATATATATATATATACAGTATATATAAATATATATATATATATATATATATATATATATATATATCTACACTGTATACAGTATCTCACAAAAGTGAGTACACCCCTCACTTGTTTGAAATATTTTATTATATCTTTTCATGTGACAACACTGAAGAAATGACCGTTTGCTAGAATGTAAAGTAGTGAGTGTACAGCCCGTATAACAGTGTAAATTTGCTGTCCCCTCAAATAACTAAACATACAGCTATTAATGTCTAAACATTTGGCAACAAAAGTGAGTACACCCCTAAGTGGAAATGTCTAAATTGGGCCCAAAGTGTCAATATTTTGTGTGGCCACCATTTTTTTCCAACACTTTCTTAACCCTCTTGGGCATGGAGTTCACCAGAGCTTCACAGGTTGCCACTGGATTCCTCTTCCACTCCTCCATGATGACATCACGGAGCTGGTGGATGTTAGAACCCCACCTTCCATTTGAGGATGCCCCACAGATGCTCAATAGGGTTTAGGTCTGGAGACATGCTTGGCCAGTCCATCACCTTTATCTTCAACTTCTTTATAGCAAGGCAGTGGTCATCTTGAAGGTGTTTTTGAGGTTGTTATCATATTGGAATACTGCCCTGCGGCCCAAAGGGAGGGGATCATGCTCTGCTTAAGTATGTCACAGTACATGTTGGCATTCATGGATCCTTCAATGAACTGTAGCTCCCCAGTGCCGGCAGCACTCATGCAGGCCCAGACCAGGACACTCCCACCACCATGCTTGACTGTAGACAAGACACACTTTTCTTTTTACTCCTTACCTGATTGCCGCCACAAACGCTTGACACCATCTGAACCAAATAAGTTTATCTTGGTCTCAACGGATCACAGGACATGGTTCCAGTAATCCATTTCCTAGTCTGCTTGTCTTCAGCAAACTGTTTGCAGGCTTTCTTGTGCATCATCTACAGAAGAGGCTTCCATCTAGGATGACAGCCATGCAGACCAATTTGATGCAGTGTGCGCGTATGGTCTGAACACTGACAGGCTGACCCCTCACCCCTTCAATCTCTGCAGCAATGCTGGCAGCACTCATACGTCTATTTCCCAAAGACAACCTCTGGATATGAAGCTGAGCACGTGCACTCAACGTCTTTGGTCGACCATGGCGAGGCCTGTTCTGAGTGGAACCTGTCCTGTGAAACCACTGCATGGTCTTGCCCACCATGCTGCAGCTCAGTTTCAGGGTTTTGGCAATCTTCTTATAGCCTAGGCCATCTTTATGTAGAGCAACAATTCTTTTTTTCAGATCCTCAGAGAGTTCTTTGCCATGATGCCATGGTGAACTTCCAGTGACCAGTATGATAGAGTGTGAGAGCGATAACACCAAATTTAACACACCTGCTCCCCATTCACACCTGAGACCTTGTAACACAAACGAGTCACATGACACCGGGGAGGGAAAATGGCTACATGGGCCCAATTTAGACATTTCCACTTAGGGGTGTACTAACTTTTGTTGCCAACAGTTTAGACATTAATGGCTGTGTGTTGAGTTATTTTGAGGGGACAGTAAATGTACACTGTTATACAGGCTGTACACTCACTACTTTACATTGTAGCAAAGTGTCATTTCTTCAGTGTTGTCACATGAAAAGATATAATAAAATATTTACAAAAATGTGAGGGTGTACTCACTTTTTGTGAGATACTGTGTATATATATATATTTATATATATATATATATATATATATATATATATATTGTACAAAAATACCATTAGATATATAAAGAAATATGTATTTATGAATAAATACAACAAATTCTTGTATGGGAAGAACATTGGAATGTTTTTTTTCTTTTTTTTTGCTCCATTGACATCTATGGGGAATACATGAATGCGTATGCTTTTATATGAATACATGAATGCGCTTCGGCTTTTTGCGCTTGTCAGGGTAGCGTGCAAGTTTACAAGCACAACCCGACGAGTGCAAAATGCTTACTTCTAGCGCAGTTAACACTCGAGCGGGAGTATTAATTAGCATTCGTAATCTTGCCCTTTAGGTACAGCATAGGATAAACAACTAAAACTGTATTTACATGCAGAAAAAAACTGCTTCACAGTGATGTATGATGCCAATTCTATCTGTTTTAAGTAGAATGCATAGATAATGTTTTTTTATTGTATGTATATTATATATACAGTGTCTGCCGTTGTCTTGCCAGATATAAATCATCTATCACTAGTATTGTCTGGATACTCCTGCTAAAATGAAAAATAGATTAAATCCTTGCTGTATCATTTTGACAGTTTTCCAGCATTGCTTTGAAAACTTTGATAGCTGTTGCAATGTATTGTGGTTCTCAAGGCTATTTATATTTTATTGATGAAATATGTGCAAACACGGTACGGTGTATGGTATGTCCAATGCTGAATCTGTTTTCAGTCTTACAGAATGATAGACGTTAAGCTGTCAGCTCGGTTCCTATTGTTGCTGTACCTAGCAAGGAACCCCCTGGAATTCATTTGTTTATATTTGGCACCATGTGTATGATCTGTAGATACTAATGCCGTTCTTTTGTATATTGAAAAAGAAATGTTTAAATGAGGTCATAGCAATTCATTAGGCAGCGTGGAATTTGGCTCTGATGATTCAAACATTTTATAAGTCTGTAATATTAAAAAAAAATACTGCGAACAGCTGCATGTTCTACTATCCAAAAGCTGAACAATAGCAATTTCGTACGCCCTTAAATGCTCTGATAATGTAGCATTTAACACAGAGTTCAGAATTTCACGATCTCAGTGGAATTTCTTCTAAATAACCTTAAACCACATATTGAAACACTGTGGTTAAACTTTTACAAAATCAGAAAATGAATAGCTACCAAGCAGAGCTTTTATATGTATTTAATTCTGTAAGATCATATTTTATGCTTTCATCATGATTTTTTCATGGTATTAATTAAAAGGAAAGTAAACACCTTGCAAGTATAATACATTTCTGTTATATTGCTATAAAATAACATGTCAGCCAAGTCTAAACATCTTTAAAACAAATTAACACCCTTTTTACTGCAATTATTTTTCAATAGCAAAAATCCACTCACCATTTGCATTATTTGGGGGAACCAATCAGGGTTTTAGGTGCCGATTTATTATAGTGCGAGCGGACATGATACAATGTAGCGTATCATGCCCACCGCACATTGATAAATGCCAACAGCATACGCTGTCGGCATTTATAATTGCACAAGCAGTTCTTGTGAAATGCTTGTGCAATGCCGCCCCCTGCAGATTTGCGGCCAATTGGCCACTAGCAGGGGGTGTCAATCAGCCTGATTGTATAGGATCAGGCCGATTGATGTCCTCAGACTCAGAGCAGGTGGATAAGTTATGGAGCAGCAGTCTTTAGACCGCTGCTTCATAACTGCTGTTTCCGGTGAGCCTGAAGGCTCGCGCAGAAACAGGGGCATCAAACTCCATTCGGAGCTTGATAATTCGGCCCCATAGTCTTAGACCAAACAAGACTGTTTTGCAGTTGTTATAAGCTTAAGCCAATTAGGGACATATGTAGCAGAGTTAACCTTGGAAAGAGTGCTTTTCATTTCTGGGAATAAGGAAATCCTCAATGTTCAGAGCTAAATTACATACCAAATAAATAATGAAAGTATATTATAAAGTTGTTTCATTATGCATAACTAAACATATTATATACAAATCTCAAGGAGTTTACTGCCCCTTTAAGTGAAATAAATCTATTATTTCTAAATTTGAGGATGACTTTGAAATTCACAATTTACAAATGCTTTATGCTTAAAGGGACAGTAAACATTTTGTACTTAAACATTTTTCTGTAGAATTCCAATAGATTAACATATCAGCGGAATCTGATTATTATAACTAAATAACACATTGTTTGTTGCAATTGTTTTGTCAAACTCCACCCACCACTTTCCTTAATTGAAGGATCCAATCCAGGCTTTAGCCTGGAAATATCTGGGCTTTACACTGTCATTTTGTTAAAGGGACATTGCAAACTAGATTTTTCTTTGTATAAATGATTTGTAGATGATCCATTTATATAGCCCATATGGGAGTGTTGTTGTAACAATGTATAGTTTTGCTTATTTTTTTAATAACATTGTGCTGATTTTCAGACTCCTAACCAAGCCCCAAAATAACAGACGTAAACTGAAGAATAAGGATTCCTTCTTTCTCCTGTTTGTGTAATGGGTCTTTTAACATGCAGGGAAGGGAGAGGGGGGTTCTGCTCTCCCTGCTTTCCCAGCCCCTCTCACTGGGTGTCCAAGCCTAAGCTCATCAACAGAGCTAAACTGGGAGCTTCTAAGTAAGTTTTTAAAAGGTTTTATACTGGATTTTTAGATCAGTATCTGTGCATATTCTTCTTTATAGTAGTGACTATTACATAGAATTATATGAAAATCTTTATTGTTTGGCTTCAGCATATAGATGAGGTAGCAAACTGTAAATCAGGCAAATATATTTGGCAGGGTTAGCCTAGTGAAGTCTGCCACATGCTCTTTCAGTTTTCAGGACTTGAAAATTCACATAAACGTATGTATATATATATTTTTAAACTTAATCTGTGAAGGGTCCATTACTTCCTGTCACTACCCCACAAGGGGGCTGGGGGTCTACAAGAAGGCAAAGGAGTAACTTTTCCTTTGAAGTGTTGCTAGGAAACACCTATAATAGCTGCAGTCACTTTATTGCCAATGCTCAGCACGGGTGCATTTCAGTTTTAAATAGAGATATTTTGCAGTATAGGTTCATTAGCAAAAATGCTTCTAGTAAAAGTTATTACTGTTTTTCAGTGGCAATGTTTAGTTATAATAATAATCCTTTTGTAAAATAACAAATCAGGACAAAAAAGAGCGGGTCTATTTTTCTTAAATTCAACCCTGACGTCTGAATCATTTGGATGTTTCCTCCTCTGATTGGATATAGATATAGGGATAGATTACGATTAGTGTGCTAACTGTTGCATGCAAGTGACAAGGGGTTTATCGTGGCTCTTTGTGTGCGTTGGAAGAAGCATGCGTATTACAGGTGGAAAATAACGTGTTTGCTTGAGAACAATTGAGTTTAACGCGCATGGGAATAGCGTAACTTCAGAGCTCTATTTAAAGGGACACTGGACCCAAATTTTTTTCTTTCATGATTCAGATAGAGCATGCAATTTTAAGAAATTTTCTAATTTACTCCTATTATCAATTTTTCTTCGTTCTCTTGCTATCTTTATTTGAAAAAGAAGGCATCTAAGCTAAGGAGCCAGCAAATTTTCGATTAAGAACCATGGACAGCACTTCTTTATTGCTGCTGTCCAATCAGCAAGGACAACCCAGGTTGTTCACCAAAAATGGGCCGGCATCTAAACTTAGATTCTTGCTTTTCAAATAAACATACCAAGAGAATGAAGAAAATTTGAGTAATTCAAAAAAGTTGCACAAAACACATCAAAACTACATTTAAAAGTGCAGTTACACTAATAATAATACTGTCTAATAAAAATTATTTAAAAAAAGGGCTCAAAGATATGAGGTCTCATTTGTTAGAAAAAAAAGTAATGCAAAAAAAACAAAAAAAAACGAAAGGTCGGCACTCGCTGGCCTTATATCAAGTATACATTTTATTGATATTAACCCTTAGGGAGATTAAGGCCTAGATTTGGAGTTTGGCGGTAGAAGGGCTGTTAACGCTCCGCTGGCTTTTTTCTGGCCGCACCATAAAATTAACTCTGGTATCGAGAGTTCAAACAAATGCTGCGTTAGGCTCCAAAAAAGGAGCGTAGAGCATTTTTACCGCAAATGCAACTCTCGATACCAGAGTTGCTTACGGACGCGGCCAGCCTCAAAAACGTGCTCGTGCACGATTCTCCCATAGGAAACAATGGGGCTGTTTGAGCTGAAAAAAAACCTAACACCTGCAAAAAAGCAGCGTTCAGCTCCTAACGCAGCCCCATTGTTTCCTATGGGGAAACACTTCCTACGTCTGCACCTAACACTCTAACATGTACCCCGAGTCTAAACACCCCTAACCTTACACTTATTAACCCCTAATCTGCCGCCCCCGCTATCGCTGACCCCTGCATTATATTATTAACCCCTAATCTTCCGCTCCGTAAACCGCCGCAACTTACATTATCCCTATGTACCCCTAATCTGCTGCCCCTAACACCGCCGACCCCTATATTATATTTATTAACCCCTAATCTGCCCCCCTCAACGTCGCCGACACATGCCTACACTTATTAACCCCTAATCTGCCGAGCGGACCGCACCACTACTATAATAAATGTATTAACCCCTAACCCGCCTCACTAACCCTATCATAAATAGTATTAACCCCTAATCTGCCCTCCCTAACATCGCCGACACCTACCTTCAATTATTAACCCCTAATCTGACGACCGGAGCTCATCGCTACTATAATAAATGGATTAACCCCTAAAGCTAAGTCTAACCCTAACACTAACACCCCCCTAACTTAAATATAATTTAAATCAAACGAAATTAATTAACTCTTATTAAATAAATTATTCCTATTTAAAGCTAAATACTTACCTGTAAAATACATCCTAATATAGCTACAATATAAATTATAATTATATTGTAGCTATTTTAGGATTAATATTTATTTTACAGGTAACTTTGTAATTATTTTAACCAGGTACAATAGCTATTAAATAGTTAAGAACTATTTAATAGTTACCTAGTTAAAATAATAACAAATTTACCTGTAAAATAAATCCTAACCTAAGTTATAATTAAACCTAACACTACCCTATCAATAAATTAATTAAATAAACTACCTACAATTACCTACAATTAACCTAACACTACACTATCAATAAATAAATTAAATACAATTGCTACAAATAACTACAATTACATAAACTAACTAAAGTACAAAAAATAAAAAAGAACTAAGTTACAAAAAATAAAAAAATATTTACCAACATTAGAAAAATATTACAACAATTTTAAACTAATTACACCTACTCTAAGCCCCCTAATAAAATAACAAAGACCCCCAAAATAAAAAAATGCCCTACCCTATTCTAAATTAATACATTTAAAAGCTCTTTTACCTTACCAGCCCTGAACAGGGCCCTTTGCGGGGCATGCCCCAAGAAAATCAGCTCTTTTGCCTGTAAAAAAAAACATACAATACCCCCCCCCCCAACATTACAACCCACCACCCACATACCCCTAATCTAACCCAAACCCCCCTTAAATAAACCTAACACTAAGCCCCTGAAGATCTTCCTACCTTGTCTTCACCATACCAGGTTCACCGATCGGTCCAGAAGAGCTCCTCCGATGTCCTGATCCAAGCCCAAGCGGGGGGCTGAAGAGGTCCATGATCCAGCTGAAGTCTTCATCCAAGCGGGGCAGAAGAGTTCTTCCATCCGATTGAAGTCTTCATCCAAGCGGCATCCATCCGGAAGACCTCCACCGCGGAACATCCATCCTGGCCGACGACTGAACGAAGAATGACGGTTCCTTTAAATGACGTCATCCAAGATGGCGTCCCTCGAATTCCGATTGGCTGATAGGATTCTATTAGCCAATCGGAATTAAGGTAGGAATATTCTGATTGGCTGATGGAATCAGCCAATCAGAATCAAGTTCAATCCGATTGGCTGATCCAATCAGCCAATCAGATTGAGCTCGCATTCTATTGGCTGATCGGAACAGCCAATAGAATGCGAGCTCAATCTGATTGGCTGATTGGATCAGCCAATCGGATTGAACTTGATTCTGATTGGCTGATTCCATCAGCCAATCAGAATATTCCTACCTTAATTCCGATTGGCTGATAGAATCCTATCAGCCAATCGGAATTCGAGGGACGCCATCTTGGATGACGTCCCTTAAAGGAACCGTCATTCGTCGGGAGACAACGGAAGAAGAGGATGGATCCGCGTCGGCTGCTTCAAGATGGACCCGCTCCGCACCGGATGGAAGAAGATCGAAGATGCCGCTTGGAGAAGATGTTTGCCGGTCCGGATGTCCTCTTCTTGCCGGATAGGAGGAAGACTTTGGAGCCTCTTCTGGACCTCTTCAGCACCGGATGCCAGGACGGATCGGTGATACCTGGATGGTGAAGACAAGGTAGGAAGATCTTCAGGGGCTTAGTGTTAGGTTTATTTAAGGGGGGTTTGGGTTAGATTAGGGGTATGTGGGTGGTGGGTTGTAATGTTGGGGGGGGGTATTGTATGTTTTTTTTTACAGGCAAAAGAGCTGATTTTCTTGGGGCATGCCCCGCAAAGGGCCCTGTTCAGGGCTGGTAAGGTAAAAGAGTTTTACATTTATTAATTTAGCATAGGGTAGGGAATTTTTTATTTTGGGGGTCTTTGTTATTTTATTAGGGGGCTTAGAGTAGGTGTAATTAGTTTAAAATTGTTGTAATATTTTTCTAATGTTGGTAAATATTTTTTTATTTTTTTGTAACTTAGTTCTTTTTTATTTTTTGTAGTTTAGTTAGTTTATGTAATTGTAGTTATTTGTAGCAATTGTATTTAATTTATTTATTGATAGTGTAGTGTTAGGTTAATTGTAGGTAATTGTAGGTAGTTTATTTAATTAATTTATTGATAGGGTAGTGTTAGGTTTAATTATAACTTAGGTTAGGATTTATTTTACAGGTAAATTTGTTATTATTTTAACTAGGTAACTATTAAATAGTTCTTAACTATTTAATAGCTATTGTACCTGGTTAAAATAATTACAAAGTTACCTGTAAAATAAATATTAATCCTAAAATAGCTACAATATAATTATAATTTATATTGTAGCTATATTAGGATGTATTTTACAGGTAAGTATTTAGCTTTAAATAGGAATAATTTATTTAATAAGAGTTAATTAATTTCGTTAGATTTAAATTATATTTAATTTAGGGGGGTGTTAGTATTAGGGTTAGACTTAGCTTTAGGGGTTAATACATTTATTAGAATAGCGGTGAGCTCCGGTCGGCAGATTAGGGGTTAATAATTGAAGGTAGGCGTCGGCGATGTTAGGGAGGGCAGATTAGGGGTTAATACTATTTATGATAGGGTTAGTGAGGCGGGTTAGGGGTTAATACATTTATTATAGTAGCGCTCAGGTCCGGTCGGCAGATTAGGGGTTAATAAGTGTAGGCAGGTGTCGGCGACGTTGAGGGGGGCAGATTAGGGGTTAATAAATATAATATAGGGGTCGGCGGTGTTAGGGGCAGCAGATTAGGGGTACATAAGGATAACGTAGGTGGCGGCGCTTTGCGGTCGGCAGATTAGGGGTTAATTATTGTAAGTAGCTGGCGGCGACATTGTGGGGGGCAGATTAGGGGTTAATAAATATAATACAGGGGTCGGCGGGGTTAGGGGCAGCAGATTAGGGGTACATAAGTATAACGTAGTTGGCGGTCGGCAGATTAGGGGTTAAAAAAATTTAATCGAGTGGCGGCGATGTGGGGGGACCTCGGTTTAGGGGTACATAGGTAGTTTATGGGTGTTAGTGTACTTTAGGGTACAGTAGTTAAGAGCTTTATGAACCGGCGTTAGCCCAGAAAGCTCTTAACTCCTGCTATTTTCCTGCGGCTGGAGTTTTGTCGTTAGAGCTCTAACGCTCACTTCAGAAACGACTCTAAATACCGGAGTTAGAAAGATCCCATTGAAAAGATAGGATACGCAATTGACGTAAGGGGATCTGCGGTATGGAAAAGTCGCGGCTGAAAAGTGAGCGTTAGACCCTTTAATCACTGACTCCAAATACCGGCGGTAGCCTAAAACCAGCGTTAGGAGCCTCTAACGCTGGTTTTCACGGCTACCGCCGAACTCTAAATCTAGCCGTAAGTTTTTTAATCTCCCTAAAAAAAATATGTGTATATACATATATATTTATGTGTGAATATGCTTATATACATATATATTTATGTGTGAATATGCTTATATACATATATATTTATGTGTGAATATGCTTATATACATATATATTTATGTGTGAATATGTGTATATACATATATATTTATGTGTGAATATGTGTATATACATATATATTTATGTGTGAATATGTGTATATACATATATATTTATGTGTGAATATGCTTATATACATATATATTTATGTGTGAATATGTGTATATACATATATATTTATGTGTGAATATGTGTATATACATATATATTTATGTGTGAATATGTGTATATACATATATATTTATGTGTGAATATGTGTATATACATATATATTTATGTGTGAATATGCTTATATACATATATATTTATGTGTGAATATGCTTATATACATATATATTTATGTGTGAATATGTGTATATACATATATATTTATGTGTGACTATGTGTATATACATATATATTTATGTGTGAATATGTGTATATACATATATATTTATGTGTGAATATGCTTATATACATATATATTTATGTGTGAATATGTGTATATACATATATATTTATGTGTGAATATGTGTATATACATATATATTTATGTGTGAATATGTGTATATACATATATATTTATGTGTGAATATGTGTATATACATATATATTTATGTGTGAATATGTGTATATACATATATATTTATGTGTGAATATGCGTATATACATATATATTTATGTGTGAATATGTGTATATACATATATATTTATGTGTGAATATGCTTATATACATATATATTTATGTGTGAATATGTGTATATACATATATATTTATGTGTGAATATGTGTATATACATATATATTTATGTGTGAATATGTGTATATACATATATATTTATGTGTGAATATGCTTATATACATATATATTTATGTGTGAATATGTGTATATACATATATATTTATGTGTGAATATGTGTATATACATATATATTTATGTGTGAATATGTGTATATACATATATATTTATGTGTGAATATGCGTATATACATATATATTTATGTGCGAATATGCTTATATACATATATATTTATGTGTGAATATGCGTATATACATATATATTTATGTGTGAATATGCTTATATACATATATATTTAATCGCAATGTTGCGCTCTATTCGTAATCTGGCCTTCAATATGCTATTTTACAGTATAAAACATATATCTAACACTTTATATATGCACATATACAATATACCTTCAATCTCCAGCTCATATTGGTTTATTATTCATGTACACATTTCACTATTGTATTATAACAGAAGACGTTCAGTTTTGGTTTACACATGCAAATTCTATTCTCATTCAATACTGCATTAAGGAGTCATTTACATTACACCTTCTCTGCAGGTAGCAATACTGCTTTTAATGCTCCTCCAGTGGCAAAGAACCATTGTCGCCCACAAAGTGTAGTAAATAATATTTTGGGGCCAATTTAGCAAGTGCCAGGCAGACATGATTCACTGTAGCTTGTGCAATGCTGCCTCCTGCACATTCGCGGTCAATCAGCCACTAGCAGGGGGTGTTAATCATCTTGATCGTATCGGGATGATTGCAGTCCACCACCTAAAAGGTGGCAGAGAAGTTAAGGAGTAGCGGTCTTACGACCGCTGCTTCTTAACTTTAGTTTTCGGCCAGCCGGAAACTTCAGGTGGATTCAGCAGCATCCGCTGCTTGTTAAATCCGAACCTTTGCCTTTTCTTTTTAATTTTGTTTTATTTTTTTCCTTCTTTTTCTATACGTTTATATTTCTAACGTTTCTGGTGTTTTATGCCCTTCTGTTATTGGGCATGTACTAAATGTATATGTGATTGATTAAAGGTATATGAAACCCAAATATTTCCCTTTGTGATTAAGACAGCAAACAATTTAAAAAAAAATCCAATTTACTTCTATTATCAAATTTGTTTTGTCCCTTTGATATTCTGTGTTGAAGAGATACCTGGGTAGGCATCTGGAGCACTACATGACAGGAAATAGTGCTGCCATCTAGTGCTCTTCCAAATGGATAACATTCTTGCAAAACTGCTGCCATATAGTGCTCCAGAAATGGGCTGGCTCCTAAGCTTATTTCCCTGCTTTTAAACAAAAGACACCAAGAAAACAAAGGAAATTTGATAATAGATGTAAATTAGAAAGTTATTTAAAATGGCATGCTCTATCTGAATCATGAAAGAAAACATGTGGGTTTCATATCCCTTTAAAAGTGAAATGTTGGTTTTATATGTTCTCCTTTATGAGTCTATCACTGACACATTTTAATTTGCTATACACACGATAAATATATATATATATATATCCTATATTATAAAAGGCCAAGTGTGTTTGTCCGAAGCTGTCATGCGCAGTAGAGACAAACACACTTGGCCTTGAGATAGGGAGCGCGAGGTACACAAACAGCTTTGAGGTCTGGGGAGCGCGAGGTAAGCTACTCAACAGCTGTGAGGTCTGCTGCGTGAGAAGCGGCCACGCGCTCCCCAGACCTCACAGCTGTTTGTGGCCGATGGGAGCATTGCGATGGGGGCGTGGCCGGGCGTCGCAAGGGGCATGGCCAGGCGTTGTGAGGGGCGTGGCCGGGCGGGTGTCCCGCGATGTGAAGACAGAGCCAGAGAGGGAGCAGGAGAGGGGGGGAGAAGGGCCAAAGAGGGGGGGAGAGAGCCAAAGGGGGGGAAGCACAAGAGAAGGGGGGGAGAGCCAAAGAGAAGGGGGGGGAGAGCCAAAGAGAAGGGGGGGAGAGCCAAAGAGAAGGGGGGGAGAGCCAAAGAGAAGGGGGGGGGGAGAGCCAAAGAGAAGGGGGGGGGGGAGAGCCAAAGAGAAGGGGGGGGGGAGAGCCAAAGAGAAGGGGGGGAGAGCCAAAAAGAAGGGGGGGGGGAGAGCCAAAGAGAAGGGGGGGAGTCAAAGAGAAGGGGGGGAGAGTCAAAGAGAAGGTGGGGAGAGCCAAAGAGAAGGGGGGTGAGCCAAAGAGAAGGGGGGGAGAGCCAAAGAGAAGGGGGGGAGAGCCAAAGAGAAGGGGGGGGGAGAGCCAAAGAGAGGGGGGGGAGCCAAAGAGAAGGGGGGGGAGACAAAGAGAAGGGGGGGGGAGAGCCAAAGAGAAGGGGGGGAGAGTCAAAGAGGGGGGAGAGAGAGAGCCAAAGAGGAAAAAGAGCAAAAAAGGAGAGAGAGCCAAAGAGGGGGGAGAGAGAGAGCCAAAGAGGAAAAAGAGCCAAAAAGGAGAGAGAGCCAAAGAGGGGGGAGAGAGAGCCAAAGAGGGGGGGGGGAGAGCCAAAGAGGGGGGGAGAGCCAAAGAGCGGGGGGGGAGAGAGCCAAAGAGGGGGGGGAGAGAGCCAAAGAGGGGGGGGAGAGAGCCAAAGGGGGGGAGAGAGATAAAGGGGGGGAGAGCCAAAGAGGGGGGAGAGAGAGAACCAAAGAGGAAAGAGAGCCAAAGAGGAGAGCAAAAGAGGGGAGAGAGACAAAGAGGGGAGAGAGAGAGCCAAAGAGGGGGGGGGGGGGCAGAGCCAAAGAGCGGGGGCAGAGCCAAAGAGGGGGGGAGCCAAAGAGGGGGGAGAGAGCCAAAGAGGGGGGGGGGAGAGAGCCAAAGGGGGGGAGAGCCAAAGGCGGGGGAGAGAGCCAAAGGGGGGGGGAGAGCCAAAGGGGGGGGGAGAGAGCCAAAGGGGGGGGGAGAGAGCCAAAGGGGAGAGAGAGAGCCAAAGAGGAGAGGGAGCAAAAGAGGGGAGAGAGCCAAAGAGGGGGGGGGGAGAGAGAGCCAAAGAGGGGGGGGGAGACAAACACACTTGGCCTTGAGATAGGGAGCGCGAGGTACACAAACAGCTTTGAGGTCTGGGGAGCGCGAGGTAAGCTACTCAACAGCTGTGAGGTCTGCTGCGTGAGAAGCGGCCACGCGCTCCCCAGACCTCACAGCTGTTTGTGGCCGACGGGAGCATTGCGATGGGGGCGTGGCCGGGCGTCGCAAGGGGCATGGCCAGGCGTCGTGAGGGGCGTGGCCGGGCGGGTGTCCCGCGATGTGAAGACAGAGCCAGAGAGGGAGCAGGAGAGGGGGGGAGAAGGGCCAAAGAGGGGGGGGAGAGAGCCAAAGGGGGGGGAAGCACAAGAGAAGGGGGGGAGAGCCAAAGAGAAGGGGGGGGAGAGCCAAAGAGAAGGGGGGGAGAGCCAAAGAGAAGGGGGGGAGAGCCAAAGAGAAGGGGGGGGGAGAGCCAAAGAGAAGGGGGGGGGGAGAGCCAAAGAGAAGGGGGAGGGAGAGCCAAAGAGAAGGGGGGGAGAGCCAAAAAGAAGGGGGGGGGAGAGCCAAAGAGAAGGGGGGGAGTCAAAGAGAAGGGGGGGAGAGTCAAAGAGAAGGTGGGGAGAGCCAAAGAGAAGGGGGGTGAGCCAAAGAGAAGGGGGGAGAGCCAAAGAGAAGGGGGGGAGAGCCAAAGAGAAGGGGGGGGAGAGCCAAAGAGAGGGGGGGGAGCCAAAGAGAAGGGGGGGAGACAAAGAGAAGGGGGGGGGAGAGCCAAAGAGAAGGGGGGGAGAGTCAAAGAGAAGGGGGGGGAGCCAAAGAGAAGGGGGGGAGCCAAAGAGAAGGGGGGGAGCCAAAGAGAAGGGGGGGAGAGCCAAAGAGAAGGGGGGGAGAGCCAAAGAGAAGGGGTGGGAGAGCCAAAGAGAAGGGGGGGGGAGAGCCAAAGAGAAGGGGTGGGAGAGCAAAAGAGAAGGGGGGGGGGAGCCAAAGAGAAGGGGGGGAGCCAAAGAGAAGGGGGGGAGAGCCAAAGAGAAGGGGGGGAGCCAAAGAGAAGGGGGGGAGAGCCAAAGAGAAGGGGGGGAGAGCCAAAGAGAAGGGGGGGAGCCAAAGAGAAGGGGGGGAGAGCCAAAGAGAAGGGGGGGAGCCAAAGAGAAGGGGGGAGAGCCAAAGAGGGGGGAGAGAGAGAGCCAAAGAGGAAAAAGAGCCAAAAAGGAGAGAGAGCCAAAGAGGGGGGAGAGAGAGCCAAAGAGGGGGGGGAGAGCCAAAGAGGGGGGGAGAGCCAAAGAGCGGGGGGGAGAGAGCCAAAGAGGGGGGGAGAGAGCCAAAGGGGGGGAGAGAGATAAAGGGGGGGGAGAGCCAAAGAGGGGGGAGAGAGAGAACCAAAGAGGAAAGAGAGCCAAAGAGGAGAGCAAAAGAGGGGAGAGAGACAAAGAGGGGGGAGAGAGAGCCAAAGAGGGGGGGGGGGCAGAGCCAAAGAGGGGGGGCAGAGCCAAAGAGGGGGGGGAGCCAAAGAGGGGGGAGAGAGCCAAAGAGGGGGGGGGGAGAGAGCCAAAGGGGGGGAGAGAGCCAAAGGGGGGGGGAGCCAAAGGGGGGGGAGAGAGCCAAAGGGGGGGGGGGGGGAGAGCCAAAGGGGGGGGGAGAGAGCCAAAGGGGGGGGGGAGAGAGCCAAAGGGGAGAGAGAGAGCCAAAGAGGAGAGAGAGCAAAAGAGGGGAGAGAGCCAAAGAGGGGGGGGGAGAGAGAGCCAAAGAGGGGGGGGGGAGAGCCAAAGAGGGGGGAGGAGAGCCAAAGAGGGGGGGGAGAGAGCCAAAGAGGCGGGAGAGAACAAAAGAGGGGGGAGAGAACAAAAGAGGGGGGAGAGAGAGCAAAAGAAAGGAGGGAGAGAGCCAAAGAGGGGAGAGAGAGAGCAAAAGAGGGGAGAGAGAAAGCAAAGGAGAGGGGGGAGAGAAAGCAAAAGAGAGGGGGGAAGAGAGAGCAAAAGAGAGGGGGGAGAGTGCAAGGGGTGGAACCGCTGTACTGCAAAAAATGGCCCGTGTACACGGGCTTTAGTACTAGTATATATATATATAAATAAAAATATATATACAGTATATATATATATAAATAAAAATATATATACAGTATATATATATATATATATATATATATATATATATATATATATATATATATATATATATATGCACACACTCACACACAGACATAAATATATAGAAAACAGCAATACATTTCTTTGAAACTTGGAAATTTTGTGGGCATCCTCAGTGCTCACAAAATTACTCAATTTTTATTTTTGGAGTTACTTAGTACTAATAAAAAGGTACTTTTCCCTTTCTCCTAACACTAAGAGAAGCCAAATCTAAAGCAACAACTTCTCTACTATGCACACAAGCACTTTTTTTAGAGAAAAAAAAGCAGTGATTGCTGAGATATAAAGGTTGTAAACTACATGCAAAGAGATTCTCAGTTGCAGTCTCATAGATAAATATATAAAGTGTTGGAGCCTGTAACTTGTAATATATATATATATATACACAAGCTGAAAGATGCTAATGGACTCAATGTAAACTGAGAGCGAATAATTGTTTTTGGCTTCAATTAAAGTCAATAAGAAAACAAAAACAAAAAGTCAAAACAAACTTCTGCTGCTGTAATTTGGTTAATGCAAAACAAAAAATTCACATCTTTGTAAATTGCAGGATGGTGTTAGCTTCTTTGGAAGCCATTAAAATGGCCATTGGCCAGCCAATAATTCAGAAAGATATAAATAAACTAGAAACTGTCCAAAAAAGGGCTACTAAAATGGTGCATGGTCTTAAATATATAACATACAAAGAAAGATCTAAATATGTATAGTTTAGAGGAGAGAAGAGAAAAAGGTGACATGATAGAAACCTTCAAATATATGAAGGGACTTAATAAAGTGGAAGCTGAAAGCATTTTCCACAAAAAACAAATGTCAAAACAAGGGGTCACAATCTAAAGTTAGAGGGTAGC
Source organism: Bombina bombina (assembly GCF_027579735.1). Lineage (NCBI taxonomy): Eukaryota > Metazoa > Chordata > Amphibia > Anura > Bombinatoridae > Bombina > Bombina bombina. Next base: position 610,522,646 of record NC_069500.1, on the reverse strand, counting down.
AGATTCAGGAGAAATGTGAGGAAGCATTTTTTTTACAGAAAGGGTGGTGGATTCAAGAAATAAACTTCCAATTTAGGGCTTGTTTCCATTGAGCCATTAAAAATGGAGCCTTAAGCCACCCGAAGTTGCCGGCAGCTAAAAGTAATTTACGGCTCCAGATTTCCATTAAAATATTTATTGCATTGCATGCAGTCGCCCTTTTCGTGTAGGTGTAAGTTAGCGTTGTGTTAATGCTTCCACCCGATGCTGGATTACTTTAAAATTAATAGGTTACTATGGTAACCCTACCTTACACTACACTCGATCACATATATGGCGCTGCATACAAGTACGGCGTGTATATTTAGCCCTAAACCACCATCTCCCCCACATCCCAACTAACAATAAAAGTTATTAACCTCTAAAGCGCCATTCCCTCACATCGCACCTTACAATAAAATGTATTAACCTCTAAACCGCCATTCCCCCACAATGCAAAGTACCTATTTAAACTATTAACCCCCAATCTGCCATCCCCCCACAATGCATTAAACCTAATTAAACTATTAACCCCTAATCCGCCACCCCCACAACGTAATCTACCTATTTAAACTATTAACCCCTAATCCGCCATCCCCCCCACAATGCAAATAACTAATCTAATCACTAAGCCCCCTAACCTAACACCCTGTTCATATCAGCCAATAGGATTTCAGTAGCTCTCATCCTATTGGCTGATTTAAAAATATCAGCCAATAAGAATGCAAGGTACCTCGAGGGAGACTTCCGGTGGGCGGGCGAAGTGAGAGGACGCAAGGAAAGGAGCTCCTGCTACAACGCTCCCAGACCTGACCTTTCACCACCAAAACTAGCCCATTACTAGCCGATATCCTTGGCAGAAGCAGAGAGGCTGCCCGGACTTGAATCGGCAAGGAATTTTACAGCAAATTCCCTCACCGTTGAAGGCGCAGACAGTTGAAGAGGAAGCAGCGGCAGATGCCGCCAAGGCGAGGGCGCTCTCCATACCACTCGACCCAGCGCTACAACAGATTAAACCTAAACTAAAGCCCACCAGATTGTGGACGAAACGACAGAGGAGAAATTAGTTCCTTGTCTGCAGTACCGGCGTTGGAGGGTGAGATAGTCTAAGGCGGGAAACCGCAATTTTTAACTTGCTAATAGTGACGCACTGAGATCCAGCGTAAGTGCAGAGAACTCTGGATAGCCCCAAAGATTAAAGTGATAGTGTGTGTGAAGGACCCAAAAGACATTATAACACAGCAGGGGGCAGAAGCCCGTGCTAGTGGCGATCCACACAGACAGCGAAGGCAAGGAACTGGGGACAGAGTACTGATTAGGAAAAAGACACCTCACAGCAAAATTAGGCGGCACAGTCCCCAAGCGCAGGTCCTGCACAGACATACAAAACTCTATACCCCCAATTCATAAACCTGCGGAAGGTGCATACAAGCTCACTATCACGTCCCTACATAGATCCGAGTAGACAAATTGAACTGACAATAACAATCTGCTATAAAGGACATCTCTTTGGGTTGTGGGGAGGAACGAAGGCGAGGCAGAGTACACATAAAGGCCTCAATACTATATTATCACGCCCTTATCAACATCAGGGGGGAGAGCGATATACACACTCTATGAGACCTTTTTGGAACTATTATGAGAAACTGACAACTGCAACAAACATGCAGTGCTAGAACACAAGGATCCCTATACCCCCACTCACCCATCATACTCCTGATCCTTTAAAAGTCCTGGCTGTACCGGGCTTGGCAAATCTAGAGCTACATATCTTGGTAAAATAACAAGTTTATACTAACCAAATACAGTTGCTATCCTCAGCTGTCAATACATTAGCCCTGTATGCAAAAGTATTATAACTCCTACATTAAAAAAACGGACGCTATGGCCGGTAGGCAAAAAAATGCAGACAAGAAGAAAAATCAGGCAGAGGCTCAGCAGGCCACAGAGCTGGCAGAAGATACATCTCATAACGTGCTGATGGACACACACCCGATTGTCACACAAATCTCTGCACTGTTTTTGCCAAAGATTGATCAGCTTCAGTCGGGGATGGACTCCCTCACAGAGGAGGTCAAAACCTTCAATGGCAGATTGACAAGGGTAGAGCAAAAGGTTGCGGAAGGGGAATCAAGACATAGAGAAACTGAATCCCAAGTCAACTTCTTACAGCAGCAAAATGAAAGGCTGTGGGCAAAAATCGATGATCTGGAAAACAGGTCGCACAGAAATAACCTTAGATTGGTGGGGGTCCCGGAGTCGCTGCCAGGCCCACAGCTGGTGGAATTTGCAGAGAACACCCTTCCCAACCTGTTAAATATCCCTAAAGAATCTCTGCCATGCACAGTAGAAAGAGCCAACAGAGTAGGAGACCAACGAAGACAAGGAGATAATAATCAACCACTGCACCAAGTGATGGTGAAATATCTTAATTTCAGAGATAAAATAACAATACTACAGGCATATAGAAAGGTGACCCCACTGGAGTATGTGGGAAGAAGAATCCTGATATTTCAGGACTATTCAGCAACTGTAGCAGCTAAAAGAAGAGAATTCACACCATTTTGCAAGCAACTCAATGAACAGGGCAGAACTGCGGCCTTGTTGTTTCCAGCGAGACTGAGACTACATACAGAGAAAGGCCCATTGTTCTTTGAGTCGCCAACTCAACTCAAAATACATCTTCAAAGAGAAAGAGAAAAGCAACGCAGAATAAATGAAGAGGAGGCAGTACCATGAACCAGAGACCCGGTTAGGTCCGGGCATGCCAGAAGTAATGGTTGTCTGCAGATATAACCATGGACACTTGTATCCTTGCAAAGTGAGGGGGGGGGGAGACAGTTTAAAGTTTTCAGGTTAAAAATTTAAACGTTTATATGCATGGTAAGACTGTTTTCTTGCTATTTGTTCATTGGATTCTAAGCTCTATTATTTCAAGTATTGATTACCTGTATGCACTAGAGATAGAAAGCATAGGGGTAGCAAGGCAAGCGAGACAGAGATTATAAGGGCTTGAGGGAGTCTAGACGCTATTAGGTTTCTAAGCTCTGTTATTTCAAGTATTGATTACCTGTATGCACTAGAGATAGAAAGCATAGGGGTAGCAAGGCAAGCGAGACAGAGACTATAAGGGCTTGAGGGAGTCTAGATGCTATTAGCGGTGTACCTTAGAGTTGGAGGGAGGGAATAGGTATTAACCAAAAGTTACAAAGTTTTAGTTCAGGAGTTTGCTGACTCAGTATATCTTTGTTGTTACCTGTTTGCATAATTTTGTGACCTGTTTGCTGTCTGCTTCACACATTAACTTACTGTTTGTGCTAGAAAAAGGGCAGAGCCATTTCTCCTCCGGGTGCCGCTGGGGGGGGGGGGAAGGGAGCTACAGTCCTCCAAAACTACAACGTCAGAGAGCCCTGGACTTAAGGATCTATACTGTAAGGTACCGCACACACAACACACACCAGTCAGGATCTCTACTGGAAATGCACGTTAAACCTCTAGGGCACTCTGACACTTTAGATTAAGATGAAACTGACTACATGGAATGTGGGAGGGATCACATCCCCAATAAAGAGAAAAACTATCCTTAGACAACTGAACATCAAAAGAACAGACATTGCCATACTAGAGGAAACACATCTCTCTCAGAAAGAGCATCAGAAACTCAAACAGGGATGGGTAGGGGAAGTTCTATATACCCCCGTACGAGGGGAAGAGAGCCAGAGGGGTAGCAATACTTTTTAGAAAGGGCCTGGACTATTCTGTACTACAATCTGTCACAGACACGGAGGGGAGATATATCATAGTGGACATCAGAATTGGAGGCACACGGATGATTCTGTGTGGGGTATACGGACCGCACACGGAAAAGAAAGTATTCCTGACTGGACTCCAGACCAAACTTCTACAGTTTCCAGATCTCCCCATTGTAGTGGGAGGTGATTTTAACATTGCACCATATACACCAGCAGACAGATTCCATAATCCACAACAGCCAATAAGACAAAAAGTATGAGAGCAGGGCTCAAAAGGGGAAACACGCTTACTAAAAGTTTTTAGGAATGCACTCTCCCTAACAGATGTGTGGAGGGATAGGAATCCGGAAGCTAAGGATTACACTTGTCTGCACCCAGCTAAAACAACACTGTCGCGAATAGACTACTTCCTAGTTTCTAACTTACTTTGTCCACGCATAACGGACATCAAGATAGACCCGATAACTATATCCGACCATGCCCCAGTTAACTTACACATAGAAACTAACCCACCTCGTAGGCAGGCGAATAGATGGAGATTTCCGGTGCACCTCTTTCATGATCTTAACTTGCGAAAATACTTAGTTGGGGAGTAGTTAGCTTATAGGGAATTAAACGCGCAGCACATCACTGATACATCTTTGTTTTGGGAGTCTGCAAAGGCAGTTCTGAGGGGGGTGATCACAGCATATACGGCAAAGTTGCAGAAATCTAGAAGAATCAAAGGGGAACTGCTCTTGCGCCAGCTCCTGAACGCTAGAAATCGGTATTTGAGGTGCCCCACAGAACAAAACAGGGTCAAATATAGAGACGTAAAAAGCCTTAGAGACACATACCTCACACAGACATCAGTCACAGCTCAGAATCGCTCCCAGGCAAAATATTATAGATACAGGAATCGTACAGGGAAGCTATTGGCCAGGATTACCAAGTTAGATAGAAAACCAAACACCATTGTAGCCATCAAAGGAAAGGAAAGGTTACTTACATCAGAAGAGGAAATACAGAGAGCATTCCAGGATTATTATTCGAACCTATATGACTCCCAAAGAATAGATTCGGAGGTTGAGGAAGAGTTTTGGAGTGACTTGAAACTCCCACAGCTAGATGAGGAACACCGGCAGAAATTAAACGCCAAGATTCAGCCCTCAGAGATTGCAAGGGTAATAGACACACTCCCACTTGAGAAAGCCTAGGGACCAGACGGGTTGCCCGGGGAGTTCTACAAAATGATTAAAGAAGAAACGGCTGACACACTGGCCTTGTTATTTAATGCCATTCTAGAAGGGAGAGCCAACTTATCCAATAGATTCACAGAAGCCAACATCACAGTTCTCCCCAAGCCAGATAGAGATCCACTTCTAACCCAGTCTTATAGGCCGATATCCCTTCTTAATTCGGACTACAAAATTTTGACTAAAGTTCTAGCAAATCGATTAGCGGCACTAATCCCCCTGTTAGTCCATGAAGACCAAACAGGTTTCGTGAAGGGTAGATCAGCGGTTAAAAATATGAGGAAACTTCAGCTACTACTTGCACACTTCTGGAAACTGGGAGGGGGAAAAACACAGCATGATAGGGAAGAGGCCTGCCTGATTCTAGTAGACGCCGAGAAGGCATTTGATAAAATTTTATGGGACCATTTATTTACCACTATGGAGAGATTTGGGATAGAGGGAGCCTTTATGAAAGCCATCAAAACAATTTATAGCAATCCCCAAGCAGCAGTCCTGGTAAATGGATCGCCTTCCAAAATGTTTAACCTCAAGAGAGGCACAAGGCAGGGATGCCATCTCTCCCCGCTCCTCTTTGACCTTGCATTAGAACCGCTGGATATTAGAATAAGAAAGGAAACGGAGGGCTTAGAGATAAATGGGGAGGTTCATCATCTGTCACTATTTGTGGATGATATGCTGTTATACACAAGAGATCCCAGAAGAAACATTCCCACTATAACTAGGATCATTGCAGACTTCAGTAAAATCTCAGGATATCAGATAAACAAAGACAAGTCTGAGCTTCTCTGGCTATCCAATAATAACCCGGATCTACCCCTAGAGGACAATTTCAAAGTAATCACACATACCTTTAAATACCTAGGAATCACATTGACTAGGGACCCAACTCAATGGTATGGGGTCAATTTTAAACCCCTACTGAAAGAATTGAAACAAATGCTAATAAACTGGAGTACACTACCAATAACTCTGTCAGGAAGAATAGGGCTAATCAAAATGATTTTGTTCCCCAAATTACTGTACACCCTACAGATGCTCCCGGAGCTTCTACACAAGCAGGACCTAAAAATACTAAATAGAGACATTATGCACTTTGTATGGAGGGGGAAAAAGCACAGACTAAGCTATTGGAAATTGACAGGCAGACCGGAGATGGGAGGTTTTGGGACTGCCAAATATTGAGTTCTACAACTGGGCAGCAGGGGTCAAATATGTAATGGACTGGCTGACGGATAGGGAACACTTCACTAATGGCAAACTAGAGACAGCTCACATCAAACCGTGGTCACTCAAGATGTTACCACACATGACTCGCACTCAGGTGGAATCTATTCTGGGAGGGGAAACATTATTCAGTGGCCCGATAAAGGCGTGGAGAAAGGTTTGTAGGGCCTTAGAAGTCTCACCAAATCACACTGTCTTCCTGCCATTGAGGGGCAATCCAGATTTCCCAGCAGGATTCACTATGAAACCCTTTAAACAATGGGACACATATGGAGTGACAAGCATTAAACAAATTCTCACAATAGAGGGCACAGCAGTTCGCACATTTGCAGAACTGCAAAGAGAGTATGGTATCCCTAATAAGCACCATTTTGCATATCTGCAGGTAAGGCATTACGTACAAACCCTATTAAGATCAGAGAAATTGCCAGACACTAATTGTGACATATATCAATTACTAACTCTGACAAGGGGGGGACTGACCTCTATATCATACACCTATAAAACTTTGCAAAAAACGACCAAACAAAGCTAACTTAACACACATTACGAAAACATGGACTGAACTACTGGGGCAGGATGTCCCAGACAGCTGTATTGAACAAAGCTTCGTAAAAGTAAGAGAAGCCACCCTGTCAAATGAGATAAGAGAATCACACACCAAACTGATCCACAATGCATATATCACGCCAAAACTGTTTCTCAAGTGTAAATATGACACAACAGGTCTGTGCCCAAAATGCTCCAATGACAACCCAAACATCATACATATGATATGGCAATGTCCACAACTTACAAAATTCTGGGGCATGACGCAGAGGTGGTTGGAGAGACATACTGGGGAAAGAATCAGATTTACACCCGAAATGGTGATATTCTTATATACACAGACGGGACATAAAAAACACGGGGCGTACATATACAATGTTATACTGCATGCTAGGAGACTTATTCTACAACAGTGGCTGGCTCAGGCCCCCCCGCACTTAGCACAACTCAAAGAAGCCTTAAGACGACAGATGACTTACGAACAAATAGACACTCAGGGAGACATAACACGGAGAACAAAGAAGTTTATGACTAAATGGGAACCATTCATTAGATCACTAGATTTTCACCACCAAAGACAAATCATTTACCCGTTCAAAGACTCGGACTATATACTAAATGCACAAATGAGGGGACAATGGAATATCTTTGCCCGGAGAGGGGGAGAACAGTTGACATAGGGCCCAGTTCTGAGAGGGAAGTTCCTCTGGGCGGCACCCGGGGGAGAGCTGATGAATTAGAAGCTGAGAAATAAATAAATCAGTGAGGCTGAGATTAATGACAATAGGAGTAAAATGTTATCTAGATGCTACTCAGTGTAAACATAACATACATGGTAGGAGATGAGGGAGAGTGGAACAGGAAAGGTTTGAGTGAAGATATGGAGATTGTGGAGAGGGGATTGAAAAAAGTAAAATCCAATGTGGTGGAGGGGACGAGTCATGTTCACATATTGTATTTCAATGTTTTTCTGTATCTTGTTATTTGTTGATTTGTCGCTGTAAGCCACACTGGTATAAATAAAGTATTTAAAAAAAAAAAGAATGCAAGGTACCTCAAATATAAAACGGGTACCTTGCATTCAAGCTTCAGTGTGCGGCGATGATCGTACGAAGAGGATCCTCCACGCTGAATGGCTCAGCGGTCACCGGTCCTGTTTCGTGGTCACTTCTGCTCTGCGCCGCCTTCGCCCTGGATGAAGATAAAAGAGGTATGCGGTGCTGGATGAAGATGTTGCAACCTGGAAGAAGACCTTCAACGCCTGGAAAAAGACCTCCACCAGACTTCAGGAACGGTGAGTACCTATTTGGGTGTTAGACTTAGGTTTTATTTTAAATTTTTTGTTTTTTTTTAGATTAGGATTAAGAGCTGATTGCCCTTTTAAGGGCAATGCCCATACAAATGCCCCTTTAGGGGCAATGGGTAGCTTAGGTAGGGCCGCATCCTTCGTCAGAGAGGCAAGGTATGGGGTAAAGGTGGAGCCGGGGTGTCTGGGGCTGGAGGCAGGGCTATGTGGGTTCTGGGGCTGTCTTCAGACATTTCCAGGGCCAGTCTTATTTCCCAGTCTGGCCCAGATTAGGGATCAGTTTACCCAGAAGAACTTGTACTCTCCACAACCAATATGACACTACATGCATAATTTCCAAAGTAGTTAAACCTCCTTGAGAATGTACACCTGGCAACTCAGTACTAGATTCTTTCCCAAAACATAGAGACTGGTTTTAGACAGCACACTACTTTTTCTTTCCTGTGAAACAACTTTAATAAACAATTTATATATAAAAAATCTAATGTTGGGGAATGTATCACTGTGACATATATTTATGGTTAATATAGAATAAAAACATTGTAAAAATGTTGTTAAGAGACATTACGTTCAACATCAGTGATAGCCAAATTCTAACACATAAGTGATGCAAATGAATATTTTAAAAGCCATAAGGGCTGCAAAAACATATTAAAAAAAGCATGTTTCCTAAAAATGTCCTGTAGCACAGGGTTGGATTTAGGTTAGGTACCAGGGTACCCTTTACCTGCTGTTCTCCCTTTCATAGGGCTCTATTCAGTTATTGCTACCTTGTTTACCCACCCAACAGAAGTCCCCAAAACACACACTTTTATTTGTGACCGTGAAAACTATGGCACATATTCTTAGTTCTGCTTTTCCCCAGAAACCAGTGCAGAAGACTGCATGTAAACCATGGGCCAACCGTTGCCCATTCTCTGTTCAACATGGCCTTCAAAATGTTGCTAATCATCATACAAAGTGTAATTTACTATGGGAAGGAAAAAAAGAGTTTTCTAGGTAAATATAGTGTTAAATTGATATGACCTTGACCAAAATACAGCTATAATAGGCAACAGCTCTGTATTTAATGACAATTGTGTGGACAAAAGACTGTAGGCATTTAGAGTCTTCACTAATAACACAAGTATATCGGTGTTAATGCATAAAAAAAGCGGCTGATGATATTAGTAAAGCAAACTCTAGCGGTGCAACTAGAATCTGAGAACGTTTATGATAATACTTTTGCTTGGAGGCATTTTTAGATAGCATAATACTAACTCATTAAAGAAGGTCATGGGTGTGTTTGCAAAATATCATACCATGACAGATACTTGTAGAATTAATATTACTTAACAGGCGCTGTTTTGGAATAAAACATGAATATATTTGAATCAATAAGCTTTAGCTACACACATAATATTAATAATGATTCAATTCTAAACATTGAAAACAATTACAGATCTAAGGTGATGTAAATGTTTAACAGAAATAGAAATAAATACTATAATAAGAGGAACAAAGAGTTTTAACACAGCGGGATAAACTCCAATTTTCTGTATCTGAGGTCTATAACAATTTTTTTTCTCCGGTATTTTTTATCACTTATTAAAAAAGTGCTTTGACTTATACAAAACACCATTTTAGTTCACTTTTAAACTAAGTATACTGTAATAGTAAAAAATATATATATATATATATATATTAATAACCGAAGCACAAAGTACTGTTTATGAAGTACTTAATATAGATCATTTTTGCAATCAGGAAAATAAATTGGATGGTAGTACATTTGGAAATGTAATGCATAATCTTAACATATGATGAAGACTGCTTTCCATGAAACCTCTTTGAAATATTTCAATAGTGTTTATTTGTATACATAGATAGTTGGTGTATAATAATATGCTATTCTTTTATTAGCACAATACTGTATTTTACATTTTTCACAAAGTACATTTGGATCCTATGATGTGGAAGAGGATAGACTCCTGGTTGGTTGGAGTTGCAGGCCTTTATATGGGTTTAGTTAATCAGTTTGTACCAATACCAGAAAGTGACTTACTTTTTTCTTACAAGAAAATGTCACTGCCTTGTTTTTTTACTTTTTAATCACAATATGCAATAGCAGCAACCTAGTAGTTTGAGGTATACACTCCTATGAAACGGTGCTGTTAATTTTGCAGCAAGAAAGGAGAGTCGGAATATACAACACACAACAATTATTGTATTGTTCTTTTGCATTACATAAGATACAGTTGATAATACAGATTTAGCTCTAAACTTAAAACACCACAAATCACCCTTAGACTATTACAAATTGCTGTTCTAATTAAATGATCTTTGTCCTTAAAAGGATGAAAATATTAATAGAAACAACTTTTTAATTTTTTTTTTGCATTTGTGATACAGGTGTTGGGAAAAAAAGAGTTAATTTGAGTACAGAACCAATCAAAATAAAATAAAATTAGATTTAAAATAGTGACCCAAACTGTTTCTTTAATAAAAACAATGATATCAGAAAATTAATAATAATAATAATAATAATAATAATAATAAAGAAAATTCATGCAAGTAGACAGACACATAATAAAAAAAGTCCAGATCTGAAAGAAAAGCAAATCATAATTTAATATCTTAGAAGACTTAAAGGCTGCATACTATTTGTGTGTTTAATAGCCATACATTTATATTTTGTAAACCTATCTAGTGGCATAAGCCAGATTTAGGTAAGTGTGTGGGGTATTACCCTCCAGCAATATCCGAAGAACACATTGGTAGTTCTGTATTTTTCTGGGGCCACAAAAACTAATGGTCCAAAAGCCATCATGTGGCCATTCCTGAGTAAAGAGTTCATAGGAAAAAGGTGACATTTTCTTATAAATCATTTCCACATTGTTTAAGAAGAAGAAGTTCATCCTTATTAATATTATAATAATTACATTTTCTTTAGGTTATTCCATTAAACAACAGACTAGTTTAATGGAACAAATTTGCACATACAGTGCATAGTTTGATACAATTTTCTAAAAACTGACAGGTTGACACATTTGCTCCATATAATATTAAATATCAGCATTGATAGCCATACTGCAAAAAAAGGAGATTTGGCAAACTGTACCAAGAAAAAGTAATAAGAATAAAATTTTTAAGATTTTATTGTCAGTGCAGCTGGCTATCTGAGAGACTTAAAGCTTTGTTGTCTGGCCAATAATGTTTTGCTGAAATACCGGAACTGGCTCTCGAACTGACATGCCCAAACAGCATGGTTCCAAGTGCAGTGAGCAACATTACTTATACAAAAGAAATAGCTTTTCACCACAGCACACGTCCAAGTTTTCTGTTTGGGTTTTAATTACTGTAACCACACCACATAAGTTTTGACCCGGGCTCCCCACATAACCAACAAGTTCAATCTGAAAAGCTTTATACTACAGCTGTACGCCAATGTTGTAAAATCTCTTATATACAGATAAAAAAAAAAAAGTTAATCTCATGGCAGAACATTGTGTACAACAATTTCATTGGTCGTCTTTTTCCCATGGTAGGTTCAAGCATACATGAATAATTTTATTTAAAAAGCCAATTTTGTTAATGCCATCTGTTATATTCTTTACCACCCAGAAATATAGTACAGGACAAATGACTTTTGTTAACTCTGCAACACATAATGTATCTTTTTTTTGCCAGTTTTTTTTTTATGCTGTAATCTGACTTTCTTGTTTTTTCGGGGGGTCCATAAAAAGCTTGGAGGGTCTTGAACATCTGAAAAAGTAATTTCAAATAAATCAATATCTGAGAATATGCTATACATTATCTTAGTTGAGAATATAGCTTAACGTTTCAAAATTAATTGCCCAGAGATATTAACTGTTTTTTGAGCAGATACTCTTATATAATTGTGTAATGTATGTGTGTATTACAGTGGGAAGAATGGCCTTTACTGAATATATATATATACACATTAATATGGAAAAAATATTTCACATCAGTTTACGTTTTAGAAAGCTTACAGATGCAGACATTGTGATTTAATAATATTTCTTATTGAAGTTTAGTGAATAATGTTGGATAGGGGAATCAGTATTGCGGAGTAAGAGTGACCTCCTATGAGTTTGATGAAAAATCTGTCTGTCTATATATATATATATATATATATATATATATATATATATATATATATATATATATATATATATATATAAATGTGTGTATATGATTGTTTATTCAGATATGTTTTTTTTTTTGTAATCCTCCAGCCAGTATAGCATACGATATGAAGTAAATAGTTAATATAGCATCTAAAGTTCATATTCTATGTCCCACCATGATGGGTTGAGGGTTAGACATAATATGAATAAGGGGAAATCATTACCTGGATCCATTGAGTTAATAATTTATACTGTATATATGACAGTTTTTTTTAAGCTTTGAAAAAATATCATAGTTACTGCAGACAACCATATATACCCAGTAGATTTGTTTGCGTATACTCTTCTCATCAAGTAATATTGCACTTTGTGTGTTTAGGTAATAGTAATGATTATCTCAATTTGAGGAAGGGTCTGATTAATGTGTCCTTCTGGTTCTTTATTTATTTACCACAGAAAAAAAATTGTAATGAGCATTGTGTATTTAAAGGGACAGTAAAGTCAAAATTAAACTTTAATGATTCAGAAAGAGCATGTCATTTTAAATAAAGTTTCATTATACCTCTATCATCTAATTTGCTTATTTTTTTTTGGTATCTTTGATGAAGTGCAAACCTAGGTAGGCTCTGGAGCAGCAATGCACTGCTGGTAACTAGCTGCTGATTGGTGGCTTCACATGTATGCTTCTTGTCATTGGCTCACCTAATGTGTTTAAATAACTCCATGTAGTGTATTAGTGCTCCTTCAACAAAGGATACCAAGAGAATAAATAATAATAAATAATTAAAATGTAATAATAGAAAAGTGTTTAAAATTGTATGCTCTATCTGAATCATGAAATAACAATTTTGTGTTTCATGTTCCTTTAACATAACATTGTAACATTTTTTGTTTGTTTCATTGAAAATGGGGTATTTTAAAACATATCATTTTTATGTAAATGCATGAACACATTTTTGCAGGTTTAAAGGGACAGTCTACACTAAAACTGTTATTGTTTGAAAAGATAGATAATGCCTTTACTACCCATTCCCCACCTTTGCACAACTAACATTGTTATATTAATATACTTTATAACGTTTAACCTCTAAATTTCTGCCTGTTTCGACGCCACTACAGACAGCCTCTTATCACATGCTTTTTTATTAGCTTTTCACAACAGGAGACTTCTAGTTCATGTGGGCCATATATATAACATTGTATTCACGCCCAGGAGTTATTTAAGATTTAGCTCAACACAAATACTAAAGTCAATAGATAATAAATAAAAAGTCATGTGATCAGGGGGCTGTCAGAAGATGCTTAGATACAAGGTAATCACAGAGGTATTACGAGATTACGAGTTTTGCATTATGAGCGGCTTGGTGCTAACTTGCAAGTTATTTCCACCGCAAAAACCCGGCGTTAGCGGGCAATATGGCAGTGTTGAGCTCGATACCGCACACAAATACCAGCGCTGCTTTGAGCTGGTTTTACGTGCTCGTGCACGATTTCCCCATAGACATCAATGAGGAGAGCAGGCTAAAAAAAAGCCTAACACCAGCAATAAAGGAGCGTAAAGCTCCATAACGCAGCCCCATTGATTCCTATGGGAAGAACATTTATGTTTAAACCTAACACCCTAACATAAACCCTGACTCTAAACACCCCTAATCTGCCACCCTGACATCGCTGACACCTACATTACACTTATTAACCCCTAATCTACTGCCCCCAACATCGCCAACATGTACCTACACTTAACCCCTAATCTTCCGCCCCCAACGTCGCCGTTGCCACTATACTAAAGTTATTAACCCCTAAACCTCTGACCTTCCACATCACTAGCACTAAATAAATATATTAACCCCTAAACCTAACCCTAAATCTAACCCTAACACTCCTAACTTTAATATAATTAAAATAAATCAAAATAAAACTTACTATTATTACCTAAATAATTCCTATTTAAAACTAAATACTTACCTATAAAATAAACCCTAAGCTAGCTACAATATAACTAATAGTTACATTGTAGCTATCTTACGGCTAGATTACGAGTTGTGCGTTAGGGTTAAAAAGCAGCTTTGGCCGGTCCCAACGCTGCTTTTTAACGCCCGCTGGTATTACGAGTCTTGCAGGTACAGGTGTACCGCTCACTTTCTTGGGCAGACGCGGAAATACCGCAAATCTACTTACGTCAATTGCGTATGCTATATTTTCAATGGGACTTGCATAGCGCCGGTATTACGAGTCTAACCAAAAGTGAGTGGTAGACCCTCTCCTGTCAAGACTGGTACCGCTTTTTAAAGTCAGTAGTTAAGAGTTTTACACTACAACGCTGTAGCATAAAACTCTTAACTAAAGTGCTAAAAAGTACACTAACACCCATAAACTACCTATTAACCCTTAAACCGAGGCCCCCCCCACATCACAAATACTGAAATAAAATGTTTAACCCCTAATCTGACGAACCGGACATCGCCGCCACTATAATAAAAATATTAACCCCTAAACTGCCACACTCCTGCATCGCAAACACTAGTTAAATATTATTGACCCCTAATCTGCCATCCCTAACATCGGCGACACCTTCCTACATTTATTAACCCCTAATCTGCCACCCCCAACGTCGCTGCCACTATATTAAATGTATTAACCCCTAAACCTAAGTCTAACCCTAAACCTAACACCCCCTAACGTAAATATAATTGAAATAAATCTAAATAAAATTACTACAATTAACTAAATAATTCCTATTTAAAACTAAATACTTACCTATAAAATAAACCCTAAGATAGCTACAATATAACTAATAGTTACATTGTAGCTATTTTAGGGGTTATTTTTATTTTATGGCAACTTTGTATTTATTTTAACTAGGTAGAATAGTTATTAAATAGTTATTAACTATTTAATAACTACCTAGTTAAAATAAAGACAAATTTACCTGTAAAAAAAAACCTAACCTATGTTACAATTACACCTAACTCTACACTATAATTAAATAAATTCCCTAAACTAAATACAATTAATTACAATTTAAAAAAATTATCTTAAGTACGAAAAAAACAAACAATAAATTACAGAAAATAATAAAATAATTACAAGACTTTTAAACTAATTACACCTACTCTAATCCCCCTAACAAAATAAAAAAGCACCCCAAAATAAAAAAAGCCCTACCCTACACTAAATTACAAATAGCCCTTAAAAGGGCCTTTTGCGGGGCATTGCCCCAAAGTAATCAGCTCTTTTACCTGTAAAAAAAAAAAAATACAAATACCCCCCAACATTAAAACCCACCACCCACACAACCAACCTTACTCTAAAACTCACCCAATCCCCCATTAAAAAAACCTAACACTAACCACTTGAAGATCACCCTACCGTGAGACATCTTCACCCAACCGGGCAGAAGTGGTCCTCCAGACGGGCAGAAGTCTTCATCCAAGCCGGGCAGAAGAGGTCCTCCAGACGGGCAGAAGTCTTCATCCAGACGGTATCTTCTATCTTCATCCATCCGGCGCGGAGCGGGTCCATCTTTAAGATATCCGACGTGGAGCATCCTCTTCAAACGACGGACCCGCTCCGTGCCGGATGGATGAAGATAGAAGATGCCGTCTGGATGAAGACTTCTGCCCGTCTGGAGGACCTCTTCTGCCCGGCTTGGATGAAGACTTCTGCCTGTCTGGAGGACCACTTCTGCCCGGTTGGGTGAAGACGTCTCACAGTAGGGTGATCTTCAAGGGGTTAGTGTTAGCTTTTTTTAAGGGGTGATTGGGTGGGTTTTAGAGTAGGGTTGGTTGTGTGGGTGGTGGGTTTTAATGTTGGGGGGTATTTCTACTTTTTTTTACAGGTTAAAGAGCTGATTACTTTGGGGCAATGCCCCGCAAAAGGCCCTTTTAAGGGCTATTTGTAATTTAGTGTAGGGTAGGGCTTTTTTTATTTTGGGGGGCTTTTTTATTTTGTTAGGGGGATTAGAGTAGGTGTAATTAGTTTAAAAATCTTGTAATTATTTTATTATTTTCTGTAATTTAGTGTTTGTTTTTTGTCGTACTTTAGATAATTTTTTTAAATTGTAATTAATTGTATTTAGTTTAGAGAATTTATTTAATTATAGTGTAGTGTTAGGTGTAATTGTAACATAGGTTAGGTTTTATTTTACAGGTAAATTTGTCTTTATTTTAACTAGGTAGTTATTAAATAGTTAATAACCATTTAATAACTATTCTACCTAGTTAAAATAAATACAAAGTTGCCTGTAAAATAAAAATAAACCCTAATATAGATACAATGTAACTATTAGGGGGTGTTAGGTTTAGGGTTAGACTTAGGTTTAGGGGTTAATACATTTAATATAGTGGTGGCGACGTTGGGGGCAGCAGATTAGGGGTTAATAAATGTAGGTAGGTTGTGGTGACATAGAGGAGGCAGATTAGAGGTAAATAAATAAAATGTAGGTGTCAGTGATGTTGAGGGCAGCAGATTAGGGGTTCATAAGTATAATGTAGGTTGCGGCGGTGTCCGGAACGGCAGATTAGAGGTTAATAATATAATGCAGGTGTCGGCGATGTCGGGGCGGCATATTAGGGGTTAATAAGTGTAAGATTAGGGGTATTTAGACTCAGGGTTCATGTTAGGGTGCTAGGTGTAGACATAACTTTTATTTCCCCATGGGAATTAATGGGGCTGCGTTAGGAGCTTTACGCTGCTTTTTTGCAGGTGTTCGTTTTTTTTTCAGCCGGCTCTTCCCCATTGATTCTTAAGGGGAAATCGTGCATGAGCACGTTTAGCCAGCTCACTGCTACAGTAAGCAGCGCTGGTATTGAGGTGAGATGTGGAGCTAAATTTTGCTCTTCGCTCACTTTTTTGCGGTTAACGCCGGGTTTGTAAAAACCCGTAATACCTGCACTGTCTGCAAATGAGCGGTGAGCATAAACTGCTTATTAGCACCGCACCCCTGTTAACGCAAAACTCGTAATCTAGGTGTTAGGTTTTATTTTAATTTCGCAGCTAAGTTTGTATTTATTTTAACAAGGTAGAATAGTTATTAACTATTTACTAGCTACCTAGTTAAAATAAATACACATTTACATGTAAAATAAAACCTAACCTAAGTTACATTAACACCTAACATTACACTAAAATTAAATAAATTACATTAATTAAATACAATTAACTAAATTACCAAAAAACCCCACTAAATTACACAAAATAAAAAAGAAAAGATCAAATATTTAAACTAATTACACCTAATCTAATAGCCCTATCAAAATAAAAAAGCCCCTCCAAAATAAAAAAACCCTAGCCTACACTAAACTGCCAATAGCCCTTAAAAGGGCCTTTTGCGGGGCATTGCCCCAAAGAAATCAGCTCTTTTACCTGTAAAAAATATAAACAACCCCCCAACAGAAAAACCCACCACCCACACAACCACCCCTCCCCAAAAAAAACCTACCTACAAAAACCTAAGCTTCCCATTGCCCTGAAAAGGGCATTTGCATGGGCATTGCCCTTAAAAGGGCATTTAGCTCTTTTACATTGCCCAAAGTCCCTAATCTAAAAATAAAACCCACCCAATAAACCATAAAAAAAAAACTAACACTAATCCACGAAGATCCACTTACAGTTTTTGAAGACTGGACATCCATCCTCAACGAAACTGGGAGAAGTCTTCATCCAAGCGGCAAGAAGTTGTCCTCCAAACAGGCAGAAGTCTTCATCCAGACGGCATCTTCTATCTTCATCCTTCCGATGCGGAGTGGCTCCATCTTCAAGACACCCGGCGCGGAGCATCCTCTTCTTTCCCTGGCTCTTCAAGTCAGCCAATAGAATGCAAGCTCAATCCTATTGGCTGATTGGATCAGCCAATAGGATTGAAGCTCAATTCTATTGGCTGATGGTATCAGCCAATAAAATTTTTTAACCTTTAATTCCGATTGGCTGATAGAATTCTATCAGGCAATCGAAATTCAAGGGACGCCATCTTGGATGACATCATTTAAAGGAAAATTTATTCTTGAAGAAAGAAGAGGAAAGAAGAGGATGCTCTGTGCCGGATGTCTTGAAGATGGAGCCGCTCTGCGTCGGAAGGATGAAGATAGAAGATGCCATCTGGAGGATGACATCTTGCCACTTGAAGACTCCTACCGGCTTCGTTGAGGATGGATGTCCGGTCTTCAAAAACTGTAAGTGGATCTTCGGGGGTTAATGTTAGGTTTTTTAATGGTTTATTTGGTGTGTTTTATTTTTATATTAGGGACTTTTGGCAATGTAAAAGAGCTAAATGCCCTTTTCAGGGCAATGGGGAGCTTAGGTGATTTAAGTAGGGTTTTTTTTTGGGGACGTTGGTTGTGTGGGTGGTGGGTTTTACTGTTGGGGGGTTGTTTTTTTTTTTTTTACAGGTAAAAGAGCTGATTTATTTGGGGCAATGCCCCGCAAAAGGCCCTTTTAAGGGCTATTGGCAGTGTAGGCCAGGGTTTTTTTTATTTTGGGGGGCTTTTTTTTATTTTGATAGGGCTATTAGATTAGGTGTAATTAGTTTAAATATTTGATAATTTCTTTTTATTCTTGTGTAATTTAGTGGGGTTTTTTTTGTAATTTAGTTAATTGTATTTAATTAATGTAATTTATTTAATTTTAGTGTAATGTTAAGTTTAGTGTAACTTAGGTTAGGTTTTATTTTACAAGTAAATTTGTATTTATTTTAACTAGGTAGCTAGTAAATAGTTAATAACTATTTACTAACTATTCTATCTAGTTAAAATAAATACAAACTTAGCTGTGAAATAAAAATAAATCCTAAGATAGCTACAATGTAACTATTAGTTATTTTGTAGCTAGCTTAGGGTTTATTTTATAGGTATTTAGTTTTAAATAGGAATTATTTAGGTAATAATAGTAAGTTTTATTTAGATTTATTTTAATTATATTAAAGTTAGGGGTGTTAGGATTAGGGTTAGACTTAGAGTTAGGTTTAGGGGTTAATATATTTATTTAGTGTTAGTGATGTGGGAGGCCAGAGGTTTAGGGGTTAATAACTTTAGTATTGTGGCGACGACATTGGGGCAGCAGATTAGGGGTTAATAATATTTAACTAGTGTTTATGATGTGGGAGTGCGGCGGTTTAGGGGTTAACATGTTTATTATACTTGCGGCGATGTCTGGAGCGGCAGATTAGGGGTTAATAAATGTATTTTAGTGTTTGGAATGTGGGAGGGCCTCGGTTTAGGGGTTAATAGGTAGTTTATGGGTGTTAGTGTACTTTGTAACACTTTAGTTATGATTTTTATGTTACAGCTTTGTAGCGTAAAACCTATAACTAATGACTTTCAGTTTACGGTATGGATCTTCTAGTTATAGGCTGTACCGCTCACTTTTTGGCCGGACAGGCAAACTCGTAATACCGGCGCTATGGAAGTCCCATTGAAAAAGGACTTTTTAAAAAGTGCGGTAGTTAAGTTGCGTGACGGCCAAAAAAGTGTGCGGTACAGCTGTACCTACAAGACTCTTAATAGCAGCGGCAGTGAAAAAGAGCCATAACAATGCTTTTTCACTCATAACGCAAAACTCGTAATCTAGCCGTCTGTTGGTTATGCAAAACTGGGGAATGAATAATAAAGGGATTATCTATCTTTTAAAACAATAAAAATTCTAGTGTAGACTGTTCCTTCAATGTTATTGTTTAGATCTGAAAAAATAATATTTTTACAGAGACTGAAAATGTCTTCACAGTTGCCTGATTAAAGCTTTGATTAGTGTTTTTTAGGATAAAAAATGGAGTCACTGAACAAAAGACTTGTTAGCTAGGTCACAATAATACTTTACTTTCCATTATTATTTATTAAGTACAGAAATCAGAAATACAGTGACCCCCCCCCCATACACACAGCCCATCAGTCATAACTGAAGAGGGAATACAAGGTTTTATAAGGACATTTTATTTGTTCTCAGTATGACCTTCTACCTGCTGCAGACATCATATTATATGAAGACTACAAGAGCCTCAATGAAATTATGTACATTTTAAACCTCTGCTAAGTGGGTTGTGTTTACAAGGATTTACTTGTGACATAGCAAATCCTTTTCTTAAAACCCACAACCAACATAATTGTAGCTTGCCAACAACATGACAACACCTTTGGTTGGTGCTCATATAATAGATTATAGATGAAAGAAATATTAGGCAGGATGAAAAAAAAAATCTTTTATTGTATTATAAGTTCTAAGTAAGAACTCGATTTATCAGGGTCTTAAAGATGTGTTAGTTCCTGTCTTTATAGAAAGCACAGTAATTGCTTTTACATTGAATCTTGTATATTATATATTGTACACAGTTCAGTGGCTGAAATACAAATGAGTTTTTAATCCAAGAACACAAGTTATCTAAGCCAGGTAAAGAGAATTACGCCTAGATTATGAGTTATAGATACAAACACCCCCCCAAACTACCAAGGGCCCTTAAAAGGACCTTTTGGGGGCCCTTAAAAAAAAGTTAAACAGCTCTTTTGCTACAAAAAAAACCCACCCCAAAATAAAGAACCTAATCTAGAATAAACTACCAACGGCCCTTAAAAGGGTCTTTTGTAGGGCATTGCCCTAAAGAAATAAGCTCTGTTTATGATTTGTTTTTTACAAACACTCACTAACATTACAAACCCTCACCCCTCAAACCCACAAAATAAAAAAAATATCTAAAAAAAACCTAAGCTACCCATTGCCCTGAAAATGGCATTTGGATGGGCATTGCCCTTAAAAGGGCATTTAGCTCTTTTACATGCCCAAACCCTAATCTTAAATAAAAACCCACCCAAAAAACCCTTTAAAAAACCTTGATCCCGGCGGCGCAGAGCTTGTCCATCCTGAAGACATCCGGCGTGGAGCATCCTCTTTATATGGTCGCCGCCGTACACTGAATCTTCAATGCAAGGTACGGGATCCAAGATGGCGTCCCTTGCATTCCTATTGGCTGAAAAATTTGAATCAGCCAATAGGAATTAGAGCTGCTAAAATCCTATTGGTTGTTCAAATCAGCCAATAGGATTTAAGCAGCTCTCATTCTATTGGATGGTGGGAGGGCGGCAGTTTAGGGGTTAATACGTTTATTATAGTGCTGACGATGTTGGGAGCGGCGGAATAGGGGTTAATAAAAAAAAATTGTGGCAGCAATGTCGGGAGCAGCAGATTAGGGGTTAATAAATTTAATATAGTGTTCTTTGATGTGGGAGGGCCTCGGTTTAGGGGTTAATAGGTAGTTTATGGGTGTTTAGTGCACTTTGTAACAGTTTAGTTATGAGTTTTATGTAACAGATTTGTAGCGTAAAACTCATAACTACTGCTTTTAGATGTCGTTACAGATCTTGTCGTTTTAGGCTGTAATGCAGGTTTTTTAGCCAGAACACAAAACTCGTAATACCAGCGCTATGGCAATCCCATTAAAAAACGTCATTTTTATGAGTGCGGTACTGACGTTGCGTTACAGGCTAAAAGGCTTGCGGTACAGCTATACCGACAAGACTCATAATGGCTGCAGTGCTGTTTTAATGCTGAAATTACCATTTTTTCAGCGTTAAAAGACGAACGCACAGACTTGTAATCTAGCTGTATGTGTTTTAAAAAAACAACAACAAAACACAGGGAACATAATATTTTAATTAAAAATAAACTTATGAAAACTTTTTTGTTTACAGAAGATTTATTAAAGTTAATGGGGAATTGGAATTTACATTTTTGTTACGTAAATATGGACTTGATACTTTCAATATACCTATATGTAAGGAATATTAAGATTGACAACTGCTGTCAAAAAAAGTATGAAAAATCAGTTGTGGAAAAAACAACATTTTTAAAGCAAATTAATTATGTTTTTATTAAGAAAAACATCCTTTTATCTTATGCATAGTATATACCTAGGGGCCAAATTATAAAGCTCCGAATGGAGCTTGATGCCCCTGTTTCCGTGAAAAAAGACTGCTTAAGACCGCTGCTCCATAACTGGTCCGCCTGCTCTGAGGCTGCGGACATTAATCCACCCGATCTCATACGATCAGGCTGATTGACACCCCCTGTTAGCGGCCACAAATCTGCAGGGGGCGGCATTACACAAGCAGTTCACAATACAGTATTTATAACTAAGAGAGGTATTACAGCAGCACCAACCCCTTAACTTGTAGCTGGTCAGTCCCAGCTACTGCAGCCCACTTGTACATCTTCTGGTATCAAGGTAGGCCAGTGCAGCCTTGTACTTACTTATCAACTATGTGGCCTTATCAAACGTAACTTTGGAATTTCTAAATTATATTATTTTCCCACTAAAGCTACAAATTCTACAACACTATTGTCTGTTCAGCTTAGTCAGTATATACATATTTAAAACCATAACAAATCCAAGCAAATATTCTAAATCTTATTCCCATTGTGTACTGTGTCAACACAAATAGTTTAATTAGATTAAGATATCTCGGATTTACATCTTGAAATCTCCTGGAAGATCACAATGCATACTGTAACAGGTTGTCATAAAGAAAATCATTAAATAACCCTCTAAGCTATAAACCACATCAATATCTAACACTGAAAGAAAAGAAGAATATAGAGATGGCATGAATACAAAAATGCAATCAAAATAAATATTTCTTTATTGTCATCATTACCAAGGTTGCTGCACTAAATGCAGAGATTAAACTCTTCTCTGGTTAAATATATTAGGATTAAAAAGTTATAAAGTTGAGATCAAAACACACTAAAATGGAAGCTACAGGAAACCTTACACAGTCATCAGCTTCAAAGTGTATCATGTAATTTGGCTAAAATGTAGATCACATATTAGAAGCTGCAATTTGAATGTCCCAAATTGCTATGTGCATAGCAGCCTTTTAATGCTGCAGAGATGACTGTTGCGAATTCATCTGGTTTTATGATGTCCTGGGAATGGAAGATATTTCTAGGTCTAGAGAAGCCTGTCAAAGTAGTCAATTGTGGAGCAGAAAACTGTGAAAGCAGAAGAATGAAAGCATAATATAAATAATTCCATTAAGGCCTTACAGGAATGATCCACGCACCAAAATTAGGATTTAAGAACACCAAAAATATGCTCAGAGATGGATCTGATCATCTTATTGACCAGGTTGTATGCCTATTCTACTGGGCCAGATACATGAAGAAAAATAGTAAGCAACAAAGCTCTACACCTGTACCATGCATCACCTCCGGAGGGTGAAACATCAATTTATAAGTGCAAAGTGTAAAACATGGCAAATATATTTATTACTTTTATACTGCACCAACAAACACACATAAGCTATGTTATTTTTTTTTTTCTTTAAAACACAAACTAATGCAAGAACTAAAAATTAAACAACAGTTACAGTCACCATTTTAGAAACCAATAATAAATCGATTTGTAATTATAAAACTTTTCTGTAGGCCTGCAATAAATGAACACACTAGCCTGAACATATTGAAAAAGTGTTTGCCACAACTGTTTTCAGTGGCCAAACTCTCCCCACACTTTGCCTTATTGGGAGGAGGCAAACTGGACTTGTTATTGATGTAAACAAGGCTTACCACAGTCAGTTTCTTAGTACAGTTTGAATTGTTTTTCAGTATCTTATCTAATTTCTTGAGACCAAATGCACATATCTGACCAGTGTGCACTTTCAGTTTTCAGAATTAGAAAACCATCAATTTAAATTACATGAACAGAGGAAACTTAGTTTAAGTATAGTACAGATGATGTTTTACAATGCCTAATTAAATATTTTATATTAGAAATTCAAAGTGTTTCATGTCTCTTAAAGGGAATACACCCACCTCAAACCTGTTAAGGAGCAATGCAGGATATAGGAAACACACTGTATAAACATTATGCATATGCAGATTATGGTTGCAAACAAATTAAACATTGATGGAGTGCATATTGATCTTGGGATGCCCTTAGAACTCTATAATTGCAATCTATTGCTCCAAAATCCTCCCCTTTTATGTTACAGTAGCCCTCAGCAATTGTGGGACAATAAATAAATCTCTGGCATTGTGCTTTGACTGGGTGGCAGGCAATGACTCAGCACCTTTGAAAACATTAGCTAAGTCATTCCACTTTCAAAACCTTCAGACGATTGAAAACTGCCACTGCCATGGTAGAATTCTTCCAGTGTCTCACTTCAGCCTGCACAACCTCTCTCACAGACAAGTTGCAGGGATTACAATAATTATTGAAGCCTTTTCAGATGCCAAAAGTATAAGAATCCATATATTTGCAAGGATGTCCCTTTTTATACACACTTTGTCTCATCCGGGTTTATCAAGTTATGCAGGACTCTGGATGTAAAGAAGAGGCACCTAAATGACAATACAATGCTAAAAAAGCCCCAAATATGTTGTGTGATTCCTCTCCATGTCAGTGAGTTTTTGATCATTAAGACCTGAATTTTTGGACATGTGTTAGATGCAAGTCTATGCATTTTATCTGTGCATGCTAGAAGGGTGGAAGCCTGAGAGAAGGTAAAGGGCTACTAAAGCCAAACATTTTGTTTCATGATTCAGATAAAACATGCAATTAAAAAATAAAATAAAAATCCAACATCCTCACTTTAATTCTGAGGCTCATCAAAGTCTCAGGTTGTTATGTCCTGTCCCTGGGACAGCTCAGACTAGGGGGACGATTTATCATGTGTCGGACAGACATGATCCGCCGTAGCACATCATGCCCACCAAACATCAATAAATGCTGACCGCTGCTTATTAACTTCAGTTTCAGGGGAACCTGAAACTACGGAGGTAGATTAAAGCATCGGCTGCTTGATAAATCTACCCCATGTCTCACAATAAGAGACAGGACATCATTTACAAACACATACAGGAGGGATTGAGGGCCCTATTCCTGTGGGAACTTACAATCTAGAAGGGTAGGAGGTTGAGAATCAGGAGGTGAGGACTGCAAGATTGAGAAAGATGTTAATGCAGAGTTAGATGAGGGAAATGTTAGGTAAGTGAAATTAATTTATTATTGAGTTGGGTGGTAGGCTTCCCTGAACAGAAAAGTCTTCAGGGAGCATATTCACAGTGTTTATTATGAACTTATTGCAATAACATAAATTAGTTATCCGCTTATAAAGCAAGGCAGTGTTTAAACCATAAACGGCTTACTTATCTATGGGTTTAGAATAAGGCATTAATATCAGCATGCAATGGTGCACAGGCAGATGATCACAGCTACATTCAGAGTCATCATTCAGTGGGACACACACAGATTCCATAGGTGCTATAATATCTGAGACTTCTCTCTAAGATATTGCCCAAAACTCTCCTGCCCACTTCTCAGCAATTCTAATAATTAAATCTACCGTTTAGCAGGCATGTCTAATGTAAAGTCAATCATTTTATTTCATTTAGCAAACTTAGCAAAATAAGCGTTCTCATAACAATTGAATATTCTTACACTGGTGCGTAGCACTATCGCTTAGAATGTGCCATCCCACTCTTTCTAGATAAGAACATTGCTTGAGAACAGAATAGCAGAGTTAAATACAAGTGTAAAATTTCTTAAAGTCAATACTCTTAAAGGCATATAATATAAACTGCTAATACATTAACTGTTTGAATAATTATTTGTGCATGGAATCATGAAAAGTTTGCAATCCCTTACACAGGTCAATCACCCAATAGGCCAGACTTTCAAGATCTGATTAGAATAACAAGGACCAGTAGGTACAAAACAATTCAATGGAATTGATACCTAGCAAACCATACTCATTATAGCCACTGTATCGAGGTCCCACCCTCTCTTAATATGGTTAACAATAGGATATCTGTTACAATCTGCCTATTTTATAAAGCACATTTTCTGTCTGGCCGTTAAGCAGTGGTGCTGCAGAATGAGAATTCTGGTCTATTATGGCTACCTAGCTCACAGAAGTCCAATTGATATGGGCTGCCCGTCTTTAAATGCCCGGCCCATTTTTCTTCCCAGTCCGGTCCTGTATAGCCATATTCATTTTAGACTCACATATTGGTAATTATAACAGCACATTGCCCAATAGCAATCTGATCAATAGTACACACTAGTCAGATGTACCTAAATCAGTTGAATTTAATGGAAGTTGATGACATTGGCATGTCCAAAAGGTTGGTTAAATAAATACTAAACCCATTTTTTTTCTTTCATGATTCAGATAGAGCATGCAATTTTAAGCAACTTTCTAATTTACTCCTATTATCAATTTTTCTTTGTTCTCTTTCAATCTTTATTTAAAAAGCAGGCATGTAAGGCTTAGGAGCCGGACCATTTTTGGTTCAGAACATGGGTTACGCTTGCTTATTGGTGTCTAAATGTAGCCACCAATAGCAAGCTCTATCCAAAGTGCTGAACCTAAAATGGGCCAGCTCCTAAACTTTACATTCCTGCTTTTTAAATAAAGATAGCAGGAGAACAAAGAAAAATTGATAATAGGAGTAAATGCAAAGGTGCTTAAAATTGCATGCTCTATCTAAATCATGAAAGAAAAAAAAAATTGGGCTTAGAATCCCCTTAAAGGGACACTGAACCCAATTTTTTTCTTTCGTGATTCAGATAGCTCATGCAATTTTAAGCAACTTTCTAATTTACTCCTATTATGAAATTTTCTTTGTTCTCTTGCTATCTTTATTTGAAAAAGAAGGCATCTAAGCTTTTTTTTTTGTTCAGAACTATGGACAGCACGTTTTAATTGGTGGATGAATTTATCCACCAATCAGCAAGGATAACATAGGTTGTTCACCAAAAAAGGGCCGGCGTCTAAACTTACATTCTTGCATTTCAAATAAAGATACAAAGAGAAAAAATTTTGATAACAGGAGTAAATTAAAAAGTTGCTTAAAATTTCATGCTCTATCTAAATCACGAAGAAAAAAAATTAGGTTCAGTGTCCCTTTAAAGATTACATTTTCTAATGGCATCAAATCCCGTAGAACAGGGTAATGATAGTATATTTTTATCTGGCCTTATGCTGAAGCAGTAACTTTGCACTATCTACAAGATGGCTATGAATTTTTTTTTGGCATATATGAAAACAATGGTTTAGCTTTGATGTTATGAGACACCCTACTTGTTTGATTTGGTGACTGATTTAGCTTTTTCTTTCTCTTTTGGAAAACAGTTACAATATTGCCCTAAACATAAACACATTTTACACGTATGAGTGCAAGTGTAACATCTTGTTGGAAAAAGGCATTCGTTTTAGAGAAAGCTAAGGCCAATGGGTTATCAAGGGAAATTCTTCATATAAGTTTGGAACACATTAGAATCAAGACACATAGCACAGCTTGGTCTCCGTACAGCATGAAGTAACTTCTGGAACTAGCCTGTCACTGAGCTCCCCACAGTCACAAAACAGCTCAAATGATACGAGTCTGCAGTTTGTCAAGACAAAATTATAAAGTAAGAAATTGTTTTCTTTTTTCATTTGTATGGTCATATTACATATCCATTGCTATATGTCCACATTAAAGGGATATAAAAACCCAAGTTCTGAACCAAAAATGGGCCGGCTCCTAAGCTTACATTCCTACTTTTTCAAGTAAAGATACCAAGAGAGCAAAGAATAATTGATAATAGGAGTAAATTAGAAAGTTGCATATCTCTTTAAGGATACCACTGCAGAAAGACTCTACCATACTTCTGTATGAAAACCAGGGTGAAATTGATCATTTGCTAATGTAGGCAATTGCAAATGTCTAGATGCACCTTTTTTTCAGAAAGAATCTTCCTTGCTGGCCTGGAAACATTTTGTTTTGACTGATGGTTGTGAGTTAATTAAACTTCAGGGAGTGTCTAATTAATCTTTGTCTACAGACTTCTTCTGTTTAAATACAGCCCAGATCATGTCACTGTTATTGCCTAAACATAGAACAAATCATTTAAAAGCACACAATAAAATATTTTAGAACTTTGAATTTATTTGCTCCTTGCAGTAAAAATAGAACAAATAAATATATAAGGCTTTTCAATTATGAATGTATATGGAACAATAAGTCTCCAAATAATGAAATAAACTTACAGTTAAGCACATTGCATTTTATTAAATCATAATTTATTGCAACATAGTACAATAAAAGGAAATTGTGTTATTGCTAAAAGTACTATAATTTTCTTTAAACATGGGGTATATGAGAAAAATATAGGAAATCCCTGATCGATTGATTCATTTTTCAATTTGTTTCAGCCTTTCTCTAATATCCTCCTAGCACAGGGTTGTTTCAATCCTATAGATTAGCTGTAATTACACTAGGTTTTTTGCTAGGGGATTAAGTGTATCATCTCTAAAATGATCTTTTCTTTTTCAGGATATAGCATGTCAGTTGTCATACATCAGAAGCATGTGAGACATGCATTCTCAAAAAGGGAATACTCACACTATATACAAAACTAAAGGGGCATATCCTCCAAGTTGCGATGATTTTGGCATATTCTCCACACCTGTCCGAAATGATAAATAGATTATTTGATGAGATTGAGGCCACTTAAAGGGACAGTCTAGTCCAAAACAAACTTTAATTATTCAGATAGGGCATGTAATTTTAAACGATTTTCCAATTTACTTCAATCACCAATTTTGCTTTGTTCTCTTGGTATTCTTAGTTGAAAGCTAAATCTAGGAGGTTCATATGCTAATTTCTAAACCCTTAAAGGCCGCCCCTTAGCTCAGGGAATTTTGACATTTTTTGACCACTAGAGGGTGTTAGTTCATGTGTTTCTTATAGTTAACAATGTGCTCACCAAGGTGGAGTTCCTAGGAACCAGCACTGATTGGCTAAAGAACTGAAATAAGAGGCAGTTTGCAGAGGCTTAGATACAAGATAATCACAGAGGTAAAAAGTGTATTAATATAATTGTGCTTGCTATGCAAAACTAGGGAATGGGTAATAAAGGGATTATCTATCTTTTAAAACAATAAATATTCTGGTGTAGACTGTCCCTTTAAGATGATCTTGAGGTGCGTTCACTTTTGGGCCTTTCGCACCTATTTTAGTCTGATTTTGTTCAAAGGTACAGTCAGTCTTGAAATAGCAAGTCATTTTTCTTCA
This sequence comes from Bombina bombina, assembly GCF_027579735.1. NCBI lineage: Eukaryota > Metazoa > Chordata > Amphibia > Anura > Bombinatoridae > Bombina > Bombina bombina. The sequence goes on along the minus strand of NC_069500.1, from coordinate 610,493,386 downwards.
AACAAGGCAAACATTTATCCGCATAAATTTAATAGATACCAAATAAACACTCAATAAAGGGCTAAATTATGAGTGGATCGCTATTTAGTGCTCCCGCTCGCATGTTAACATTGCTAGATGGAGGCTTTTTGCGCGTGTTTGATTGCGCTTGTATTATGAGTTGAAAGTAAAAAGTTTGGACGTGAGCATAAACCCAAACTGCGTGACCAGGTTAATGTATTCTCCAATAGACTTCAATTGAGCACGAAAACTGCACCCATGCTCGTGCACTAACCCAATTGCGTTCATTCAAGTGCACTAAATCCAACAAGAATTATTAATATTTTATATTGCAATGTTCTACACATACAGAACAATGTCCTTTTTATTGTAAATACACACACACACACACACACATACATATATATATATATATATATATATATATATATATATATATATATATATATATATATATATATATATATACCTGAATATCTATTCATATAGACATATAGGTATAGATATTTATTTTTCATGAACCGTATCAGATATATACAGACATATATATTTAATAATAAGAAGTACAATATTTTCTATGTGAAGAACAAAATAATGTAAAATATGCATAACACGCATTCTATTAGCAATTTAGGACTAACGCATCTGGGTTAGTGCACATGAAGAATTGCTATCTTCAATGTGCGTTATTGAAATATTAAATATAAATTATAAAAAAAATGAACATCAATTATTTAATTTACTATACCTACTGTAAAAAATGTAAATAATCCATAGAATATATGTACATATATTTTACAGTATGTATAATAGCTTAAATGTAGCCCAAATTGTCAAACATCATTTTACTAATCAGGAAAAACCTGGCCAGCTTTACACGTCTTATTTATTAGCCAATAGAACTTTACACTGACCATTAAAGAGATACATTTAAGTGACTGTAAACTTAAACTATTCTCTCCACACTATTTGTAATAAAAAGTAAATGATGGGCACTTTTATTGATCAAAATAATTGTAGACGCTAAAATACATACATAATTATCCTTTAATTTTATTATATATTTAGCTGTTTTCTGCCCGCAAAGCATAGTCTATTTCTATGTAAAAATGATGAATCACGCTGTAGCCAATTGTAAAGCCCCTCCTTTGGCCGCAAAACTAGGAGCGTTATTATTAACTTTCTAGACGCCAAAGGGGGCGCATTATGATTGGCTACTGCGTGATTCGTCATTTTAAACAGAAATAGACTATGCGTTGCGGGCAGAGGAAGGGCGAAATGTATAACAAAAGGAAAGGGTAATTATTTATATAATTTAGCATCTACAATGATTTTGATCAGTGAAAGTGCAATAATTTACTTTTTTTTCATTCTTAATTTTTACTGAAATTTTTTTAAATGGACAATCAAAGATCAACAAACAATACAATTTTACAAATAACCTTCCAATTGGTTACAAATATAAGATGTATATATTATACATGGAAACAATAGCTTTTGATTACATTTATAACCCATTCAAGCATATATCTTTGTAAGAGGTCCCGAAAGTCAAATTGAGGTCCATATGATTGAAGTGTTCGGTAATCAATAACATGAGTTGGTGTCATGCCAGGACCCATTTAGGAACTGTATAGAAACTGTATAGAAAAAAATGGGTTACCAAAGTCCTCTTCCCCAAGGTTTGATGGAAGGAATACTTGAGCATAGAATAACCTATACTAGCCACATGGCTAGCTAAATAACATTAAAGAAAACTAACTAGTTAAACCAGTAACTTACACTTAGTGACAGTTAGCAATATCTATTGTCCTATAACGTATGCGATCAAATTCTTTGAGATATATTTGTGACATGGATCACCTCATTTGGAATGTTAATAAGGGAGAACTCAACCTTAAGATATTGTGGAATGATTGCCATCGCTGACAAGCGACCCTCTATAAGATTCCCAAAAGAATACAATATCATTATACAATTGCAGTCGATTGGTCTTGAGAAAGTGATATCTTTCTAGTTTTATGGTACTTTGCGCGTTATCTCTCCAAGCTATTAGAGAAGGGGACTTGCTAGATTTCTAATGTGAGGCTATTAACTGTTTAGCTGCATTAAGTAAAATCTGGACCAAATTTTTCTTTATTGCACACTTCAACTCGGTAAACACATTGAATAAGGAAATTTTTGGTGACATGAATAAGTTATTAGATAATATAATGTTTACCTCTTTTAATATTAACTTCCAAAAATCTTGAATTTTGTGGCAAGCCCACCAAACATGACCCATATCCCCCTTTCCCAGATTACATCTCCAGCACCTATCTGAAGCTTTTGGAAACATGTGTTTAATCCTATGCGGGGTAAGATACCATCTTAGCAAAATTTTGTAATTAGTTTCCAATACTTGGGTAGAGTGGGCTGAATGGGCTGTGTTATAGAAAATAGCGTACCACTCTTTGGAGTTGAACTGTTCTCCCAGTTCCCTTTCCCATGCTTTGGCATACTTGTGAGGTTTTGGGGAGGTTGCTGTGAGCAAAATGTTGTAAAGTTGTGAGATAATTCCCCTTTGTGGGGATTCTGTGATACACATTTTTTCAAATGTAGTAAGAAGTTCATTGTGTCCTTGTGGGTGTTAATGTAATGATTAACCTGATAATATCTTAACCATGGTTTTAAAAGTCCATGACCCAGGTGCTCTATCTCAGATTTAGGTTTTATTTTATTTAGGTTTAACAACAAGTGTATTGGTATGTCTCTGTGAATATTTAATTCCTTTTCTTGGATATGTGACTTACTTAATGGAAGGTCTGGATTTGATAAGATAGGTGTCAACAGGGAAAACCTACTTGATATCTCTTTGTTGTTTATACTGATTGATTTCCAATCAGAGAATGTGTCTGTTAGGGTATGTAGTCCTGCCCCTTGTGTTATATGTGATATATTAGGGGTCCAGCAGGCGCTCCCCAACTGTTGGCTTCCTGAGATATTGTGTTCAATTTGTATTCAGTGTTTTAAGTTAGCCTCATTGAATCTGCACCATTCTACAATCCTTTGTAGGGATATTGCTTTTTTATAGAGCATTAGGTTTTGGACCCCCAGCCCTCCCAAGTCCTTTGAAGTGTACATGGTCGGTCTACCTATTCTTGAGGGTTTATTTTTCCAAATAAATGTATTTATGGCCCTTTGTATACTGTATATATCTTGACGTACGGGAAAGGGAGCGTTTGAAGCACATATAGTATCTTAAGTAGTAATATCATTTTAGTGGTGTGTATCCTACCTATCCACAATGTACTCTTAGAGCTCCATGTGGATATTAACTTTGTAATGTCAGTAGTGAGTTTCGCAAAATTCATCATGCAGGTAGTGTCAACCCTGTTAGTTACATTGATACCTAAATATTTGATTGGTTTGGATATTAAAATTGCAATGTTTCTTGATTTTAGTGAGTACGGTAGGGAGAATGTTAATAGGAAGTAGATCAGATTTAGTCATGTTTATCAAAAAATTAGATACCCTCCCATATTCCTTCAGTTCATTCTGTACAACAGAAATAGAGTTCAGGGGGGATGTCAACGTCATGAGGATGTCATCTGAAAACATAGATAAATTATATATTTTATTTTTAATTGTGATACCTTTAACAGAGTCATTATGTCTTATCCTGGATGCCAAAGCCTCCAGTGACAGAACAAACAGCAAGGGGGAAAGTGGGCAACCCTGCCTAGTACCGTTCCTAATCTCAAATTGTTCTGATAGGGTGCCATTGATAAGGATTTGCGCAGAGGGAAAGGAATACAATGCCATTACTTGTTTTATGAATAAGGGCGGGAAAAATGGATTCCAGAAAGGACCAGTCAAGTCTATCGAATGCTTTTTCTGCGTCTGTGGATAGTAAAATTGTTGGGATATTGTTTTTGTTCACATGGTCTAATAAATCTAGTATTTTAACCATATTATCTCTTGCCTCTCTTCTAGGCACAAAGCCTTCTTGATCTGGGGGGATTAATAAGGGTAAAAATTTGTTCAGTCTGGTGGCCAGAATTTTTGCGTATTTTTTTAGGTCAAGATTTAAAAGGGAAAAGGGTCTGAAATTTGCAGGTTGATCACCCTTTTTTACGGGCTTGAGAAGGACTGTGATGAAGGCCTGAAGCATGGTGTTTGGGAAAAGACCTGTGTTATCAATTTGATGAAAAACTTTCAACATGTGAGGTGTTAATAGGTTGTGATAAGTTTTATAATAGAGACCGGAAAACCCATCTGGGCCCGGTGCTTTATCTGTTTTGAGTTTTTTAATCGCTTCTATAATTTCTGAGGATCTAATTGGTGAGTTCAGTGACTCTTTATCATCCTCCGACAGTTGTGGCAATTCACCTCTTCTAGATAGTGATTACATTGTGAGGAATGTTGTTCCTGTTTTCTATTGGGGAATAGGTTGTATAAAGAGTGATAACAGTTTTTAAAAGTTTCAGCTATATGTTTTGTGTCCTCTATTGTCTTACCATTTAGTTGTTTTATGGAGTATATATAGGTTTTAGTTTGCTTGGACTTGAGAGGTCTTGCTAATAATCGACCCGGTTTATTTGCTTCTGCATAAAACTTTTGTTTCAGTTTAAGGGCAATAGACTGTGCTTTTATATGTAAGTGTGTCATCATTTTAGCCCTGTAAAATTTAAGTTGTTTTAATAGATTTTCGTTGGACGAGTGTAATTTGTGTAAATAATCCAATTGGGAAAGTTCCCTGGATATGTGGGTATATTCTACTCTGTGGATTTTATTTCTATTTCCCTTGATTTTTATTAGTACTTCCCTTATAAAACTATTATGGGCCTCCCATATAATAGTAGGCGCTGATTCCTCTTGATTGTTATTTTTAAAATACTCCTTCAACTCTTCTTCAATTATTTTTTCAATCTCCGGATCTAGCAGAAGCGAATCATCCAATCTCCAGCTAAATTCCCTAAATTCCCAGATGGCCAGTGAATTCTACATTTTACCATTGAGTGATCTAACCAGACTGTATGCAAAATAGACACAGCCTCCACATGTAAAGTGATGTGATCTACCAATATATGATCTATCCTGGAGTATGTTTTGTTTGGGGCAGAGAAAAAAGTATAATCTCTTTTATCCGGGTTAGAGACTCTCCACGGATCATGCAGGCCAAAAGTTTTTATGAAATTCCAAACTATCTTAAGAGTTTTCTTGGATATGTGTACATTAGCATTGGAGCTATCTAATTTGGGATTTATCGGAATGTTAAAGTCCCCCATTACAATCAACTGTCCTACCTGGATGTCTTGAATTAAGGGTGTGATTGATTTAAAAAAAATTAGCCTATCCCTGATTCTGTGCATATATGTTCAGTATTGTAGTTGGTTTGTTATATAACAGACCGCTTATCACCAGAAACCTACCCTCTTTGTCTTTGAGTTGATCTATTAAATTGAAAGGAATTGACTTATGGACTAAAATACTTACACCATTAATTCTTTTCTTCAGTGTGCGCTATGAAAGTGTTGAGTATAGTTATTGTGTAAGTACTTTGGAATAGAACCTCTCTTGAAATGTGTTTCCTATAAACCCACAATGTCACCTTGTTTTTTCAATATATCCCCCATAGCCAAAAATCTTTTGTGAGGACCATTAAAACCTTTCACATTTTTAGAAACTAAATGTACCATAGTTTCTTACCTGTACATGATTTTGATCAAATATTTGATAATGAGGGACCTACACCATATATATATATATATATATATATATATATATATATATATATATATATATATATTATATATATATATAAGGTTAAAAGTGGACTTTGTATCTAACCTTCTGAAAAGTACAGTCACAACAAACATTAACATTAACCAAACAAAAATAACTTTAAAAACAAACCTTAACTGGGTAATAGTTACCGAGGGGTAAATGACTAATAGGAATTCCGAGTTGAACTCTACCAGCCCAGTAAACAGCATTCATTTAGATCATGTTTCAGGAAACAAGTGTTGGCTAGGAAATGCATGACTTTCAATGAATATTTGAAAGTATAAACCTGAAAATTTTGGCTAAGGTGTCTGAAAGGATACACTTGGAAGCCATATCTGGCTATGTACAGTAGTCATTCAGCCTGTCATCAGCTAAGTGTCCTTGAGAAGGTAAATTAATTTCTTTTTCATTGCACTCTTTGCCATTCCTTGCGTTGAGGTTGAGGTGGGGCGTCCTGTCCCGTAGGTTGGTCTTGACCAGTGATCTTTCCTGTATCTGATTTTAGAGGAGGGATTTCCAATTTTTGACAACACTCTTCCATTTCCGCAGGATTTGTGCATGTAGCTCTTCTGTTGTTCCATATTGCCACCAGTTGGAATGGATAGCTCCATCTATATTTGATATTCATGGATCTGAGATGTGATGTTAAGGGTAAAAGTTATTTTTTCCTCTGAAGTGTTCTAGCGGATAAGTCAGCATACACCAGCAGGTTGACACCATCCTTTTGTATAGGGTGTTTCTCTCTTGCTCCCTATCTGTTCCTTCACTGTGTATTTAGTGATTTTGACGATTGTATCCCTAGGTGGGGCCCTTTCTAGTGGGTTGGGTCTGAGCGCTCTATGCGCCCTATCTATTTCTACTGGGGAGTAATCATCTTGACTTCTTAAATTTGAAAAGAGGGATTATAAGTACATAGGTAAATCTGCTGCTTGCAGTGCTTCTGGGTTGCCTCTTATTCTTATACTGTGTCTACTGGACCTGTTTTTCAGGTCTTCTATTTTATCTTCCAATTGCTGAATACCACTATTTTGTTGTTCCAAATGTACTTTTATTGCAGCTGTATCAGTGTTATGTGAGCTCCAGTCCTCCTCTAGTTTCTCCACTCTGTTTCCAGTATCTGATATGTCTTTTTTAAAATCTGAGATCTCATCCTTTATGCATTGCTTCACTTGTGTGAGAAGCGAAGCAAAGTCCTGTTTAGAGGGTATAGAAGACAATATAGATTTTGGTACACATAACATTGTCTGCTCTCCATATGAGTCAGATTCTGAATTTGAAGGAGTTTGCTTCATTCTAGAAGAGGTGGATGGGGAAACATCCAGGCTCTGTGTGTTCATAGCTTTAAAATAATTATCCACTGAGGGCGTTGAAGATCCACCATTTTTAGATTGTTTCTCCTTCTGGGGCAATTTTCTGGGAGACACGTTGAAAGAGTTTATAGGCTTCTGGCTAAGCTGTGATATGCTTACCGTTTGTCAGAATCAAGTTGTGCCTAAAATGGTAAGAAGGCCTTGATTTATGCGCTGAGATGTTGCTTCTCAGTTTAAGAATGACAACAATGATCACAATAGTCACAATAATAGGGGCAGCCATGATGAGATGCTCTGTAATGTGATCCCTGCAATAAGACTGTGAGAACTCATCCTTGTATTACATAGTGATAGTTGGTGTCTTAGCTGTTCAAATGTGTGCAGCCTTATCAGTGCCGATTATACTATCTGTAAAATGGGCTAAAACATTACTTAGATATTTATTTTATAGAGCTCTGCACTTAATGCATCTCTAACCTCTGAGACCTGGTGGTGTGTTTGAATATATTATTATGCTGCCTTATTCCTCATCTCCTCCCACTGATCTAACAGTAAATTGCTAACCTTCATTACTCCGTGTGAGATATTTTGTTGGCAAGATGGTGACCGCCACATGTGAGAATGCTTTTAATGTGTCAAAACTTGCGATTCTTACATTGCCTGATGCGGTCTGAATACCTTAAATCTCCGCCCCCCATCATTTACTTTTTTATTACAAATATTGTTGAGAGTATAGTTTAAGTTTACAATAACTAACTACGCAAATACATAAAGAGCATAATAATGATGTTTTTAAATATATAACATCACCAGCAGGGGCATGCACCTCATTTGGCCCCAGGGCAAAGGCTTAGTGGTGCCCCCATTCACCAGTGCCCTTTCAAGCTGTCAGATTTTTCAGTACAGAAAAGCTGTGATGGTTATCTTGGAACCCCTTCTACCATATTGTAAAGGCAAATCTGTATATTTTCTGTAAATTGTGAGCCTATTATTTATGCAAGAGAAACACAGAGGGCCTAGCACATAATGCAGGTGGGGCCCAGGAACCACCAAGCCCCCTGTAATGATGTCACTGATTGCGGGGCCAGATGGGTGTGGCCAAGAGGTGTGGCCCAGTCTCAATTGAGACCTCTAAGACCCTTGTAGTTATACCCCTGATCACCTGTGTATATAAGCCTATAATTAGATCTATCAAATTAAGATGAGTTTTGAAGGAGTTTTTGTGTGATTTGTTACTTTGAGATGGAGCATAATTCATTTTTGGAACAAAAATTTGATTTTCTTGACTACTGGGATTGTTTACATATGTGATAAGTTTAACATTTGCATTATTAATATATATTAAGACATCTATTACAATATGTTCAGTATTTGGCTTTTGCTGACTATATATAAAACACTGTTTGTATTGATCCATATTTTCAGTTGTGTTAAAAATATATGAATTAGTTTTAATAAATTAAAAAAAGGGTTTATAAACCATAAAAAATGAGTAAAATAATGATACATTTATTAAAACTGTCCTTTTGTCTCTCTTGGAAATGTGTGCAATATGACTAACTCTTTGGCAAAAATGTAGTAAATATAAAGGTTTTACTTTCTTATTAATCAAACATAAATGTTTAAAAGATTTGACAGTTTTAATATATTTAGAAAAGCAAATTAGAGGAACAGTAAGTGAAGACTTTGGCCTCTATTTAACAAGGTCTGGCGGACCTGATCCGACACTGCGAATCAGGTCCGCCAGACCTCGCTGAATACGGAGAGCAATACGCTCTCCGTATTCAGCATTGCACCAGCAGTTCACAAGAGCTGCTGGTGCAACGCCGCCCCCTACAGACTCGCGACCAATGGGCCGCCAGCAGGGGGTGTCAATCAACCCGATCGTACTTGATCGGGTTGATTTCCGGCGATGTCTGTCCGCCTGCTCAGAGCAGGCGGACAGGTTATATAGCAGCGTTCTTTGTGACCGCTGCTTCATAACTGTTGTTTCTGGCGAGTCTGAAGACTCGCCAGAAACACGGGACATCAAGCTCCTTTCAGAGCTTGATAGATAGGCCCCAATATCTGGTTAAAAATGTCACACCAAATACAATTTCTTTAAGAAGCAATTTGTACCACTGACGCACTAAATAACATTCAAGCACACAGATATTAATTATTCAACCTTCAAAAAATATATCCATTAGCCTAATATATTACAGTTATGATACTATATAGAATTATATTTTATATTGCCAAATTACAGCAGAAACAATAAACAGTAATTAATTAAATAATGTAATTTCCCCCCAAAAAAAACAATTATATTATGATTTACATGCTTTATATTACAAAACATATAGAGGCAGATAGTATATATTAGTTGAGAGCTAGTATATTTCTAGCAAATCATGCAATATCACTTTTTACTTACAACACAATGATAGCACAAATGAGACATCATTTCCCTAAACACTGAATGTCTGTAAGCACATGTAGCGATCTGCAACATATACTTCATATAACACTGAATGTCTGTAAGCGCATGTAGCGATCTGCAACAATATACTTCATATAACACTGAATGTCTGTAAGCGCATGTAGTGATCTGCAACAATATACTTCATATAACAATGAATATCTGTAAGCACATGTAGCAATCTGCAACATATACTTCATATAACACTGAATGTCCGTAAGCGCATGTAGCGATCTGCAACATATACTTCATATAACACTGAATGTCTGTAAGCACATGTAGCGATCTGCAACAATATACTTCATATAACACTGAATGTCTGTAAGCGCATGTAGCGATCTGCAACAATATACTTCATATAACACTGAATGTCTGTAAGCGCATGTAGCGATCTGCAACATATACTTCATATAACAATGAATATCTGTAAGCGCATGTAGTGATCTGCAACAATATACTTCATATAACACTGAATGTCTGTAAGCGCATGTAGTGATCTGCAACAATATACTTCATATAACACTGAATGTCTGTAAGCGCATGTAGCGATCTGCAACATATACTTCATATAACACTGAATGTCTGTAAGCGCATGTAGTGATCTGCAACAATATACTTCATATAACACTGAATGTCTGTAAGCGCATGTAGTGATCTGCAACAATATACTTCATATAACACTGAATGTCTGTAAGCGCATGTAGTGATCTGCAACATATACTTCATATAACACTGAATGTCTGTAAGCGCATGTAGCGATCTGCAACAATATACTTCATATAACAATGAATATCTGTAAGCACATGTAGTGATCTGCAACATATACTTCATATAACACTGAATGTCTGTAAGCGCATGTAGTGATCTGCAACAATATACTTCATATAACACTGAATGTCTGTAAGCACATGTAGCGATCTGCAACAATATACTTCATATAACAATGAATATCTGTAAGCGCATGTAGTGATCTGCAACAATATACTTCATATAACACTGAATGTCTGTAAGCGCATGTAGTGATCTGCAACAATATACTTCATATAACACTGAATGTCTGTAAGCGCATGTAGCGATCTGCAACATATACTTCATATAACACTGAATGTCTGTAAGCGCATGTAGTGATCTGCAACAATATACTTCATATAACACTGAATGTCTGTAAGCGCATGTAGTGATCTGCAACATATACTTCATATAACACTGAATGTCCGTAAGCGCATGTAGCGATCTGCAACATATACTTCATATAACACTGAATGTCTGTAAGCACATGTAGCGATCTGCAACAATATACTTCATATAACACTGAATGTCTGTAAGCGCATGTAGCGATCTGCAACAATATACTTCATATAACACTGAATGTCTGTAAGCGCATGTAGCGATCTGCAACATATACTTCATATAACAATGAATATCTGTAAGCGCATGTAGTGATCTGCAACAATATACTTCATATAACACTGAATGTCTGTAAGCGCATGTAGTGATCTGCAACAATATACTTCATATAACACTGAATGTCTGTAAGCGCATGTAGCGATCTGCAACATATACTTCATATAACACTGAATGTCTGTAAGCGCATGTAGTGATCTGCAACAATATACTTCATATAACACTGAATGTCTGTAAGCGCATGTAGTGATCTGCAACAATATACTTCATATAACACTGAATGTCTGTAAGCGCATGTAGTGATCTGCAACATATACTTCATATAACACTGAATGTCTGTAAGCGCATGTAGCGATCTGCAACAATATACTTCATATAACAATGAATATCTGTAAGCACATGTAGTGATCTGCAACATATACTTCATATAACACTGAATGTCTGTAAGCGCATGTAGTGATCTGCAACAATATACTTCATATAACACTGAATGTCTGTAAGCACATGTAGCGATCTGCAACAATATACTTCATATAACAATGAATATCTGTAAGCGCATGTAGTGATCTGCAACAATATACTTCATATAACACTGAATGTCTGTAAGCGCATGTAGTGATCTGCAACAATATACTTCATATAACACTGAATGTCTGTAAGCGCATGTAGCGATCTGCAACATATACTTCATATAACACTGAATGTCTGTAAGCGCATGTAGTGATCTGCAACAATATACTTCATATAACACTGAATGTCTGTAAGCGCATGTAGCGATCTGCAACAATATACTTCATATAACACTGAATGTCTGTAAGCGCATGTAGCGATCTGCAACATATACTTCATATAACACTGAATGTCTGTAAGCACATGTAGTGATCTGCAACAATATACTTCATATAACACTGAATGTCTGTAAGCGCATGTAGTGATCTGCAACAATATACTTCATATAACACTGAATGTCTGTAAGCGCATGTAGCGATCTGCAACATATACTTCATATAACAATGAATATCTGTAAGCGCATGTAGCGATCTGCAACATATACTTCATATAACACTGAATGTCTGTAAGCGCATGTAGCGATCTGCAACATATACTTCATATAACACTGAATGTCTGTAAGCGCATGTAGCGATCTGCAACAATATACTTCATATAACACTGAATGTCTGTAAGCGCATGTAGTGATCTGCAACAATATACTTCATATAACACTGAATGTCTGTAAGCGCATGTAGCGATCTGCAACAATATACTTCATATAACACTGAATGTCTGTAAGCGCATGTAGCGATCTGCAACAATATACTTCATATAACAATGAATATCTGTAAGCGCATGTAGCGATCTGCAACATATACTTCATATAACACTGAATGTCTGTAAGCGCATGTAGCGATCTGCAACAATATACTTCATATAACACTGAATGTCTGTAAGCGCATGTAGTGATCTGCAACAATATACTTCATATAACAATGAATATCTGTAAGCGCATGTAGTGATCTGCAACAATATACTTCATATAACACTGAATGTCTGTAAGCGCATGTAGTGATCTGCAACATATACTTCATATAACACTGAATGTCTGTAAGCGCATGTAGCGATCTGCAACATATACTTCATATAACACTGAATGTCTGTAAGCGCATGTAGCGATCTGCAACATATACTTCATATAACAATGAATATCTGTAAGCACATGTAGCGATCTGCAACAATATACTTCATATAACACTGAATGTCTGTAAGCGCATGTAGCGATCTGCAACATATACTTCATATAACACTGAATGTCCGTAAGCGCATGTAGCGATCTGCAACATATACTTCATATAACACTGAATGTCCGTAAGCGCATGTAGCGATCTGCAACATATACTTCATATAACACTGAATGTCTGTAAGCGCATGTAGCGATCTGCAACATATACTTCATATAACACTGAATGTCTGTAAGCGCATGTAGCGATCTGCAACATATACTTCATATAACAATGAATATCTGTAAGCACATGTAGCGATCTGCAACAATATACTTCATATAACACTGAATGTCTGTAAGCGCATGTAGCGATCTGCAACATATACTTCATATAACACTGAATGTCCGTAAGCGCATGTAGCGATCTGCAACATATATTGTTGCATTTTTTTACACTGTTACATATATTGTTGCATTTCTTTAAACTGTTACCTTTTTATACACAAGCAGCTATAATGTTTTTGTCTCTAAGATTTCAGTCACATTTTCTGTACAAACTGCCTATAAGATTTAGCAGTTTCCTTCACTTTGACATTATCACATTGCACATGATTTTTAATACAGTTCAGCTTTCTTATCATTTAAACTACAATTCCTTATTGTCCAATTACCGATTTTTTTGTAATTCATGTTGATTCAGACATATCTCTTTCCTAACTGCATTAAGTTTTTCACACAATACACACAGCACGTGTTCTTGAATATAATTGAATATATTTAACACAATTCTTGTATTTCCTAACAGCGCATGGTCAGATATATTGCAAAACATTATCTGCAACTTATACATTAGGCAACATCTTTATAAAGTATACATCTCTACACCGCACTTAAGCCGTTTCTTCTTACGAAGACGGTGCTCCTGCCTCGTGCCACTATCTCTTACATTAGGAACGATTGTGTGGGGCTATCGTTTACCCCTAGTGAGCTTGTGTGGTTTTGTCATGTGGTGCAGAACACTATACCCTTTTGTCTAGAATTACACTAACCTTCACTGCACATGGAGAGGCTGCAGTAATTATCATTCTGTAAATGGAAGAGAACCCCCGCATTACACAATAAAGTGTACTTAAATGCCTCTTTGCTAGACTGCCTTCATACAAGAATCCAATCACTTTACAACACTGGATTTCAAACCTGTCCTCAAGCCTCCCCAACAGGCCAGGTTTTCAGGATTACCTAGGATGAGAGCAGGTAAAATAACCATGTTTACTGATCAGCTGATTATTTCACCTGTGCTCTAGTTCAGATATCCTCAACATGTTACCTGTTAGGGAAGCCTGAGGACAGGTTTAAAACTAGTGGTTTAGAACAGTGTTTCTCAACCACGATCCTCAAGTACCCCCAACAGTCCAGGTTTTCATTATAGCTGAACCAGTGCACAGGTGAAATAATCAGCTGATCAGTATCCATGGTTACTAACCTGTTCTCAGCCATCAGCTGATTATTTCACCTGTGCTCTAGTTCAGCTATAATGAAAACCTGGCCTGTTGGGTTACTTGAGGACCGTGGTTGAAAAGCACTGGTTTAGAACATTTCACATGCACTTTAAATTTGCAATGCAGATACCTTTAAAACAAAGCAATAGTATGAGGGTCTTCAAATCATCAGGCTCTTAAAGAGAATGCTTCAAAATACATTGCAGAATTTGTTTTTTGAAAAATAAATATTCCTGTGTTGAATAAATAAACCATTTTTTTCTGTTGTAGTTGTTCCTGTCAGCCAGTGAGCAGTAGAGTCCCAGGCACACAACCATGCACTTCCTGTTAGTTTTAACTTACATTTAAACAGCTTTTTGTTAGGCTGTTTACATTCAAAACAAATGTAATATTTAACTGCTGCTCTTTCATAAAAATGTTACAAAAATAAAGTGATAAAAATAAAGTGATATGTCCCTTTAATGCATTGTAGTTTTGTGTGTGTAGCTAAATTGTCGATGTAACTCTTGTAGCCAGAAGTAATATGTTGAATACTGCAAAGTACACACCATTAATTCTCTTCTCAGCAAGAATCAGTTGCATGTTGGATTGTATCTGTCTATATTTGCTTTGAAAAAAAGAATACCAAGAGAACCAAGCAAATTGGATAGTTGTTTAAAATTGCGTGCTCTATCTGAATCTGGGTTTCAGACTTCTATAAAACACCACTAGATGGCGCCATATACTGTACTGTGTATTCTTAATCATCAAATCATGAAGGCTTTTTAGTAGGTGCAGCTAATTTTCAGGTGGGTATGTGTTGTTTTCATTTACTGCAGAATGATTACTTACTGATGTAATTTTGTGCTTCTCTTGAAATAAAACTGAAGTGGAAATAGAACCCTGAATACAATTGGTGTGGATTATAGGCCGTTTTTGTTTTTCCAAGTTTGTCTAAATATTTTAAAGAAACAGGGAGTTACAGTCCCAAAATAGATTAGATTATAAATATGAAAGCAATAAGAGATCTCGGTGTTAGAGGGGAAAAAAAGGCAGGCAACTGGCTTTAACATTGAGACACATACACATGCATTGCTAAAGATGTACAATATACTATATATATATATATATATAAAAAAATATATATATATATATGTACGTATATATATATATATATATATATATATATATATATGTTTATATGTGTGTACATATATATTAATGTATTTATATGTGTATATATGTATTTACAGTCATATATACACATATAAAAACATTAATATATATGAACACACATATAAACATATCCATTATAGCCCTTTGCCATTAAGCAGATAAAAACATAACAAAACACATTTATGCAATATTCATATTTAATAAATATTTAAACTATTTATTTACTGTAAATATTTCACATTTGCTAATGTGAATATGCTATGTTGTTGCGGGATGGGTGTTTGTTATTTTTTTCAACAATTTTTTTCCCCCATTGACTTCTATGGAGAATGCGAAAAGGCAATGCAGTTGCAAAGCTGCAGTTGTTAGGTTTTTTCCCTACTTTTCTTTCTTCATTGATCTCTATGGGAGAATACATGCACGTGCATGTGAAAACTTACAGGGTTTTTTTCTCGGTATTCGGGTTAACGTTAGCACAAAATAAGTTTTTTGGAACTTGTAATACGAACGCAATCCGAAACCCGCAAAAATGAAAATCCTAGCGGAGTTTTCGCTTATGCAAAAAAAAAAAAAAATACTGTGTCACTTGTAATCTAGCCCTAAGTGTCTAGTAACGATCTGGGGTCTTTCCAGTTTGCAACCTAATTTGACTGTATTACATGCACTTGGTTCTTAGCCTTATTTACAAATACACAATACAATAAGAGTTATTATTCATTTGTACGCTGCTGCAAAATTCCGTAGTACTGGGTATAGAGATAGAGTTTGAAAATGACAAAGATTTGTGATAAGCTACAAAAACATAACAGACTAAACAAAACTAGTACAGGAGTGGAAGGGCTCTGCTTCAAAGAGCCTACAGTCTACAGGGTGCAGACACATAAGGTTTGGGGAAGCTTATTACATGGATTGTAATTGCAGCAGTGAATTAAGGCATAAGTAATTAAATGCCCTACCCTCCTGGCTTGCTGTATTATAACATAACAGTCATAGAACTGACTGAACAATAACAATAACTTATATAACATAAATAAATACAAGACACAGAGTGTGGGAAAAGACCTGTGGGTCACGTTTATTGTGAAAAAAGAGAACCAGCTAAAAGCAACAAGGCAAACCTACAACAGGTGGCAGCAATCTAGCTAGGAGAGTAAGCAACCCGGGGGTGCAGGCCAACCACCACAAGAGAAAGCAAAACAGGCACAGCTCTTGCCGCCACCCTCATAGATGTAACAAAATAGCACACCTCAAATTACATAGGAACAGGTCAATGCCCCTCTCAGAGAGGTGCACCCCGTCCTTTCTGTAGAGGCTCCTCTCAGCCGTTGTGATGTTCCCATGTTCCACAACAAAACCTTCTATCTGAGACAAGAAAATTCTCACTTCCATGTTCAACTTCTTACGAACCTGAAAGGCCACCCTGTGGGACTGTATAAGGCGCCACTCTATTCTTGGGATAATGTTAGACCATCCTATCCTAGCATTGGGGACCCAAGTATGGAAAGTGCGCAGATCCAAATGGATCACTGCACGGAGCTGTTTGCACGGCAGGAGCCCCATATCATTACCCCCGGCGTGAATGATCAACACGTGAGGTTTCTCCCACCAATGCATAGCCCATTGCAGTAACCCAGGAAGACTCGACCAAGTCAACCCCCTGCAGCCCAACAATCTAACAGTAACCCTAGAGGAAGGTAATCCCAACTGGCATCCATCTGGTCTTGCAATCACTCTCAGTCCGGCCCAATGTATATAGGAGTGAACCGTAATCCACACCCTCAAGGGACCCTCTCTTAGTCCTGCAAAGAAACAACAGTTAACATGGGAACATCACTAAGCAAAACAAGACACTTACTCAGTCAATGGCCTAACATACAACAAGTATCTTTGTGACCTCCACCGCCCTAATGATCTAATATGGTCAGCAGAACAACCCAACCTGCGGTGGTAGTAGCTGCTCCAACTCTAAATGAATGAGGAGCAATGACCCTAGGATCAAGGCCTACTCTAGCCGCTGCCCAGTTTAAGACTTTCCAGAACTGAAATCTCGTCAAAGGGGAACCTTCCGTGAGGACTAGAAATTGTAATGGACCCTCCGGACGCACACCCATATAGGCCCCAATGATTCTAACTGGGCAACAAGGGGAGCTCATATGGGCAGGTAATGAGATCCAAATACCTCTGCCATCACTCCGTACATGAGAGGCCAAAAGGCCTCCGGGTTTTTTCCTCAAAGCGGGGACTAATTCACCGACCCTGAGCACCCCATGAAAAGCCAGTCCAAAGGCGACTGGGTAGCCTCGTAAGCTGAGGAAAATACATCAGGCAAGGCTTAACAAAGGTTCACCAGTTGTTCAATAGTAACGGGTTCCCTAATGTCTCTTGTTCTGGGCACCATATGACCCCAACCCCTCAGTGCCTGTCTCACCAAGAAGGTCTTGGAAGAGTCGACAAGACCGTATAGTTTACAAAAGACAGAAATTACAGTCAGTCGAGAACAGACTGCCCCTTTAGTTACCCCATTACCTCAAAGCTCAGCGATCCAGTCCAGGAGACCCCATTGGTTGCAATCGCATGACAACCGTCCCTTGTCATCACAGAAGGTGGTCCATTCAGACCAGTGTCTAACGTAGGTGTTCCAGGTAGAGGGGGCCAACAAAGATTGGATCATCATTATTAAAGTTCCCCATCCAGTGCCACCTGCCATAAGTAATCAGGACAAAGACGACCGTTAGGATCCGCTTGAGTATAGAAAGCTTACCACCGAAAGTGGGAGAGGGCATCAGCAATCCTATTCTGTACTCCAGGGACATGTTGAGCACAGAACACAATGTTCAGTAGCAGACACCTCAGCACCAGCAGCCTCAAGTACCTCACTACCTGCGGAAACTCGGACAAGAGTTTGTTAATAGCAAAGATCACGCTCATATTGTCTGTCCAGAAAACTACCTTGCGGTCACGAAGCTGCTCGCCCCATATGTCGAGGGCCACTATAATGGGGAAAACTTCCAAAAGACAGAGGTTCTTTACTAGCCTCTTGTCAATCCATGACTGAGGCCACGGGCCAGCACTCCATTGCCTGGAAAAGAAGGCACCGTACCCGTGAGACCCTGCAGCGTCAGTGAACAACTGTATCGCCGTGTTGGAAGAAACTTCCTTCCTCCACATGCAGATCCCGTTAAAATAACACAGGAAAAGTTCCCACACTGCCAGGTCATCTACCATCTCAGGAGTCACGTGAAACCTACGTGTTTGGGACCGAGCCCCGCACAATTGGCGTTCAAGCCGCCTAAGGAAAATCCTCCCCATGGGAATGATTCTACCAGCAAAGTTCAAAAGACCCAAAAGGTCAGCAGGTCCTTTATGGACCTATAAGGTTCTGACTTCATAGACATGACTGCCCCCAGCATGCAATCAATTTTATCCTGTGGCAAACGGCACTGCATCACCACAGAGTCGATTTCTATGCCCAGAAAAATGAGGCAGGTACAAGGACCTTGCATCTTGTCTTCTACCAGAGGAAAGTCCAGCCTGCCCATCAAGAGTCTAGTGACCTTCATCAGGAAGGCACATATGGACGTCCCGGAATGACCTACCAACAGGAAGTCATCCAGGTAGTGCACCGGGCCTTCAAAGCCCATAACCGTAGCAATAGTCCAGTGTAGGAAACTACTGAAAGCTTTAAAATAGGCACAAGAAATGGAGCAACCCATAGGCAGACACCTGTCTACAAAATACTCCCCCTCAAACCAACACCCCATGAGGTGAAAGGATGAGGGGTGGATTGGGAGGAGATGAAAATCGGATTCTACACCCAACTTCGCTAAAAGTGCCCCTTTTCCGTCCTTCCTGTCTAGTGAAAAGGCGTCGTCAAAGGACTGGTAGTGAACCAAACTAAGTTTTGAGAAGATAGCATCATTAATGGACTGCCCTTTCAGAAAGAAAGGTGTTGAATTAACCAAATTTTCCGGGTTATTTTTTTGGAATGGCCCCCAATGGAGAGATAACCAACCCTGGAATCGGTATCTCCCTAAATGGACCGGCCATGCGGCCCAATGCGATCTCCTTGCCCAATTTTTCTCTTACCACGCTTGGGAATTGGTATGCTGATTTTAGGTTCCTGCGGAACGAGGACCCACACACCTTAAAATTGACGTGAAAAATGAATCCCCATCAGAGCTAGAGTATCAGCCATTTTTCAATTGCGGCTACCCTCAGTGGGGTGGCCACCCTTTCCACCAGAAAAAGGTCTAAACCCAGAGCCCTGTCTCTCCTGGGAGTGCCCAGCTTCCTGAGACCTTGTGCACTTGGAGCCAGAGTGGCTCCCTCCACAGTACCTGCAAGCATGTCAGAACGCACACGTTGCTCCATTAACGCAGAGTTTGTCTTGAAAGTGCCAGCAGACCCCTGCAAGACGCCGTTGAGACCGCTGAGGAGCTCTGTTGCCAGAAGGCCCGGCAGGAGGCTTCCCTAGCACAACTGCTTTCTCAGGCCCCAATTGCACCCATAGGCGCATATCTACGTCCCCAAAGGACAGATAAGGGTTACCGACATTCTTTCTGCGAAACGCCACATTGTAATCCCTTGACACCCCTTCCCTATACCGTTCCTGAATAGTTTCAATGGCATCTTGATATTTCAGAATATCCAATGCCTGGTCAGGGAATTTCGTGATATAGCAATAGGCATACACACAAAAGCATTTTCGCCATTCGTCAAACGTATCTGGCCTTTTAAACTTTTTGGGGCCTGTGCCATCCTCTGCCATTTCTTTCTGGTGGTAGGCTTCAGTGGAGAGCTCAAATATTTGCACATTTTTACCCTATTGGATCCTTCTAACCATTTTTGTCTTGAGATGCTAAATGAGGGCCACGAATATGTATCCCCATACATAGCCGCCTAGCGTCTCTGTGTCGCCTCAAGGCTCGCAACCCCCAGCTGGTGCAGGAGGTGTCAGCAATGGAACTTGGGTTTCCATGTGGGAGGAACCAGGGGGAAGGGGCAGACCCATGGCCTTCCTTTCCTCCACCAACCATTTCATCATCCTATACATTCTTTTCTGACCCTTAGCCTCCAACCACAGTGACCTATCACTTTCTGACCAACAATCATCCAAAGATGAGCTAAACCCCTTGAGCCCGGAAATCAAAGGTGTCTTAATGGTTCCCAATGGGCGCTGCACGTGTTGGGGACCGGGCGGAGGTCAAGGGCTGCTCCTGATGGCTCTGTTCCTCCTTGGCATGACAACTTGGACCGGAGTGTTCGGTAGAACCCGCTCCCTGCGATTCCATTGTTTCCTGAAATTAGAATTGGGAGAAAGGAGTATCACGGGGAGAAGACAAGGCCCCCACAGCCCGAGTTAAAACAGAATCAAAGCCCCCTGGACAATCAAGCCTGCGCTCTGCGCCACACACCATTTCCATACATTCAGGCACACCACCCTCTTGCACATCAAGCACTGCATTGAGAAACTGTACTTGTCTGGAAGAACCCTGTTCTGAAACTGCCACCATCCCTTGACATAAAATAGGAAGAGCGCCTGGACCCTTCTTGGCTGAGGCCCTAGTTGTAACCCCAACTTTAGTCACACTGGGATACACCCCTGTTGAACACCCACGTGTACCACAAGAAGTGCATTGTGGCGTGGACGCATCGCAACTCCTACTAGCCCTAAAATTTTCACTAACGGTAGGTCCACAGGCCTGCTCCTCAATGACTGCTAGACCTGTCGATGGATAGCTATCTAAACTATCCAACTGATGAACTTGCGAACCCCCAGTCTGGCATGCGGCCTGCTCATAAGCGCCATTCTGATCGCCTGCTGCAAGACCTCTGCCCTGTGAATTGCCACCACGTGCCTCTGAACACTGCCCCCCAGGCTGGGCAACCCATTTTGCTCATGAGCGCTAATACCTGGTGCTACACTGCGCCCCCCTAGCGGGCCTCGCTCTCCCCCCGAGAAACTCCTCTCTTACCTGAGGGCCTCAGAGGTGAAGACGATGCTGCCTGCTTTGATCCTAGATCTTGAATGGTGTTTCCGTAAATTACGTCACCGGAAGCACCCAGACTGAAAATGGCGTCATCGGGAACGGACGCCACCGCCAGCATGGCAGAAGGTTTGCGCGAAGAGCCCGAAGCCACCTGACGACAAGGAGATGGATGAGGTGAACTGCCGAAAGCCATACCCACAGATGGAATACCGCCACCCGCCAAAATCGACGCAAGTGACTGCAAGAGCACAACTGACTCGCCGGACAGCGTGACCAATGGCAGAGGTAAGTATGAAGTGCTCACACTCGCTCCAGCCAATGATGCACCCTCAAGACACGCATCAGGGGACACATTTTGAAGAGGGGGAACACCGACCCCGGACCCAACCAGCGGCTGACCGGGAGAGGGGAGGGAAGATGGGCCTGCGAGGGAACCCACTATAATCGCCCGCCTCTAATGGGACCAGAGGGAGGGGGACCCGCCTCTACTCGAACCTCAGAGTAAAAGGAGACATTGGGGTACGACTCACCTGAGATGGTGGGACCAGGTCCTCCTCCGAATCAAAATCCCCGAACATTAACTCCTCCAACTCCTCACTCCTCACAGGTGCTCTGGAAGATCTTGAAGAACAATTCATGCTGCAGCAGACTTCTTTACTGGACAAATGAAGCTACTACAAGCTGTGAAGACGAGCTGGAAAGAGGATCTGGTGCCTTTAACCTGACTTAGTATAGGTAAGCCAAATCCCCACCAACACTAATGCAACATTGTTGCCACTTCACAGCTAGCACACTCCTAAGGGCCTTAATTCTTATGTTTGTTACGGGCTATTCTGCCCTCCACTGTCTGTTCAATATTTATATTGGGTAGGAAGAAAAAACAGAGGAGAAATGGTAAGCCTCTATGAATAGGTAGGTGGGTTTTCAAAGAGCATCTGAAGCTGTTGGAGACAATCTGATGGAGTGAGGTACAGCGTTCCAGAGGAAAGGAGCAGCACAGGAGCAGCACATGAGAAGTCTTGGAGAGAGGGACGTAGAGATAATAGGAGTGGAGAGACGTAGGTCAGAGATTGATCGAAGAGTACATGTTGGGGAGTATTTGGAGATGGGAGAGGAAATATAGGGTGAGGTTACTGAGTGATTTATAAGTTACAGTTAATACTTTGAATTGTGTTCTAAAGTGTATGGGTGGCCAGTGCAGAGACTGGCAGAGCAGAGCAGCTAAGGTAGATCAGCGACTTTGATGGATTTATGATAGATTAGAGAGGGGAGAGACGGTTTTTGGGAAGGTCATTTAGAAGTAGAACGCAGTGGTCACTGCATGACAAAATGACGGAATTAATTAGCATTCTTTTTTAGTTTCTTGAGCATGGAAAGGTCAAATTTTGTAAATGAAGTGTAGGTGTACATAGCAGGACTTGGTAACAGCTTGGATATGTGGAGTGAATATGAGTTCAGAGTCAAGTGTGACTCAATACAGCAGACCTGGGCTGAGGTTCTGAGAATAGAGTGCCCAAATATCAGGTGTTAGATGTCTCAGGGAGAGGGGGGAATAAGAAGCAGCTCAGTTTTAGACAGATTGAGTTGGATGTAGTGCGAAGACATCCCAGAGGAAATTGCAGAGAGACATCCGGTAATCCAGTTGAGTAAAGAGGGAGAGATATCAGGAAAGGAAACATAGATTTGGGTATCATCAGCATATAAGTGGTACTGGAAGCCAAAGGAGGAAAGAAGTTTTCCAAGGGAGGATGTATAGATAAAAAAAAAATCAAGAGACCCAAGGCAGAGTCTTGTGGTATTCCTACTGAGAGAGGTAAAGGATCAGAGGATATCCTGTTAAAGAAAACTGTAAATGAGCAGTTTGAGAGATATGAAGCAAACAAGGAGAGGGCTGTGCATCCGATGAAAAATAATATAGGATTTGTATTATAGTTTGAAGGGGTGAAGGGGTCGAGTGATTGCTTTTTAGGATTGATGTGATTGATGCATGCTTGAATGTATCAGGAAATGTGCCAGTGGTAAAAGACTGGTCAAATAGATGAGTTAGGGCACTGGTTAAAAAGGCAGAGAGAGAGGGAAGAAGTTGAGAAGGAATAGGGCCATGTGGACAGGTTGTGAGGTGAGCAGAATATAGTAGTATTAGTAGTAGAAGTATTAAGGATTCTTTCGCCTAGATTTAGAGTTTGGCGTTAGCCGTCAAAAGCAGCGTTAAGGGCTCCTAACGCTGCTTTTTACCGCCCGCTGGTATTAAGAGTCAGCCAGGAAAGGGTCTAACGCTCACTTCCAAGCCGCGACTTTTCCATACCGCAGATCCCCTTACGCCAATTGCGTATCCTATTTTTTCAATGGGATCTTCCTAACGCTGGTATTTAGAGTCTTGGCTGAAGTGAGTAGTAGAGCTTCTACCGACAAGACTCCATCCGCAGGAAAAAGTCAGTAGTTAAGAGCTTTCTGGGCTAACGCCGGTTTATAAAGCTCTTAACTACTGTGCTATAAAGTACACTAACACCCATAAACTACCTATGTACCCCTAAACCGAGGTCCCCCCACATCGCCGCCACTCTAATACATTTTTTTAACCCCTAATCTGCCGACCGCACACTGCCACCACCTACATTATACCTATAAACCCCTAATCTGCTGCCCCTAACATCGCCGACACCTACATAATATTTATTAACCCCTAATCTGCCCCCCCCAACGTCGCCGCTATCTACCTACACTTATTAACCCCTAATCTGCCGACCGGACCTCGCCGCTACTCTAATAAATGTATTAACCCCTAAAGCTAAGTCTAACCCTAACCCTAACACCCCCCTAAGTTAAATATAATTTTATTCTAATGAAATAAATTAACTCTTATTAAATAAAGTATTCCTATTTAAAACTAAATACTTACCTGTAAAATAAACCCTAATATAGCTACAATATAACGAATAATTATATTGTAGCTATTTTAGAATTTATATTTATTTTACAGGCAACTTTGTATTTATTTTAACTAGGTACAATAGCTATTAAATAGTTATTTACTATTTAATAGCTACCTAGTTAAAATAATTACAAAGTTGCCTGTAAAATAAATCCTAACCTAAGTTACAATTAAACCTAACACTACACTATCAATAAATAAATTAAATCAATTAACACACTAAATTACAAAAAATAAAAAAATTACAAGAATTTTAAGCTAATTACACCTACTCTAAGCCCCCTAATAAAATAACAAAGCCCCCCAAAATAAAAAAATACCCTACCCCAATCTAAATTAAAAGAGTTAACAGCTCTATTACCTCACCAGCCCTTAAAAGGGCTTTTTGCGGGGCATGCCCCAAAGAAATTAGCTCTTTTGCCTGTAAAAAAACCCACAATACCACCCCCCAACATTTACAACCCACCACCCACATACCCCTACTCTAACCCAACCCCCCCTTAAATAAACCTAACACTACCCCCCTGAAGATCTCCCTACCTTGAGTCGTCTTCACCCAACCGGGCACCGATGGACCAAAAGAAGACATCCGGAGCAGCAAAAGTCTTCATCCTATCCGGGCAGAAGAGGACATCTGGACCGGTAGACATCTTCATCCAAGCGGCATCTTCTATCTTCATCCATCCGGAGCGGAGCGGAGCCATCTTCTTCCAGCCGACGCGGATCCATCCTCTTCTACCGACGCCTACTCGCCGAATGAAGGTTCCTTTAAATGACGTCATCCAAGATGGCGTCCCTCGAATTCCGATTGGCTGATAGTATTCTATCAGCCAATCGGAATTAAGGTAGGAAAAATCTGATTGGCTGATTGAATCAGCCAATCAGATTCAAGCTCAATCGGATTGGCTGATCCAATTAGCCAATCAGATTGAGCTCGCATTCTATTGGCTGTTCCGATCAGCCAAGTTAGAGAACCTGGAAATGGCACAGAGATTGGTGAAGACCACCTCAATTAAGTTTACAAAATAAAAGCAAAAAGCCACAATCGTGAAGTACGTCACTGCAACAATAATCAAAATGAACTGTACTCACAAACAGATGTGCACTGAATAGTGCTATAATAGTAGGCTGAACTATTCAGAGACACCCAGCTGACTCCCACTCCGGATACAGCAGGATCTGTGCAAAATATAAATAATGACATACAGGAACAGCGTAGTATCAATACAAGGGTTCTTATCGAATGTTGTGAAGCTTAAATATAATACGACGCTAAAGAGAGAGGATATATACTTCCACCCCCAGCAAAACTGCTCAGATAATGGTATGAATAAAATAAAATAACGTTATTAAATGTAATAATAAATGTATTTAATTACGTAATTTTATTTTATTCATACCATTATCTGAGCAGTTTTGCTGGGGGTGGAAGTATATATCCTCTCTCTTTAGTGGTGTATTATATTTAAGCTTTGCTGCATTCAATAAGATACCCCAGTGTTCTTGTATTGCTACTGCGCTGTTCCTGTATGTTATTATTGACATTTTGCACAAATCCTGCTGTATCTACAGTGTGAGTAAGCTGGACGACTCTGAATGGTTCAGCCTGCTTTTATAGCACTATTCAGTGTTGGGCGCTCCCCTTTTGCTTTTATTTTTTAGACTATACACTCTTTACAGCTGTGGGATACATTTTTATGAAGAGGAAGCAGCCCTTATCTACTCTGTTCATCTTTGGACTGGGACTGTTCTGTTGGTTGTATAGTTTATTTTTATTTCTGTGTTTTGGCACATCCAGTGTAGAATGTTTTTTCTTCTATTTTTTAACAGCTCAATTAAGTTGCCTTCACAGATGGTTGGAGATGTTGTCCACTGCGACAGGCCAAAATTGGTGGATAGGGATATAAATCTAGAGGAAGCAGGCATGTTAGGATTGTCGATGGGTATGTTGAAGTCACCTAAGATGAGAAGGTACGTTGCAAGAGAGGAAGTGTGGGAGCCAGGCTTTATAGTGGTCTAAAAATAGCAGTTGTGTTAGAGGAGAAGAGCCAGGTTTCTGTAAGGGCTAACAGGTTAAGGGATTGTGAAATGAATTGGTCATGAATAGAAGTGAGCTAGTTTCATACAGAGCGTGCATTCCAAAGGACACAGGAGAATTGTGGGGTATTAACAGAAGTGCAGTTGATCAGATCAAGGTTACATGGGCAGGATATTGAAGGTGTTACTCATGGTAGTGAGCAGAAAGAGGCAAAGGGTGGACCTAGGTTAATTTAACAACATAAGAGTTAACAACTGATGTAAGACCCTAGAGAGAGTGGAGTAGGATGACATGGTAAATCCTTGGAAAGTGCAAATCCTACACTAGATCCTATAGCAGGGAATTTTTCACTAAAACTCTACTATAAATTGTAACATTAAGTCTCATATTGTTTCCTAACTTTTCATTCTATTAACTACTTCTTACTTGTCTCTAGATTAATAGCACTACTTCCAAATCGCAACATCAATCTATTCATATTCCACTATTAATATATTTCCCTACCAAGTTCACAAGCTCCTTTGGACAAATTCCTATCACCACCATGCATCTATTTATTGATACAATTTCCCCAAAACATCTCACTGTTCCTTCTACTCCTCGCAGATGCTAAAGACATAACCATCAACACTGATCTACATAGTCCCTAAATACTCTTAAATCCTGGCTACCCTTCCAACCTAAGAACATCTGCAACATCAGCAACCATAGCATATATAAAAAGCCCTCCTCAAACTCCTCATGAAATGTACAAGAATCTCCATGCCCACAACAAAATTCAAACTCTGTTTAGTATATCCCTAAAACTATGAGAATGTCCTGTCCTTTTCCTTGCTTTTATAAAATGCAATAAAATGATATACACACAAGTAGTAGTTGTGCCACAACTATAACATATGAATAAACTCACTAACTCTGAGACGTTTCCTTGATGCTATTCTGTAGAAAAAAAGGCTTTGAAGTAGATTGCAGAATTGCCTTATAACTCATTTTATATTCCTACACCGCAACACTACTGGTCTTTAAACAAACCTAATTTTTACCTCTTAAATCTGCTGTGTCTTCAAACACTAAATTCATTTTCTATCTTTTAAGTCTGTCTTCTGTCCAACTGCACCTCACTCTTTTTAGCTGCATAGTCCAAGACCATGATGCATATTTTCTTATTAAAATAAACAATATCAGGATCATCTCCTCACAAATTCACATAAGCAATTAATCTCTACCACTCATCACTCCAGAAGCTATATTTATATGCCTATCATCTTCTCACCACACATCATGTTCTCTTGAACCTAGTATTTCATTGTAATCATCCTTTTTCGTCGCTATTGTCAACTCATCTCTCCCTTTCAGCTGGCATAGTCTCACCAACCCTTCAAAAAAACAATCATCACCCTTAGGGAGCTTGAGGGCCCGTGTTTCTGGCGAGCCTGCAGGCTCATCAGAAACAGCAGTTATGAAGCAGCGGTCACAAAGACCGCTGCTCCATAACCCTGTCCGCCTGCTCTGATGAGGTGGACAGGAATCGCCGGAATCGTACTCGATTGGGTTGGCCGCGAGTCTGCAGGGGGTGGCGTTGCACCAGCAGCTCTTGTGAGCTGCTGGTGCAATGCTGAATACGGAGAGCGTATCAGGTCAGACAGACATTTGTTAAATAGGCCTCATATTCTAAATAAGCCCCACTGATGCAAGTTTACCTTTTAAATACTCTACTGTGTTCCTACATTTACATCCTCTAAGTTAGTGTAAATGCTAGATTACAACATCAGCCAATAGAATGCGAGCTCAATCTGATTGGCTGATTGGATCAGCCAATCGGATTGAACTTGATTCTGATTGGCTGATTCCATCAGCCAATCAGAATATTCCTACCTTAATTCCGATTGGCTGATAGAGTACTATCAGCCAATCGGAATTCGAGGGACGCCATCTTGGATGACGTCATTTAAAGGAACCGTCATTCGTCGTTCAGTCGTCGGCCAGGATGGATGTTCCGCGTCGGAGGTCTTCAGGATGCTGCTGCTCCGCTCCAGATGGATGTCGATAGAAGATGCCGCCTGGATGAAGACTTCAATCGGATGGAAGACCTCTTCTGCCCCGCTTGGATGAAGACTTCAATCGGATGGAAGACCTCTTCTGCCCCGCTTGGATGAAGACTTCTACCGGATCATGGACATCTTCAGCCCCCCGCTTGGGCTTGGATCAGGACATCGGAGGAGCTCTTCAGGACGGATCGGTGAACCTGGTATGGTGAAGATAAGGTAGGAAGATCTTCAGGGGCTCAGTGTTAGGTTTATTTAAGGGGGTTTGGGTTAGATTAGGGGTATGTGGGTGGTGGGTTGTAATGTTGGGGGGGGGTATTGTATGTTTTTTTTACAGGCAAAAGAGCTGAACTTCTTGGGGCATGCCCCGCAAAGGGCCCTGTTCAGGGCTGGTAAGGTAAAAGAGCTTTTAACTTTAGTAATTTAGAATAGGGTAGGGCATTTTTTATTTTGGGGGGCTTTGTTGTTTTATTAGGGGGCTTAGAGTAGGTGTAATTAGTTTAAAATTGTTGTAATATTTTTCTTATGTTTGTAGATATTTTTTTATTTTTTGTAACTTAGTTCTTTTTTATTTTTTGTACTTTAGTTAGTTTATTTCATTGTAGTTATTTGTAGATATTTTATTTAATTAATTTATTGATAGTGTAGTTTTAGGTTTAATTGTAGGTAATTGTAGGTATTTTATTTAATTAATTTAATGATAGTATAGTGTTAGGTTTAATTGTAACTTAGGTTAGGATTTATTTTACAGGTAATGTTGTAATTATTTTAACTAGGTAACTATTAAATAGTTCTTAACTATTTAATAGCTATTGTACATGGTTAAAATAATTACAAAGTTGCCTGTAAAATAAATATTAATCCTAAAATAGCTACAATGTAATTATAATTTATATTGTAGCTATATTAGGATTTATTTTACAGGTAAGTATTTAGCTTTAAATAGGAATAATTTATTTAATAAGAGTTAATTAATTTCGTTAGATTAAAATTATATTTAACTTAGGGGGGTGTTAGTGTTAGGGTTAGACTTAGCTTTAGGGGTTAATACATTTATTAGAATAGCGGTGAGCTCCGGTCGGCAGATTAGGGGTTAATAATTGAAGTTAGGTGTCGGCGATGTTAGGGAGGGCAGATTAGGGGTTAATACTATTTATTATAGGGTTAGTGAGGCGGATTAGGGGTTAATAACTTTATTATAGTAGCGGTGCGGTCCGCTCGGCAGATTAGGGGTTAATAAGTGTAGGCAGGTGGAGGCGACGTTGAGGGGGGCAGATTAGGGGTTAATAAATATAATATAGGGGTCGGCGGTGTTAGGGGCAGCAGATTAGGGGTACATAAGGATAACGTAGGTGGTGGCGCATTGCAGTCGGCAGATTAGGGGTTAATAAGTGTAGGTAGCTGGCGGCGACTTTGTGGGGGGCAGATTAGGGGTTAATAAATATAATATAGGGGTCGGCGGTGTTAGGGGCAGCAGATTAGGGGTACATAAGGATAACGTAGTTGGCGGTCGGCAGATTAGGGGTTAAAAAATGTAATCGAGTTGCGGCGATGTGGGGGGACCTCGGTTTAGGGGTACATAGGTAGTTTATGGGTGTTAGTGTACTTTAGAGTACAGTAGTTAAGAGCTTTATAAACCGGCGTTAGCCCAGAAAGCTCTTAACTACTGACTTTTTTCCTGCGGCTGGAGTTTTGTCGTTAGATTTCTAACGCTCACTTCAGACACGACTCTAAATACCGGAGTTAGAAAGATCCCATTGAAAAGATAGGATACGCAATTGACGTAAGGGGATCTGCGGTATGGAAAAGTCGCGGCTGAAAAGTGAGCGTTAGACCCTTTTTTGAGTGACTCCAAATACCAGAGTTAGCCTAAAACCAGCGTTAGGAGCCTCTAACGCTGGTTTTCACGGCTAACGCCAAACCCCAAATCTAGGCCAGTGTGTATAAAAGTATTATGGTTGAAATAAAAGTACAGCTTATTATTCAGTAAATAAACTAAATTTGCTTTATAAAACTTTAATTTTTGTTATAAATTGAACTACAAGGCAAGGATATGTTAAAGGGATATGGAACCCATTTTTTTTCTTTCATGATTCAGACAGAGCATGCAGTTTTAAGCAACTTTTTAATTTACGCCTATTATCAATTTTTCTTCATTCTCTTGCTATCTTTATTTGAAAAAGAAGGCATCTAAGCTAAGGAGCCAGCCAATTTTTGGTTCAGATCTCTGGATAGCACTTGTTTAGTTGTGGGTGAATTTATCCACCAATCAGCAAGAACAACTCAGGTTGTGAACAAAAAATGGGCCGGCAACAAAATGTACATTCTTGCTATTCAAATAAAGATACCAAGAGAATGAAAGAAAATTGATAATAACAGTAAATTAGAAAGTTGATTAAAATTGCATGCTCTATCTGAATCATGAAAGAAACAAATTTGGGTTTAGTGTCCCTTTAAGAACACATGAACTATAATGAACATCTTTTACCAGTACATGAGAACAGGCAACCCCCCCCACACCCAAACAATGAAAAAACGAAGAAACCATCAACATAACAAAACTAAGCACATTATTTTGTCTCCTTTAATGCTCCTACTGATTCATAGTACCAAACAGAGAGAAAGCACTAACTCCTATTAAAGAGACACTCCAGCCCCTGAAAGCACATAGGCCCACATAAGTACTGTTTTATTTAAGTGGCTATTTCAGAAGAAGGCACTTTAATAAAATGAAACGGGAATGCCCAAGGTGACAGCCATTGGCCAGTGCTTCCCTGTGAGAAGAATCTGATTGGGCGTCTGATCACAGAAGAATATATTGCTCTTGCAAGAGCTTGATCAACTTTTTCCTGATTCGTCTGTGTCATCCTATCTATAAATTAAGGTATTGTGTATTTTTGGAGGCAGTTGTTTGCTTACTTGAAGATGTTGAAGATGCTGCTGTTGGATAAGCCCCTTGTGATGATGCAGCTGTTACAGAAGGAACAAAAAGAGTGTTTGTGGAATGGAAACATTGAAGGGAAAAACTAGCACTTTCATTGTTATGGGCCTCCTCATTGAATTCCATTAAGCATTTTGTAATGCCTTAAAGGGACATTAAACACTTTGAGATGGTAATATAAAATGATAAATTGTATATAAAACAACTCTGCAATATACTTTCATTACTTAATTTGTCCCCTTTGCCTTTAATTCCATTCTGAATTTGTGAGCTTTTCAGTTCCTGTTAGAAATGCAAGTGCAGAACACTGTTAAATCCAGCACAACCATTGGCTGCACACTCTAATGACCTGTGTATAACTGTCCCTAATTAGCCACAGCAGAGAAGGTAACACAAGTTACAATATGGCAGCTCCCAGTGTTTTATAGACATTAAAATTTTACTCTTATTTTGTCACTTTTTAAACAACTAATGAAACTTTAAAACATGTTAGTCATGGACTAATCTTTTCTTTGAATGCATCATTCTATCTAGCATGTATTTAGTGTTTAATGTCCCTTTATGGACACCTCAGTATTTTCTTAGTATTTTAATTGTATTCCAGGATTTTCTTGTACACGAGTTGCAATTACATAAAGTCTCATAAAAGTCTTCATGTTATATTGTTTTTAAAAATAATATTGAATGTTTAAATATATGAACAACACGTTATTTATCAATGTAAATGTCAGAGCCGTGCTCAGAATTGAACAAGTGTTCCCTGGTTCCCAGCCCATCTCTCTATTCCTGTGCAACCAAAGGGCTTTGCATTGCCTGAAGATTTTGGAGACCTGTTACCTGCAGAGAATTGCTCTCTGGCTCCACCTGTTTGTCAGCTGTAGGTATTTTTGCAATCAGCTCCCCTATAAAAGGCTGCTTTACAATCCACTTCCTGCTCTGACATAAGGATTCATCCTGTGTTAGTGTGTTAGTGTGTTAGTGTGTTAGTGTGTTAGTGTGTTAGTGTGTTAGTGTGTTAGTGTGTTAGTGTTTCCTGTTTGGTTCCTGAATCTGGCTTATTCTCTGACTACCCTTTTGGATCTCCATTGGCTTTGATGAAAGATTGGACTGCTTTTCTGTTTACCGTACCTGACCTTGTACTCTGTTTATTCTATTGGATTCTCCCTGAATTTGGTGATTGTTCTGACTGCTCTCAGGTATCTGACCCTTGTCTCGTCTCCTGGCTATCCTCTCTGTACCAGCCTGCCTCTGCTCTTTGTGGCATCATCCTGCTTCTCTGGGATCCTGTTTCAGTGCCTAACCCTACAGAGGACACTTATTAAGTTCCTTTATCCAGTGCATGTACCCAAGCGCTGCTTAGCATATTTGCAAAGTTCCAGTGGCGTCACTAGGGGGGGGGGCGGGGGGGGCGGGCCGCACCCGGGTGACACCCTCCAGGGGGTGACACCAAAAAAAAAAAAAAAAAAAAAAATTTTTTTTTTTTTTTTTTTTTAAATTTTATTGAAATTCAAAGAAATACAATGTTGAGATGCATAGATTATTTTATTAGAGGCTGGCATTTGTGAACATTAGTGGGACTGGGGAAGTTGTAGACACACATTTTTTTTGCCCCTTGAGCCAGTTCTGCAATTTCAACAAATAGTTTTCCCGGCTGCTTTTGCTTGTTTGTACTTTGCTCCTCCCCTGCCCAATTTCACTATGAATGTTGTGGGTGTGCCGTGGGGCTTGCAAAGTTGTGCTGCTAGCCTAAACCTGCCTGCCTATCTGTGCTCACTGCTCAGTGACATGCGGCCCGGGGCTGTGCACTGACAGACTTGGAACAGAGTCAGAGAGCAGAATTTTCATAGTTTGCGTGCCTAAACCTTTTCTTCAGTGATTTATTTTAGAGTGCTCTGTTTATCTTTCATTTGATGCTCTGCTGAGCCAGGGAGCAGCTCTAGGCATGAGCTTCCTAATTAATGCAGTGCAGTTTACATATTTTGTATGTGTGTGTCTAAGTTTTTGTGTGTCTCAGTGTTTTTGTGTGTGTGTCTGAGTGTGTTTCCGAGTATTTGTGTGTGCATCTGAGTATGTTTTTAAGTGTGTCTGAGTGTTTGTATGTGTGTTTGCCTGTGTTTTTGTGTGTGTCTGCTTTCTGGGGGGGGGGGTGACACCATGACTTACCGCACCGGGTGACACCAACCCTAGTGACGCCACTGCAAAGTTCCAGTCACCTACTCCTGCATCTAAGCTCTGTCAAGTTCCAGCATCTTGCATATGTGCCAAGCTCTGCATAGAGTCTCTGCTACCAGTGTTCCAGTATTCTAACCCTACAGTGGGCCCTGCCAAGCATCTGTGTCCTGCTCCTGTCTCTGCCTCCAGTGGGCACCTCCTGTGTTCTGCCTAAGTTTGCAATCCTAGCCCTATCAGGGGCATTACCTCAGACTCCAGTTCTGGTGTGGGCACACCTGCTCACTTACCCTGCTTCCAGCCTCCAAGTCTCCAGTTCCTGTGCACTCCTGGCCCTATCGGGGGCATTACTTCAGACTCTAGTTCTGGTGTGGGCACACCTGCTCACTTACCCTGCCTCCAGCCTCCAAGTCTCCAGTTCCTGTGCAATAAACTTACTTACTTGCTTGTCTGTTTCTGAAACATGCCTAATAGGGGTAATTCCAGAAAGAAGCACATACCGCTGGCCCCTTTCAGTATTCAAGACAGTCCTAAGCCTATCACCACCTTGCATAAGCTCCCTACCCCATATTCCATACATTTTTCTGGAAAAGGCTTTAGAAAAAATCTAAATGTTTCCATTTTTATTCAGGGCCTTCCCATCTCTACTCAAGATTATTGAGCAATCTGATTTTATAATAAATATTTTTCCTGTTAAATCAAATCTGCTCATTTTCATTTTAATACTCTATATTCATTACAAATTTACCTTTTCACTCATTACATGTCAGTTTGACCAACCTTTATTTCTTCTCATCACTTAAAGGGACATGAAACACAATTTTTTTCTTTCATAATTCAGATAGAGAATACAATTTTGTAATCAGACATATATCAAAGGGACACTGAACCCAAATTTTTTCTTTTGTGATTCAGATAGAGCATGTAATTTTAAGCAACTTTGTAATTTACTCCTATTATCAAATGTTCCTTATTCTCTTGGTATCTTTATTTGAAATGCAAGAATGTAAGTTTAGATGCCAGCCCATTTTTGGTGAACAACCTAGGTTGTCCTTGCTGAGTGGTGGATAAATTCATCCACCAATCAAAAACTGCTGTCCAGAGTGCTGAATCAAGAAAAAAAATTTAGATGCCTTCTTTTTTTATATAAGGATAGCAAGAGAACGAAGAAACATTGATAATAGGAGTAAATTAGAAAGTTGCTTAAAATTGCATGCTCTATCTGAATCATGAAAGAAAATTTTTGGGTTCAGTGTCCCTTTAAGGAATTGACTATGACTGTATGAATATACAACATCATATTTGATCTGTATCTGTGATATAGTTTAATAAACTTGTAAAAAGAAAAAAGGGTAAACCAATTTGTCCCTGTAATATTTCCGTATTCCACACCCAGCCATTATTTGCACACTTTATCGCTAGTTGACCTCAGCAGAATATATTAAATAAAAAAATACATTGGGGTGCTCATTGCTTTATAGCAACAAAAGTACTTTATGAACAGTAAAGCTTTCCACTAATTTAAAACAGGTAATAAAATAAAAAAAACAAATCCATGTATATTTGAAAAAAAATAATACAATTTTAAACAACATTCCAATTTACTTCTATTACCTAATTTGCTTAATTCTTTAGGTATTCTTTGTTGAAGAAATAGCAATGCACATGGGTGAGACATCTATGGTCAGCCACCAATCAGCAGTGGCTAAGCATATTTAGATATGCTTTTCAAAAAAGATATCAAGAGAATGAAGCAAATTAGATAACAGAAGTAAATTGGAAAGTTGTTTAAAATTGCATGCTATTTCTGAAACATGAAAGAAAAAATGTAGGTCTCTTGTCCCTTTAAAGGCTGTCACATGATAGAGGAGACAAATTCAATTTGTATGAAAAAAACTTATTTTAAATTCAGGGTATGTATAATTGCTTTGTCTTTTTGTGCATTTGATGACTATACAATTCTACTGTATTTAAAGGAATACTGAACCCATTTTTTTATTTTGTGATCCAGATAGAGCATGCAATTTTAAGCAAATTTCTAATTTACTCCTATTATCCTTTTTTTTCGTTCTCTTGCTATCTTTATTTGAAAAACAAAGTCCAGAACCCTGGACAGCACTTGTCTATTGGTGGGTGAATTTATCCACCAATCAGCAAGAACAACCCAGGTTGTTCACCAAAAATGGGCTGGCATCTAAACTTACATTCTTGCTTTTCAAATAAAGATACCAAGAGAATGAAGAACATTTGCTAATAGGAGAAAATTAGAAAGTTGCTTAAAATTACATGCTCTATCTCAGTGTTTTTCAACCAGTGTGCCGTGGCACACTAGTGTGCTGTGAGAGATCCTCAGGTGTGCCACGGCAGACTGACAACAGTGTGACATATTTTTTAAACTTTGCTTGTTTTTTACTCCCAGTGCAGGGGTAGTTTGTAGGAGGCATGGCATAACAGCACAATACATACAGTATGTGTTTGTGTGTATGTATGTGTGTATATATATATATATATTAGGCTACAATGTGTGATTTTTTTTAAATTTTGGGATGGTGGTGTGCCACGGGATTTTTTAATGTAAAAAAGTGTGCCACGGCAAAAAAAAGGTTAAAAATCACTGCTCTATCTGAATCACAAAATAAAAAATGATCATTTAAAGATAAGCTTGTTAAAGACACTGCTACTGCAAATTCTTCCCATCTTTACTGATGATTCCTTAAAAATCTCACCAACCATTCCACTATCTTAAAGTCCTGCTAGACTCTACTTTCTCCTTAAAGACCCATATTCAATCACTTATTATTATTATTATTATTATTATTATTATCGGTTATTTGTAGATCGCCAACAGATTTCACAGCACTATAAACATAGGCGGAGTACAACAAAACATTTATAGGGATCAAAAGGGTAGAGGGCTCTGCCAATAGTCACACTGTTGTAGTCGGCTCTTAAAGTGAATGTAACTGTTGATGCTAAAGTGCCCGGTTTTTAAAAATTCGATTAAAAACAGGGGCACTTTAATTCATCAAAATTTACGTTTCACTCGTGTGGTGAAAAAAAACGTACCTTTTAATCTTGACAGCAGATCCAGCTTCCTCCACCCGTTGCAAAGCCTCTTCCTGGGTCTAAAATGAGGAATACGGCTTCCTCCAATCACGGCATTGAATCAGACACTGATTCCCCTGGGGGGAAGCCGTGATTGGAGGATGACCCATCCATCATTTCTGACATCAGAAATGGCTTGCAGCGACCGGAGGAAGCTGGAGCAGCTGTCAAGTTTAAAAGGTAAGATTTTTTTTCACAACAGGAGTGAAATGTAAATATTGATGAATTAAAGTGCCCCTGTTTCTAATCAAATTTTTAAAAACTGGGCACTTTAGCATCAACATTTACATTCACTTTAAGAAGGTGATCTACAAACAGCTGGACTCTTAGGCTTACATGCTAAGGGGGTTCAAGGGGACAGCAATGGAGGAGAGGAACTGGTATAAAGAAAGGTTAGTGTAGGTTGTATACATCCCTCGCTAAATCCCCCTAGTATTTAGTGATGACAAAAGTACCTACTGTGTATTACATGTTAAACCAATGTGATTAGTGTTAATAATGGTGTCAAGCTGACACGGAATTTAAATCTAACCATAGTATGCATCTACCTTGTGTATGATCTTACTATTTAACACCGGTTCAAGACCGGCATCAATAAGTAAATGCTTAGAGTTGGCTTATGGACAGCTCACAAGTAATTGTAAGATTTGTAATTGGTTGTAATCACAGCATATTTTATACACTTCCTAGAGGGTAAAAGGAGATGAAGCTTCCTTCTATGAGTTTTTTTTTGTATTCAAACTGCTACCATTGGGTAGTAGTGCAGCCGCCCCCCACTTCACACTTTTAGATTGGACTTCACATCTTCAGGTTGGCTGTGTCATCATTAGATAATCTCTGCAAAACAAAAAAAGTATAATTTGATTTATATTATATAAAAATATAGCAAACATATGTTTATATAACCCAGCACTACTAAGGAGTATGGAAACATTCCCTTTAATACAAGGAATCTGTTTAGCAACCATGCAAGTGTAAACATAATTCCAGCATTGGCCTTTATTTAAAAAGACTAGATAACCCTACTCTAACCAATTGATGACACTATAAATAAGTGATAAGTAAAATATATAAATTGTATAACTTCTTACACATCCATAATAATACCAAATTACATGGTATCCAGGTTTATCATCAGTTACCCATTTTACAATCTTAAAAAGTGATCTAATTTTAATAGAGTACTCGAATGGGATTGTGAAAAGAAAAGATTCCCAGTAGTGCTATCTATCTTATCAACCCATACTAGCCCTTCAGTTATGGAAAAGAGACTAGTGAACTTCTAACAGTGTATGCAGAATGATGCACGGTTACCACATTGACCTGCAAGAGCCTAGCACCTGATGCTGTCACAAAAGCTGATGGGGAAGCCATCTGTTCACTGGGCAGTACCAACACAATTTGAGATTTTTAGTACTTTTTATTGAAAGGGAAAAGAGAGTTTACAGGATGTAGAAGTGGCGCAGGATATAAAAAGACCTTACAAGGGAGATTTAACTTCTACTTAGCAGCACATTGTGGATTCACATATGGAATATATTGAAGTTCATTCTTTTGACCCATTACCTGCACACTAAGATAACACACAAAGGAAAATAACGATCCTGGTGCTATGGTAATGAAAACAGAGAGGGAAGGTAATATAGTAACATCCATGTGCTATACTGCTCACACTCCATCAGAGACTTGAAAAATGCCAGACATTCTGGGCTCCGCTTGTGTTTTGGGGAAACAAGCAAGAAAATTTGATGTTAAAAAAATGTGTGTTATTATCAGCATATAAAATATGATCCTGTAGAGCTGTATCCCATATTACCCACACTGCTATTGACTATTTCATATTACATTGGCACAATGTAGATATATTTTTACAGCATTTCGGATAGCAGAATCATTTTGCTCATAAGAGGATATAAATTGGAAATGTTCATGGAGAGTTCATATTAGATCAGTGAAACATGTTACGACCCTCTAAATTCCATATGGACATATTCTAAATCCACAGCAAGGCCGAGCAAATAACATAGCTTAGCTTAGCTACAAACATCAAAGTACCAGGTGTGCATGTGATGATGGCAGGGAGTCTGAACCCGGAGTTTCTGCATAACAAGGAGAACTCCACCGATACATCAGCTTCAGATATTAAATACAACCAGAATTGTATTTGGTGTAAAGGCAGCATAATCTGTCTAGCCCACCACATGGCTAGCTTTAACAGACCAACTAGATTACAAATGTAATTATATCGAATACAGTCATTTCCATAAAGAGAGAGATAAAATGAATAATATGCATTTCAGTGAATGTAAGTTTTTTTTTAACTTATTTTGTGCACTCGATTATTATTCATTACACATTAAAAGGCACCAGGAAGATGAATTAGAAAAGCAATGCCTATGTGTTTTTTTTTTTATTTTATAAAATGCATCATTGTCTAATTCGCATTAACAGATGCACCGGCTTTTAAATCTAGTTGAATGATTTTGTTCAAGTATGTGTGTGTGTGAGTTCTGTTGTTTTACATTAACAAGCGCTATTCACTACAGGGATCAAGACCTAGGGCCAGATAATCAAACGTTTGTCACAAAAAATGTGAAAAATCACATTTAGCCTCCCAGGGACAGTCTTTGTGCAAGTATCAAAGAAAATGGGCTGTCCCTGTGAGTCGCAAGCTGTCTTCTATAGAAATAATGAGAGCTCTCTGCTATGTAAAAGTTTGCAATGGAGGACAAAGTACATAGGGAAAACCTGGCGTATGTTTAAATTGTAATATTACGCTTAATACAAATCAAAATACCCTGTTTTCACTGCACTGTACCTTAAAATATCTGTGACTTTTGTATGCATAGCTTTTCCTTTCAGAGTAATTAGCGTTTAAGTGTTTTGATAAAGGCTTGCCACCTATTCATTTTCTGGAAAAAACAGTGAGATCTGTAGGGCAGAAATGTTTAGATAATTACGATGGGAATTAAGAGACAATTTTATACAGGCCCACAGAACATCCA
The DNA here is from genome assembly GCF_027579735.1 of Bombina bombina. NCBI lineage: Eukaryota > Metazoa > Chordata > Amphibia > Anura > Bombinatoridae > Bombina > Bombina bombina. The sequence continues at coordinate 610,453,846 of NC_069500.1, read as the reverse complement.
CATTGTGTCCATTTTATGATAAAAATATTATGCTTTGTATATTATACTTTATATAAGTACAAATTTCTATGTGTTTTTTGTATGTCCAGTGTATTTAAATTATGATTTATGCTGTGCATATTTAATACAATTTATTCTTGTGTAATTTACATACAGATTTTGCTTTTGATCAAATACTATTTTTTGATGTATCTAAACAACACAGATTTTTCCTGTGTATTTTTGTGTGAATGGATCTATTATTCACTTGTTATGATTTTTAAATTACAATTTACATTGTGCACTTTTGTAATTTATGCACTATAGGAAAATGCAGTACACGCCCCTTAGTCAGACGCCCTGTTTTTAGGGTAAAAAGTGGTTTAAGATAATTCTACCAGGAAATAGAAGTACAGGAGAGTATTCTTAAAGAATATTGCTAGCCCAGAGACCTTTAGTTAATCTGGCCCCTAGTAAGAACATTTCTACGAATTAGTGTCCCTTTAATAATCCTGGGCCACCAAGTTATATGCCCACTACACATGTGCAATGCACTGAATGGCTATGTTGAAAGGTGCATAGTGAAACACAGCACTATTAAAGAAGCAATGCATGGGACCTGGCTTTCCTTTTCAAATTTCTATACTTGTCCAGAGAAGAACTTTGTAGAGCAGGTAAGAGACTAGTTTTATAAATGGGTCCAAGAGGTGTAGTGGGGGGGGGGGGGTCAGAGTATGGGAGAATTCTAGGGTGGGCGGAATTTATGAGGTGAGGTTTTACAACAGGATGGAGACATTTGGGAGATTTTGTTTTCAAAATCCAAATAGTCCTATGGTTTCTGGGAACGTTTAGTGGCACGTTTGTGTGTCTGGGTCCTTTCACTGTGTATTTACTTGTACAAAAATCATAGCACATTGATGGTATTATCAATGTTGGGATTATGTACAGGATGCTATGGTCAGGGAATACTTTGATGGAATTCCCATAGTGAATTTTAAATGGGGGAAGTTCTAGTCCCAAATCCAGATGGTCCTATGATTTTAAGGATACTTTGGTGGTGTATGTACCTTTGTTACTTCAGTGTACCTACTAGTACAAAAGTCAATGGACAGAGTGCTTGCCATAAATAAAATACTCCATAGCTTTGCTCTTATGCTGAATTCAATTGTTGACACATTACATGCTATTCAGAACCACGTTTGTGGACACATTGATAGGTTTACTCCATTCCCAGGAAGACGTGTTACTGAATGCTGTTATCAGATTTGACTCCTGCCTAGCTTGGCTCTTTACCAACAGTCTACCCCTCAAGTGTGATCCCAAGTTTGAACTGATTGTGGCCTAGATTACAAGTGGAGTGTTACTGATAGTGTAAGGTGCACTATCCATATTGTGGCCCTGCGCTAAGAATAGCTCACAATCTGGTATTACAAGTCAATGGTAAAATAGCTTTACTAGAGAATGTTAGCGTCTACAACATTTTTATTAGCTCACCCTATACTTTCAATGGATAGCCTGGGCCCATGCTAACATTCGGCTAGATTACGAGTTTTGCGTTATGAGCGGCTCGGTGCTAACTTGCAAGTTATTTCCACCGCTCACCTCCCTATAGCGCTGCTATTACAGGTTTGCAAAAACCCAGCGTTAGCAGGCAATATGTGAGTGTTGGGCAAAATTGAGCTCCATACCAGCGCTGATTTGAGCTGGTTTTACATGTTCGTGCACGATTTCCCCATAGACATCAATGGGGGGAGCCGGCTGAAAAAAAGTCTAACACCTGCAATAAAGGAGCATAAAGCTCCTTAACGCAGCCCCATTGATTCCTATGGGGAAACAAAAGTTATGTTTACACCTAACACCCTAACATAAACCCTGAGTCTAAACACCCCTAATCTGCTGCCCCGACATCGCCGACACCTACATTATAGTTATTAACCCCTTATCTGCCGCCCCGACATTGCCGCCACCTACATTATACTTATTAACCCCTAATCTACCGCCCCCAATGTTGCCGCCACCTACCTACACTTATTAACCCCTAATCTTCCTCCCCCAATGTCGCTGCAATTATAGTAAAGTTATAAACCCCTAAAACTAACCCTAAATCTAACCCTAACCCTAATGTAACCCTAACCCTAACACCCACTAACTTTAATGTAATTAAAATAAATCTCACTATCATTAACTAAATAATTCCTATTTAAAACTAAATACTTACCTGTAAAATAAACCCTAAGCCGTCAAGAGAAGAGGATGCTCCGCGCCGGATGTCTTGAAGATGGAGCCGCTCCGTGCCGGATGGATGAAGATAGAAGATGCCGTCTGGATGAAGACTTCTGCCGGCTTGGATGAAGACTTCGGCCCGCTTGGATGAAGACTTCTGCTGGCTTCGCTGAGGACTTCTGCTGCTTCGTTGAGGATGGATGTCCGGTCTTCAAAAACTGTAAGTGGATCTTCAGGGGTTAGTGTTAGGTTTTTTAAGGGTTTATTGGGTGGTTTTTAATTTTAGATTAGGGGTTTGAGCTGAAAAAGAGCTAAATGCCCTTTTAAGGGCAATGCCCATCCAAATGCCCTTTTCAGGGCAATGGGGAGCTTAGGTTTTTTTTAGATAGGTTTTTATTTGGGGGGTTGGTTGTGTGGGTGGTGGGTTTTACTTTTGGGGGTATTTGTATTTTTATTTAAGGTAAAAGAGCTGATTTCTTTGGGGCAATGCCCCGCAAAAGGCCCTTTTAAGGGCTATTGGTAGTTTAGTTTAAGCTAGGGGTTTTTTTTATTTGGGGGGGGGGGCTTTTTATTTTCATAGGGCTATTAGATTAGGTGTAATTCGTTTAAATATTTGATAATTTCTTTTTTATGTTCTGTAATTTAGTCTTTGTTTTTTGGTAATTTATTTAATTGTATTTAATTAATAATTTAATGTAATTTATTTAATTGTAGTATAGGTTAGGTGTTAGTGTAAGACAGGTTAGGTTTTATTTTACAGGTAAATTTGTATTTATTTTAGTTAAGTAGCTAGTAAATAGTTAATAACTATTTACTAACTAGTCTACCTAGTTAAAATAAATACAAACTTAGCTGTGAAATAAAATTAAATCCTAAGATAGCTACAATGTATCTATTAGTTATACTGTAGCAAGCTTAGGGTTTATTTTATAGGTAAGTGTTTAGTTTTAAAAAGGAATTATTTAGTTAATGATAGTAATTTTTATTTAGATTTATTTTAATTACATTAAAGTTAGGGGGTGTTAGGGTTAGGGGTTTATAACTTTAGTATAGTGGCGGCGATTTTGGGGGCAGCAGATTAGGGGTTAATAACAGTAATGTAGGTTGCGGCGATGTTAGGTACAGCAGATTAGGGGTTAATAATATTTAACTAGTGTTTGTGATGCAGGAGTGCGGCGGTTTAGGGGTTAATATGTTTATTATAGTGGCGGGGATGTCCGGAGCGGCAGATTAGGGGTTAATAATTTTATTTTAGTGTTTGCGATGTGAGAGGGCCTCGGTTTAGGGGTTAATAGGTAGTTTATGGATGTTAGTGTACTTTTTAGCACTTTAGTTATGAGTTTTATGCTACAACTTTGTAGCGTAAAACCCATAACTACTGACTTTCAGTTTACGGTATGGATCTTGACGGTATAGGGTGTACTGCTCACTTTTTGGCCAGACAGGCAAACTCGTAATACCGGCGCTATGGAAGTCCCATTGAAAAAGGACTTTTTGAAAGCTGCTGTAGTTACATTGCGTTACGGCCAAAAAAGTGTGCGGACAGATATACCTGCAAAACTCGTAATACCAGCGGTAGTGAAAAAGAGCCATAACGCTGCTTTTTCACTCATAACGCAAAACTCGTAATCTAGACGATTATTCTTATTTCAAGTGGTGAGTTATGTAGTGAGAGAGTTCAGCACAGAATAGCGCTGAAGAATTTAGCCCGTCTGGAGATCTGAAGTAAATTGTTAGGGTTAGAATAAAAGTATAACAAAACATATGCACAATATAGTAAAATAAAGTATTTCACACACGCACACAAACACACACATATATATATATATATATATATATATACAGACATATTAAATGTATTATATGTTTTTTTTTATTAATAAAAGGGCTTTTAACAGTGGTATATGACAAGGTGTTGGAATGGAAAGGGTATGTGGATATGTATATCTGGGTGTATATATATATGTGTATGTATGTTTCTATGTGTACACACACATACATACACATATATACAGTGCCCTCCACTAATGTTGGCACTCTTGGTAAATATGAGCAAAGAAGAAAATTGTCTTTATTGTTTAACTTTTTGACCTTTAGTTAAAAAATACACAAAAATACTCTGCTCTCAGGGATGTCAAACAATTGCAAACACAACACAGATTTATCAAAAAAAGCTTTGTTAACTATATGTGTGGCACAATTATTGGCACCCTTTTAGTCAATACTTTATGCTAACTCCCTTTGCCAAGATAACAGCGCTGAGTCTTCTCCTATAATGCCTGATGAGGTTGGAGAATACATGGCAGGGATCTGAGACCTTTCCTCTATACAGAATCTCTTCAGATGTTTCAAATTTCAAAGTCGGTGCTGGTGGACTTTCCTCTTCAGTTCACTTCACAGGTTTTCTATTGGGATGGCTATGGCAGGACCTTGATTTTGTGGTCAGTAAACCATTTTTGTGTTGATTTTAATGTATGTTTTGGATCATTGTCCTGCTGGAAGATCCAACCACGGCCCATTTTAAGCTTTCTGGCAGAGGCAGTCAGGTGTTCATTTAATATCTTTTGATATTTGATATATTCCATGATACCATGTATTCTAATAAAATGTACAGATCCTCTGGCAGAAAAACAGCCCCAAAACATTAAAGAGCCACCACCATATTTACCCGTGGGCATGAGGTATTTTTCCATATGGCTACCTCTCTGTTTGTGCCATACCCACCTCTGGTGTTTATTGCTAAAAAGCTCTATTTTTGTTTCATCTGAACCAGATCCCATTTGAAGTTCCAGTAGTGTCTGGCAAACTGAAGATGCTTGAGTTTGTTTTTAGATGAGAGTAGATGCTTTTTTTCTTGAAACCCTTCCAAACAATTTTTGGTGATGTAGGTGATGTTTTATTGTAGTTTTGGAGACTTTCTGACCCCAAGATGCAATTAACTTCTACAATTCTTCCGCTGTGGTCCTTGAAGATATTTTGGCTACTTGAACCATCCTCGGCACAGTGTGTTGAGACAATAAAGACACACATCCTCTTCCAGGTTGATTCATAACATTTTCAGTTGACAGGCACTTTTTAATTATTGCCCTGATGATGGAATTAGGCATTTTCAATGCTTTTGCTATTTTCTTATAGCCACCTCCCATTTTGTGAAGCTCAACAACCTTTTGCCGCACATCACAGCTATATTCCTTTGTCTTACCCATTGTGATAAATAACTAAGGGAATTTGGCCTATGTGTTACCTCATATGTATACCCCTGTGAAAAAGGAAGTCATGGTTGAACAGTTTCCTGTTCAGAGTCACCCAGGTTTACTAAAAAATGGAAAATATTAATGGGAATATACTTAAAATATATTTTTCTCATATGAATTCATATACCAATAATTGTGCCACACATATATTTAACAAAGATTTTTTTTTTTTTTATAAACCTGTGCTGTGTTTTCAATTATTTGATATCCATGAGAGCAGAGTATGTTTCTGTATTTTTTTAACAAAAGATCAAAACGTTAAACAATAAAGACAATTTTTCACAGCCTTCTGCTCATAGTGGAGGGCACTGTACATACACACACACACACATATATATATATATATATATATATATATATATACATACAGGTGAAACTCGAAAAATTAGAATATCGTACAAAAGTTAATTTATTTCACTAATGCAACTTAAAAGGTGAAACTAATATATGAGATAGACTCATTACATGCAAAGCAAGATAGTTCAAGTCGTGATTTGTCATAATTGTGATGATTATGGCTTACAGCTCAGGAAAACCCCGAATCCACAATCTCAGAAAATTAGAATATTACATGCAATCAATAAAACAAGGATTGTAAATAGAACAATATCGGACCTATGAAAAGTATAAGCATGCATACTGTATGTACTCAGTACTTGGTTTGGGCCCCTTTTGCAGCAATTACTGCCTCAATGCGGCGTGGCATGGAAGCTATCAGCCTGTGGCACTGCTGAGGTGTTATGGAAGACCAGGATGCTTCAATAGCGGCCTTCAGCTCTTCTGCATTGTTCAATCTCATGTCTCTCATCTTTCTTTTGGCAATGCCCCATAGATTCTCTATGGGGTTCAGGTCAGGCGAGTTTGCTGGCCAATCAAGCACATTAATCCCACTGTTATTTAACCAGGTTTTGGTGCTTTTGGCAGTGTGGGCAGGTGCCAAGTCCTGCTGGAAAATGAAGTCAGCATCCCCATAGAGCTTGTCTGCGGAAGGAAGCATGAAGTGCTCCTAAATCTCCTGGTAGATGGCTGCGTTGACCCTGGACTCAATGAAGCACAGTGGACCAACACCAGCAGATGAAATGGCTCCCCAAATCAACACAGACTGTGGAAACTTCACACTGGACTTCAAGCATCTTGCAGTGTGTGCCTCTCCATTCTTCCTTTATACTCTGGGTCCTTGGTTTCCAAATGAGATACAAAATTTTCTCACATCAGAAAAGAGGACTTTGGACCACTGAGCAACAGACCAGGTCTGTTTTTCTTTAGCCCAGGTAAGATGCTTCTGACTTGTTTGTTGTTCAGGAGTGGCTTGACAAGAGGAATACAACATTTGAAGCCCATGTCCAGGATCCGTCTGTGTGTGGTGGCTCTTGATGCACTGACTCCAGCCTCAGTCCTCTCCTTGTGAAAGTCCCCAACACTTTTGAATGGCCTTTTCCTGACAATCCTCTCCAGGCTGCGGTCATCCCTGCTGCTTGTGCACCTTTTTCTTCCACACTTTTCCCTTCCACATAACTTTCTATTATTGTGCTTTGATAAAACACTTTTGGAACATCCAACTTCTTTTGCAATTACCTTTTGAGGCTTTCCCTCCTTATGGAGGGTATCATTGATGGTTTTATGCACAACTGTCAGGTCAGCAGTCTTTCCCATGATTTTGATTCCTACTGAACCAGACTGAGAGTCCATTTAAAGGCTCAGGAACCCTTTGCAGGTGTTATGGCTTAATTAGCTGATTAGAGTTGGACACTTTGAGCCTAGAATATTGCACCTTTTCACAATTTTCTAATTTTCTGAGATTGTGGATTTGGGGTTTTCATGAGCTGTAAGTCATAATCATCACAATTATGACAAATCACGGCTTGAACTATCTTTCTTTGCATGTAATGAGTCTATCTCATATATTAGTTTCAACTTTTAAGTTGCATTAGTGAAATAAAATAACTTTTACACAATATTCTAATTTTTCGAGTTTCACCTGTATATATATATATATATATATATATATATATATATATATATATATATATATATATATATATATATATATATATATATATATATATATATATGTGTGTATGTACAGTGCCCTCCACTATGAGCAGAAGGCTGTGAAAAATTGTCTTTATTGTTTAACCTTTTGATCTTTTGTTAAAAAAATACAGAAACATACTCTGCTCTTGCTCTCATGGATATCAAATAATTGAAAACACAACACAGGTTTATAAAAAAAAAAAAAACTTTGTTAAATATATGTGTGGCACAATTATTGGTACATATGAATTCATATGAGAAAAATATATTTTAAGTATATTCCCATTAATATTTTCAATTTTTTAGTAAACCTGGGTGACTCTGAACAGGAAACTGTTCAACCATGACTTCCTTTTTCACAGGGGTATACATATGAGGTAACACATAGGCCAAATTCCCTTAGAGGGGAGACGCCCACCCCAGCCCCCCTCACGGCCTTACCCATTGCCATTTCATCAGCCTAAGTTACACAGAGCTTTTACTTTTAATAAACTCACTTTGATTTGAGCCTTTTGTCTGGACCTTTTTTCCAAGTATACATATATATATATATATATATATATATATATATATATATATATATATATATATCCTATTATATAAAAGGCCAAGTGTGTTTGTCCGAAGCTGTCATGCGCAGTAGAGACAGCACGAGGACAAACACACCTGGCCTTTGCGATCCCTACCTGATCTGCGGCAGTGGTGGGCGTGGTCGGGCGTTATTGGGGGCGTGGCCGGACGTGAAGGGGGCGTGATCGGGCTTGAAGGCCCTGGAGGGGGCGTGACCGGATGTAAAGGGGGTGTGGTCGGGTGTGGTCACTCACAAGATAAAGGGGAGAGAGATAGAGAGGGGGGAGAGATAAAAAGAGAGGAGAGAGAGAGAGAGAGAGAGAGAGAGGGGGGGGGGAGAGGGGGAGAGAGAGAGAGAGAGAGAGAGAGAGAGAGAGGGGGAGGGAGAGAGAGAGGGGGGAGGTAGAGGGGGGAGAGAGAGAGGGGGGAGAGAGAGAGAGCAAAAGAGAGGGGGAGAGAGAGAGCGCAAAAGAGAGGGGGAGAGAGAGAGCGCAAAAAAGAGGGGGGAGCGCAAAAGAGAGGGGGGAGAGAGCACAAAAGAGAGAGGGGAGAGAGAGCGCAAAAGAAAGGGGGGAGAGAGAGCGCAAAAGAAAGGGGGGAAAGAGAGAGCGCAAAAGAGAGGGGGAGAGAGAGCGCAAAAGAGAGGGGCGCAAAAGAGAGGGGGGAGAGAGAGAGCGCAAAAGAGAGGGAGGAGAGCGCAAAAGAGAGGGGGAGAGAGAGAGCTCAAAAGAGAGGGGGAGAGAGAGCAGAAGAGGGGGGATAAAGAGAGGGAGAGAGACAGCAAAAGAGAGGGGGAGAGTGCACAAAAGAGAGGGGGGAGAGCGCAAAAGAAAGGGGGAAGAGAGAGCGCAAAAGAGAGGGGGGAGAGAGAGCGCAAAAGAAAGGGGGGAAAGAGAGCGCAAAAGAAAGGGGGGAGAGAGCGCAAAAGAGAGGGGGACAGAGAGCGCAAAAGAGAGGGGGAGAGAGAGCGCAAAAGAGAGGTGGAGAGAGAGTGCAAGAGAGAGGGGGGAGAGAGCGCAAAAGAGATGGGGAGAGAGAGCACAAAAGAGAGGGGGGAGAGAGCAAAAGAGAGGGGAGAGAGAGAGAGCACAAAAGAGAGGGGGAGAGAGAGAGCAAAAGAGAGGGCGGAGAGAGCGCAAAAGAGAGGGGAGAGAGAGGGGGGAGAGAGCGTAAAATATAGGGGGAGAAAGAGAGCGCAAAAGAGAGGGGGAGAGAGAGTGCAAAAGAGAGGGGGGGAGAGAGAGAGCGCAAAAGAGAGGGGGAGAGAGAGAGAGCGCAAAAGAGAGGGGGAGAGAGAGCACAAAAGAGAGGGGCGCAAAAGAGAGGGGGGGGAGAGAGAGAGCGCAAAAGAGAGGGAGGAGAGCGCAAAAGAGAGGGGGGAGAGAGAGAGCTCAAAAGAGAGGGGGAGAGAGAGCAGAAGAGGGGGGAAAAAGAGAGGGGGGAGAGTGCACAAAAGAGAGGGGGGAGAGCGCAAAAGAGAGGGGAGAAAGAGAGCGCAAAAGAGAGGGGGGAGAGAGAGCGCAAAAGAAAGGGGGGAGAGAGAGCGCAAAAGAAAGGGGGGAGAGAGAGCGCAAAAGAAAGGGGGAGAGAGAGACCGCAAAAGAGAGGGGGAGAGAGAGCGCAAAAGAGAGGGGGAGAGAGAGCGCAAGAGAGAGGGGGGAGAGAGCACAAAAGGGAGGGGGGGAGAGCGCAAAAGAGAGGGGAGAGAGAGAGCACAAAAGAGAGGGGGAGAGAGCGCAAAAGAGAGGGCGGAGAGAGCGCGCAAAAGAGAGGGGAGAGAGAGGGGGAGAGAGCGTAAAATAGAGGGGGGAGAAAGAGAGCACAAAAGAGAGGGGGGAGAGAGAGTGCTCAAAAGAGAGGGGGAGAGAGAGCAGAAGAGGGGGAAAAAAGAGAGGGAGAGAGACAGCAAAAGAGAGGGGGGAGAGTGCACAAAAGAGAGGGGGGAGAGAGAGTGCAAAAGAGAGGGGGGAGAGAGAGCACAAAAGAGAGGGGGAGAGAGCGCAAAAGAGAGGGGGGAGAGAGAGAGCGCAAAAGAGGGGGGGAGAGCGCAAAAGAGAGGGGGAGAGAGAGCACAAAAGAGAGGGTGGAGAGAGCGCAAAAGAGAGGGGGGGGAGAGCGCAAAAGAGAGGGGGGGAGAGCGCAAAAGAGAGGGGAGAGAGAGGGGGGAGAGAGAGCACAAAAGAGAGGGGGAGAGAGAGAGTGCGAAAGAGAGGGGGAGAGAGAGAGCGCAAAAGAGAGGGAGAGAGAGAGAGCGCAAAAGAGAGGGGGAGAGAGCTCAAAAGAGAGGGGGGAGAGAGAGAGCTCAAAAGAGAGAGAGAGCAAAATAGAGGGGGGAGGGAGAGAGCGAGAGCAAAAGAGAGGGGGAGGGAGAGAGCGCAAGGGGTGGGACCGCTGTACTGCAAAAAATGGCCAGTGTGAACGAGCTTTAGGACTAGTATATATATATAAATGGTTAGCACAATATATAGCTTTAGATTTAGTGAAATGCACTCTTACTTCTTTTTTAGCGCACTTTTGGCATAGCACCCCTTCGGATTACCTCTTGAGCGAAAAGCCAGGACCTGAGTTTTATAGTACACTCCATAGCAGTCTATTAGGTGAAGGGTTTGGCGTGGCTGTACTATCAGACCTCCAGATGTTCTGCACTCTAGGTTTTCACTAAAGTGCTAACATTTTACTTTACACTTGTAATATTGAAGTAAAAATGGAAGTGCTATGGATTGCGCTCTAGGTAATTTTATAGTACCATAGCTCTACCACTTTTATGCTACATTACCAACAGTGGCATTTTATAGGCCAAACACTTAACTGTAATCATAAATAATCATACATTTTGTTCTGTAAAATGTTCATAGTTTAAAACTGAAGTCTGAGCATCATTTGTTTAATTAAACCAATAAGAATGTGTTTATTAATGAGAACTGAGTGTGAAGAAAAGACATTTAACGGGACATAAAAGTCAAAATTCAACATTAATGATTTCAAAAGAGCATGCAGTTTAAAGAGATTTTTCAAATTACCTCTGTTTTCAAATTCTTTTTGTTTTTCTGCAAATAGCTGCTGGAAACATAGATAGATAGATAGATAGATAGATAGATAGATAGATAGATAGATAGATAGATAGATGATAAATTGATACTGCTTATTATCCCTATAGATATAAAGGGTATTATCCTGCCACAAATACATTTGAAACGCTAATGATAAGAAAATTATAGCAGGTTTTCAAATGGATTTGAATGACTTGAAATTTCAAAAACATGTGAAAAGCCATTCAATGCACTGGACACTGGAATTCAGATGCATAAAAATTGAGACTATTGAGTCAGTGGTCTCCATTTATGATCACTGCTTCTTAAGCCCAATGTCACCTCAGCGGCAGCGGCCTTTAATCACCCAAAATTGATTAATCTAGGATTGTTGACACACCCTGTACCCTTCAATTGGTTACAAGACATCAACTAAATAAATAGGGCCCTATTACTTCCAGTTTCCAGAACATAACTTCTCATAGAATTCAGTAAAAGCGCTAGCCTTTAACTACTCATGTAGGCTCCTATGCACCCTATGCAAGTTGCAGTAGAATCAAGGTGCTATACCTAATCTAAAATCTAAACAATTTGTAAAATATAGCCAAATAGCTTTCCATACAGAAACATAAATGCAATGTGCAGCTTTATAGAAACACTAAACTGCAAGAAACAAAATACTGAACTGGGTGTTCATTATGGGATAATTGCAGTGCGATTGTCACCTGACCTTTAAGCAGCTGTTACCAACAAATGTAAGTTAAGACTGGGAAACTGAATTATTCTCTGCTAAAGAAATTAATCCTCCTCTTCTGCTTGGACTGTTCAAAATCCTGCTTTGAATAACTGAGTGATGTTATTGCGAATTAATGGTCAATCTTCTCACTTTTCTTTTCTGTCCTTTTTGTAATAGTTACACTATATTAAAGAGATATTTTTACTCTAGCAATTTAGTCTGTCTGGCTATTGATAACAGTGACAATGGAAACAGCTAAGCTGAGTTGAAGTGGATAAGATCTGTTACACTCACATTGATTTATTTGACCCTTTGCCGGTTTACCAGCCTGAAATCTCTGGCACGGGTTCAGACCATGTTTCTGGAATCTGGCTAGCTTTTTTTTTTCATGCAATACTTACTTTGTTTTTATTTCAAATGATGCGGTTAAAAGACCACAAGTTAAAATATGTATTTTAAATTAGATTTTTAGGGTCTATAAAAAAGAGAACGTAAAAAAAGGATATAATTTTTTCAGGAAAAGTGTTCTCTAACTTGATATGAAAGGTGCTATTTTTATTAGTGCTAGAGCGTGCGCTAGCTGTGGGAATTGTATGCAGCTAGGCATTTATGCAATTAGTCCTCTTTAATGGGTATATAAAATTATTTAACACATTTAAAACTATTTCTAAATACTACAGAGTTGACTGTTATGTAGCACAATGTTTTGAATTAAATATATTCCTTAGTCTTTTTTAATTTTAGATGTAGATATTCGTGGTTAGTATGTAATGAACTTACCAATTATATATATAAAGAATAGTCCACAGGAAGCACTTGCCGTATAGATTTAAATCTTTGCTTTTATTCACCTCGACTATTCTTTCTATATATTGTTTGGGAGGCACCTCAGATTACATATAGGTACAGTGAGTGCTGGTTTTCCCCTGATATATATATATTGATTCAATGAGAGCACTCTCACTTCCAAAGTATTAGATGCCAGGGTGCTAGCAGATATGAATATATAAATGAAGGGAAGCACTCTCTGGTCTTTTAGTGAATATTTAATGAATCATGCTATATCTAGCATTTGGTCGTATTTACAAATAAGGAGTAGTTTATTACATTTAGCGGTACAAGCTGAACGTTTACAAAAAAAACACAAAAAAAAAAAAAAAATGTTTTCAATAGTGACACGATAACTTAATATATTGGAATTAACACAACACTTCACACATTGAAGAATAGCATTTGCGGCATATAGCATTAACAGCGATACTCGCTAAACTTATCTAGGAAACTGAATTATCAGTAAAACTGATCTAATACCGTTCATTACACATAGGGAATTAGCATTCATTTGCGCCACCTATTCCCACCACACCAAATTTCTAAAAAAAAACATTGGGATAAAGTTTTTTCAAAGGTGTGCAAAAATTCCCCATCCTAACTTACAGTCTAAACATATCCCTACATATCATTTTTTTTTACTTTCAGCTCTAAAGGACGATTAACATGAAGTTTTAATACAATCCAAAAAATGATTAGATGCTCAGTAAATCTTGCAAGGATTTGATTAAAAATTGGACCTGTTGGAGAAGTTGTATAATGCAACATATAGGGTTAGATTGCAAGTAAGATGCAAACAATTTCGCGCTAGCGTAATCGTGTTTTTGCGAGCCATTTTCATTTTGCTGATATTACAAGTGGAGCGAAGATGTATTTGTATATATATACATATATATATATATATATATATATATATATATATATATATATATATATATATATATACGTTTATATATGTGTACATATGTGTTAACATATTTATATGTGTATATATGTATTTACAGACATATATACACATAAAAATTTTAATATATATATATATATATATATATATATATATATATATATATATATATATATATATATATATATATATATATATATATATATATATATATAGGATAAATAAAGATGCTAGCAGCCAAACAGTGTAAATCAGAATCAATAATGCTTTATTCCAGGATAAAAGCACAGGACAAGCAGTAAAAATATCAGAACATAGTCTGACCGGTTTCGGTCCTCCTGACCGTAATCATAGACTAAAATACTAGGGGGTCCATCCGATAAAAATCGTCGCCCGCAAAAGCCGGCGACGCCAATATTTGCGCGAGTTTGGTATCACATATACGGCGTAACCTAGAAGTTACGCGCGTATATTTCTGCCGTCGCCCATAGTTTTTTGGGCTATAGGCAGGTATACCAAACCAGCGCAGTTTGGTATCCAATATGCAGCGTAAGGACTTACGTGGCGAAAATGGAGAAAACTTACTCCATTTTCACCTCGCCACAAAAAGCAGCCGTAAGAAGCCTTACGCTGACTATTGGAGCCCCGTAACTCCCTAAACTGGCTGCTAAAATAAACCTAACACCTAACGCATGCGCAATGTCTATCTCCCTGTCAACCGCGATCTTCTAAAATAAACCTAACACCTAACGCATGCGCAATGTCTATCTACCTGTCAACCGCGATCCCCCCCCACCGAAATCCCTAATAAAGTTATTAACCCCTAAACCGCCGCTCCCGGACCCCGCCGCCATCTACATAAACTAACCCCCTACTGTGAGCCCCTAAAACCGCCGCCATCTACCTTATCTAAACCCTAATTAGAACCCCTTACACCGCTGTCATCTACCTTATCTATCCCCTAATCTGACCCCTTACACCGCCGCCACCTATATAAAAATTATTAACCCCTAATCTAATCCCCCTATACCGCCGCCAGCTATATTAATATTATTAACCCCTAATGTAAGCCCCTTACACCGCCGCCATCTCTATTAAAATGATTAACCCCTAATTTAATCTACCTACCCCGCCGCCAGCTATATTATCTATATTAACCCTAAGTATATTATAGTTAATATAGTTAATATAGTTACTATAGTATTTATATTAACTATATTAACTCTATCTAACACTAACACCCCTAACTAAATTTATATTAAATTAATCTAATTCATTTATAAACTAAAATATTCCTATTTAAATCTAAATACTTACCTATAAAATAAACCCTAAGATAGCTACAATATAATTAATAATTACATTGTAGCTATGTTAGGGTTAATATTTATTTTACAGGTAAATTGTTAATTATTTTAACTAGGTATAATAGCTATTAAATAGTTATTAACTATTTAATATCTACCTAGTTAAAATAATTACCCAATTACCTGTAAAATAAATCCTAACCTAAGTTACAAATACACCTACACTATCAATAAATTAAATAAACTACAAACATCTATCTAAAAATACAATTAAATTAACTAAACTAAATTACAAAAAAAAACAAACACTAAATTACAAAAAATAAAAAAAAGATTACAAGATTTTTAAGCTAATTACACCTATTCTAAGCCCCCTAATAAAATAATAAACCCCCAAAATAAAAAAAATTCCCTGCCCTATTCTAAATTAAAAAAATTTCAAAGCTCTTTACCTTACCAGCCCTTAAAAGGGCCTTTTGTGGGGCATGCCCCAAAGAATTCAGCTCTTTTGCATACAAATACAATACCCCCCCCATTACAACCCACCACCCACATACCCCTATTCTAAAACCACCCAAACCCCCCTTAAAAAAGCCTAACACTACCCCCCTGAAGATCTCCCTACCTTGTCTTCACCACACCGGGCCGAACTCCTGATCCGATCCAGGCGATGTCTTCCTCGAAGCGGCAAAGAAGAATTCTTCCTCCGGCGATGTCTTCCTCCAAGCGGCAAAGAAGAATTCTTCCTCCGGCGACGTCTTCCTCCAAGCGGCAGCAAAGTCTTCATTCTTCCGGCGGCATCTTCAATCTTCTTTCTTCGCTCCGCCGCCGCGGAGCATCCATCCCGGACGACTACTGAACTACGAATGAGGTACCTTTAAATGACGTCATCCAAGATGGCGTCCGCTGAATTCCGATTGGCTGATAGGATTCTATCAGCCAATCGGAATTAAGTTAGAAAAATCTGATTGGCTGATTGAATCAGCCAATCAGATTCAAGTTCAATCTGATTGGCTGATCCAATCAGCCAATCAGATTGAGCTCGCATTCTATTGACTGATCGGAACAGCCAATAGAATGCAATAGAATGTTTCTATTTTATTTAATTTATTGATAGTGTAGGTGTATTTGTAACTTAGGTTAGGATTTATTTTACAGGTAATTGGGTAATTATTTTAACTAGGTAGATATTAAATAGTTAATAACTATTTAATAGCTATTATACCTAGTTAAAATAATTAACAATTTACCTGTAAAATAAATATTAACCCTAACATAGCTACAATGTAATTATTAATTATATTGTAGCTATCTTAGGGTTTATTTTATAGGTAAGTATTTAGATTTAAATAGGAATATTTTAGTTTATAAATGAATTAGATTAATTTAATATAAATTTAGTTAGGGGTGTTAGTGTTAGATAGAGTTAATATAGTTAATATAAATACTATAGTAACTATATTAACTATATTAACCCTAATATAATTAGGGTTAATATAGTTAATATATATAATGTAATACCTATATTAACTATAATATACTTAGGGTTAATATAGATAATATAGCTGGCGGCGGGGTAGGTAGATTAAATTAGGGGTTAATCATTTTAATAGAGATGGCGGCGGTGTAAGGGGCTTACATTAGGGGTTAATAATTTTAATATAGATGACGGCGGTGTTAGGGGCTCACTTTAGGGGGTTATAGATATAATATAGCTGGCGGCGGGGTACCGGAGCGACGGTTTAGGGGTTAATAACTTTTTTATTGTTAGGATAGTGAGGGGGGATAGCGGATAGAGGGTTAGACGTGTCGGGCTTTGTTAGGGAGGCGTGTTAGACGTGTCGGGCTATGTTTAGGAGGCGTGTTAGACAGTGCGGGTGATTTAGACTTTAGTCAGGTTTTATAGGCGCCGGCAGTTTCTAACGTGGCGCAAGTCACTGGCGACTCCAAAAATCTGTACTTACGCAGATTTCTGGACATCGCTGGTTTGTGAGACTTGCGCCACTTTAGCAAGTGATGGCGCCGCATATTGGATGGCTCGAGTTGCGAGCTGAAACTGCGGGCGACGTGGGTTCCCTCGCTTGCGCCGCAAACTGCGATCTATATCGGATCGCGCCCTAGATAGTGTGGATGGAAAAGCTGCTAAGTTAGTATAGTGTTGCAGGTGTATATTTAGCTTCCTAAATGCACACAGAGATACCAACTCATATACAAAAAGATTTTGAGAAGGTCAACGTATAATTAGTATGGTGCAGACCCATTAAACATTTATCAAACATTGGTTAAGAAGAGAAAGAGGTTTACGGTAAAACCTCATCAAAGACTGGGAATTCAGCACTCTTTTTGAAAAAAATAAACAAAGCAGCAACACAAATTACATTTGAAAAAAGGTAATTTTTATTCTCACACTGTGCTGAGTGCAGGCCTGTTAAAATGGCAACAACCAATCAATAGGATAAAGAAAAAATTGTGGTTAAAAACAATGAATATATAGTACAAGATATCTACAAAAGTTTAGAAATGCTAGGACCGGTCCATGTGAAAAGACATGCATTTAGTGGAAATAAAGTATTGCTAGAACTATACCCAGATATGTAGTGCTGTTATAGATATTATAGCTGGCTAAGCACAGGGTGCAGTTCTCAAACTTCTTTATGCAGACCTAAATAGGTTTTAGTAGAACTGAACATTTGGAGTTACTGCACGTGTGCATAGACGCTTATATCTTAAACGTAAAAATAAAATAAGCAAAATAAGCAAGGATGTATGATGTATCATGTAGCGCTAGAAGCATAGGTATTAGTATTGCAGCGAGAGAAAATGTTTTTGACAAGGAAATAGATGCAGGAGGATATCTTATGTTAATTACTATACCCCTCTGTCAACTGCACCCATCTTGTTTAAAGTGAGGTAGAAGCAAAGTTGTGAAAGAATAATGGCAGCCCTGAGGAAGCCCCGTCTCTTTAGTGACGAGGGGGTGAAACGCGCGTCGGCAATTGGCTGGCCGCCCCATGTGACCTGACACGCTTGTTTGTGGATCGGATGGCGGAGAAACATATGCGTGCAACGAAGTTTGTGAGCCTAAGCAAGTTTGCTCATTCCGTAAACTGTCCTGAGTGACATAGAGGCTATCTGTTTGACTTGTGCAGCGGATTCCATACTCCATCTGTAAAAACTTTTTGTCAGACGGAAGGAAGAGCGGTGAAGCTTGGCAGCAATCAGGTGTAGTCGACAGAGGGATACGGATATACACACTTAGTATCCTCCTGCATCTTTGCTTTGTGCCATTATTCTTTTCACAACGTTATTTGCTTATTTTGGCTCAAGTGACTCTGTGAAAGTTGCCGCATATCACTTCCCTGGCTATAGGGGAACTTGATACCTACAGAAAGACATTCCAGTCTATTTGTTATCTACTGTATATACTTATTACATTATGTATGTCCACTGTTTTGGCTCTTTAGGTATCATTAGAAAATCTGCATAACTATTTTATACTATATACCTCTTATGTGTTGATGCATATAACATATGTAGTTATGCTATATCTAGCATTCTAGCTTTGATGTCTGGTTGTCAAACTGGTGATGATACGTTTAAGATATAATCGTCTATGCACACGTGCAGTAACTCCAAATGTTCAGTTCTACTAAAACCTATTTAGGTCTGCATAAATAAGATTTAGAACTGCATCCTGTGCTTAGCCAGCTATAATATCTATAACAGCACTACATATCTGGGTATAGTTCTAGCAATACTTTATTTGCACTAAATGCATGTCTTTTCACATGGACCGGTCCTAGCATTTCTAAACTTTTGTAGATATCTTGTACTATATATTCATTGTTTTTAACCACAATTTTTTCTTTATCCTATTGATTGGTTGTTGCCATTTTAACAGGCCTGCACTCAGCACAGTGTGAGAATAAAAATTCCCTTTTTTCAAATGTAATTTGTGTTGCTGCTTTGTTTATTTTTTTGAAAAAGAGTGCTGAATTCCCAGTCTTTGATGAGGTTTTACCGTAAACCTCTTTCTCTTCTTGACCAATGTTTGAGATATATATATATATGTGTGTGTGTGTATTATAGCCCTTTGCCATTAAAGGGACAGTCTACACCAGAATTTTTTTTGTTTTAAAAGATAGATAATCCTTTTATTACCCATTTCCCAGTTTTGCATAACCAACACAGTTATAATAATATACTTTTAACCTCTGTGATTATCTTGTATCTAAGCCTCTGCAAACTGCCCCTTTTTTCAGTTCTTTTGACAGACTTGCAGTTTAGCCAATCAGTGCCTGCTCCCAGATTACTTCACGTGCACGAGCACAGTGTTATCTATATGAAATATGTGAACTAACACCCTCTAGTGGTGAAAAACTGTTAAAATGCAATCTGAAAGAGGTGGGCTTCAAGGTCTAAGAAATTAGTATATGAACCTCCTAGGTTAAGCTTTCAACTAAGAATACCAAGAGAACAAAGCAAAATTGGTGATAAAAGTAAATTGGAAAATTGTTTAAAATTGCATGCTCTATCTGAATCATTTTATCATCAGTTTATTTTGGCCTAGACTGTCCCTTTAAGCAGATAAAAACATGATAAAACATATTTATGCAATATTCATATTTAATAAATATCTTAACTATGTATTTACTGTAAATATTTGACATTTGCTAATACGAATATGCTATGTTATTTGTACGATGGGTGTTTGGGGTTTTTTTCAAAAAATTTCCCCCCCCATTGACTTCTATGGGGAATGCGAAAAAGCGATGACGTTTGTGGGATCTCGGGTGTTTTTTTTTGCCACTTTTTTCTCTCCATTGATCTCTATGGGGGAATACATGCTTGCGCACATGAAAACTTAAGTTAGGTTTTTCGTGCTATTCGGGTTAACTCTAGCACACAATACGCTTTTTTGGAACTTGTAATATGAAAGCAACCCGACAGGCACTAAAATCAATATCCTAACAGAGTTTTCGATTACGCAAAAAAAAAAATCTGCACCACTAGCCCATAATTTATGAACACAAATATATTCCATAATACAGTACACTGTAGTATATTTGTGATTAGTTCATATAGATGTGATTTGTTTTGTACACAATAACTGTTATTGAGGGTTGTAAATATATTTTATTTGCCCTGTATGTGGACTAACAGCAATTTACATGTTTTCAAGAAGACCCAGAAATGTATACATGTGCAGTACTCTCCTAAGGGTCACATTTGGATGCCATTTATTATAGATATTCAAATAAATTCCAATTATACATTTTGGGACATTGCATTTTGATTTATCTTTTGGGGTAATGGCGCTAGCTTTGTGCCTTTGACAGAAAAATGTTGATTACTTAAAGGGACACTCTAGTACAAAAATAAAATGCTCTAATGTGTTTGCAAAAGGGGTAAAGGGGTTAAAGGGACAGGAAACGCTAAAATATTCTTTCATGATTTGGATAGAACATACAATTTTAAATAACTTTCCATTTTACTTCTATTAGCAAATTTGCTTTATTCTCTTTTATCCTTTGCTGAAGGAACAACATTGCACTACTGGCAGCTAAATGAACATATCTAGTTAGCCAATCACAAGAGACAAATGTGTGCCAACACCAATCAGCAGCTAGATCCAACATAGGATATGTGCATATTCTTCTTCAAGAAGGGATAGCAAGAAAATGAAGCACATTTTAAAATAGAAGTGAATTATAAAAGTGACTTAAAATGACATGCTCTATCTGAATTATGCAAGTTTAATTTTGACTTTCCTATCTCTTTAAAAGGCCAGTGAAGTCAAAATTAAACTTTCATGAATAAGATAGAGCATACCATTTTAAACATCTTTCAAATTTACTTCTATTATCTAATTTGCTTCTTTCTCTTGGATCCTTTGCTGAAAAGCATACCTTGGGCACAGCATTGCACTACCTAGAGAGAGAAACAAAGTAGATAATATAATAAATTGGATAGATTTTTAAAAATTGTATGTTCTATCTGAATCATGAAAGACAAATTATGTGGTTTTAATGTTCCTTAAACGATTTGTTAAACCCTTTGCTATATATTTCATGCACCTGCCTCTAATCATGGGTGCTGCCATTTTGGAATCTAGGTTACTTTGCAGGTATTTAAGGTAATTTGCTGCACATGTGCATACAGGTCAGCAATAGAATGTAGCGAAAGACAGATTTTAACATGGCACAACCAAGACTAGAGGAAGGTGGGGAATAACCTTAATATTGTTCTTATAAAATGTATTTAGAGTTTAATCCCCATTTAACAAGTAGTAATAACACACACCTCCATTAAAGTCTGATAAGAGTTTTTTTTTTACAAATGCAATGTAATTTAACTCAAATGCTTTATACATTTTCCCAAGACTTGTTTTCCTATGAAATTTGGTGTCACTTCACAAAGAAATAATAATAATAAAAAATGTGGCATAGGAATTGAGATATACTGTATATATATATATATATATATATATATATATATATATATATATATATATACATACATACGTTGATTATAGTAGCAGTGTTAGTCCAGAGATTTAGATATCAAAATAACAAGTATTTGAGCAATGATACTTGCTTATGTAATACAAAATACAATTTTACAACTATCGGGTTTATCACAATTATGGAGATTCTTGTAGATATTCTGATAAGAATTGTGACTCCTATGTTTGACAAACAAACCTATTTATTTATTATTTATTAAATATTTTACTAGGAAGGATACATTGAGATTTCTCTTGTTTTCAAGTATGTCCTATAAGACATAATGACTCAGTTTTCCATGAAAAAAGAGCGTTATTGTTATCTTAAATATATTTTGCAGGCAAAGTTTTTTTTTATTGAAAAATGTAAACAGACATATTCCAGATTTTATTTCCTTGTAATGATTTAGATTATAGGGAAAAAATAGTATTTTATAGAAAAGTAAAGTCAATTTATTTTTATTTTATGTATTTATTTATTTTTTTCTAACCCACGTACAAAAAGAATTTACTCATCGGCCTATAAGGTTAGATGGAGAGTAACGCTCACAGATCATTTTTATGCGTACCTATGGGTTGTGACATTGTTTAGAGACTAAAAAATGAAACTGTCAGGTGCAAATTTGTTTCATCATTTCACTCAGCCCCCAATTTAAAGGGTAACTGCTTAATTTAAAAAAGCGTAAAATACGGCTCTGCAGGGAATATGAGCTAATAAAGTCAAGCTGGGAAAATTTCTTTCCAAGATGCAGTGAGAATCTTGCAGAGACAGGTACAACGTTAAAAAAAAAAAAAAGGAAGTGTTGTCAGCAGGGTCCTCTTTGTAGCTGCTTTGCAGGTGCTCTGCCAGTCATTGTAAAATTTATAAGCTGATCTCTTGAACCTGCTGCACATCTGTGGTTTTATAGCTGAATTATCTGGTCATGGCATGTTGTCTTTAAAATGCCAGTGTAGCGGAGGATACCTGTTGGGAAACTGATTCCTTTTTCTTTAATGAAAACAGGCACAGAAACAGAAAACATTCTTTTTAATATTGGTTTTAACCAGTGCATGGCTTGATGACAGATTAACCCTGTCAGTTCATTGCCGCTGCCACTAATACTGAGAATGTTAATAGCTGTGGAACCTTTTTTGCATTAAAATTCCACTCAAGTGCTTTTATGATACATTGGAGAGCAAAGCTGGAGATATTTTTTTGTATAACTTTAAAGAGAACAACCTTTTCTTTGAAAAGATTACTCAAACACGTTCCCTTGAGAGAAAGGCTGAAATCCATTATATAAACATTGAGGGATTTCACACCATAGTACGCATTTAATATAACAGTTTTATGAGCTTTCTTTTATTTTTGAGTTTTAGACAAAAAAATGGTCCATCTTCCTTTATTGTCCATTCTGGAACACAAAAGCAAGAAAATCAATTCACTCTCTCTCTCTATCATCTGTCTGTCTATCTGTAGGTCTATCTATATATAAATTGCAAATGCTTTACATACAGATATGTTTAAAAGCATTTAAAAACCTGTCACTTTGTTAGACCACTGTGCAATGTTTTGGCAAATCAAGTGCAGTACAGAAATAAACCACCCAAAAATAAACTAAGTGAGTAAGTTTATCTTATCTACCTTGATTGAAGCCAATCAGGGCTAGCTGTAATTGCGTTTGCACACTGTTCTGTGTAATATTTAGGACCAGATTACTAGTGTAGCGCAAACGTTTGCGAGCAAGCGATATCGGGTTTTCCCGTTAGTATGCGTGCAGGTTAAATTGTGCTCGTATTACAAGTTGTAAGTAAACGCGATCGCTTGAACGCAATTGAAGTTAACGGTCGTCAGGTTAGCGTGACCTCAGAGCTCTGGTTAACTGTTTCGGAAATCTAAAAAGTTACACAAAACACATCAAAAATAGATTACAAAGTACATTTACACTAATAATAACACCATGTAATAAAAATCATTATTAAAAAATATTGCACACAAAAGTTATAAGGGCTCAAAGATATGAGGCAGCAAAGGGCTTTAACATTGAGATACATACATGTACTGTACATCTCTAAATATGTATATGTATGTGTATATACAGTATATGTCTATATATGTGTACATATGTATTTACAGACATATAAACACATAAATACATGTATAAATAAGTGACATTGGAGCCCTTTGCAGTTAAGTAGATGAAAACATGTCAAACCATATTTATGCAATATTCATATTTAATAAAGGTTTTAACTATGTGTATACTGTATTTTGACATTCCAATGTTCTGCACATAGCATAATATGTTCTAATTATTTCTAAATACAGTAGATATTCCTATTTATATCTGTATATGTCTATACCTATATATAACAATGTGTATATATGCTGTATATATATATATATATATATATATATATATAGATAGATAGATAGATAGATAGATAGATAGATAGATAGATAGATATTGTAACTAAATACCATTATACTGTACCAGCGCTGCGGAATCTGTTGGCGCTCTACAAATACCTAATAATAATAATAATATATAGAAATATGTATTTATGAATAAATAGAACATATTTTCTATGTAAAGCACATTGGAATGTCAAATATTCATATTTTCATGTTGGGTTAGCGCACTTGAGAATATGTGTTCAGGTTAGCACAAGCAGGGATAGGCACGAACCAAGGCTGTGGCAGACATTTTCTAAAGTAAAGACCTTAATGAAGGACACCAAGGTACATTTCAAATTAAAAACATAATTATACAGTGCTGAATGTTATTATACTGATGAAGATACCACTGATCCTATAACCAGCCCTCCTCTGGCTATACCCATGTGCCAGTGTCACTACTGTGTCATTATATAGTGCTGAATGTTATTATACTGATGCAGATACCACTAATCCTTTAACCAGCCCTCCTCTGGCTATACCCATGTGCCAGTGTCACTACTGTGTCATTATATAGTGCTGAATGTTATTATACTGATGCAGATACCACTGATCCTATAACCAGCCCTCCTCTGGCTATACCCATGTGCCAGTGTCACCACTGTATCATTATATAGTGCTGGGTGTTATTATACTGATGCAGATACCACTGATCCTATAACCAGCCCTCCTCTAGCTATACCCATGTGCCAGTGTCACTACTGTGTCATTATATAGTGCTGAATGTTATTATACTGATGCAGATACCACTGATTCTATAACCAGCCCTCCTCTGGCTATACCCATGAGCCAGTGTCACTACTGTGTCATTATATAGCGCTGGGTGTTATTATACTGATGCAGATACCACTGATCTTATAACCAGCCCTCCTCTGGCTATACCCATGTGCCAGTGTCACCACTGTGTCATTATATAGCGCTGGGTGTTATTATACTGTTGCAGATACCACTGATCCTATAACCAGCCCTTGTCTGACTATACCCATGAGCCAGTGTCACTACTGTGTCATTATATAGCGCTGGGTGTTATTATACTGATGCAGATACCACTGATCCTATAACCAGCCCTTGTCTGGCTATACCCATGAGCCAGTGTCACTACTGTGTCTTTGTATAGAACTGGGTGTTATTATACAGATGCAGATACACATCCAGTATTTCTCTCAGGCTTTATTTATTCCATTACATGATGTCACCCCCAGGAAGGCCAATTGTCTTGGGCATAGGCTCCCTTTTGGAGCCTGTGTCCGAGTGGATGGATTCCATCCTCCAACCAATTGTCACCAACTTATACAGTTATCTTAGAGATTCAGTTCATCTTTTGGAGAACCTGAAGAGAATCAAGGGGAAAGATTCTTACTGTTGGGTAGTAGTAGATATAGAGTCTCTTTACTCTAGAATTCCCCATCATCTAGGAATTAGAGCTATCAAGTGGTTCTTAGACAGAGATACATTGTATGCAGAAGAAGTGAAGTTGTTTTTGTGTGAATGTTTGGAGTTCCTGCTGACCCACAACTATTTCTTATTTGACCACACATTTTACCTTCAACTCTGTGGTACTGCTATGGGGGCGAAGTTTGCCCCCTCATATGCAAATTTGTTCGTGGGTTGGTGGGAGCTCCATCACATATACTCAGACAATTATAAATTCATAGATAGTACCATCTTTTATAATCGATTCATCGATGATATGACATTCATAATTGACACTATGAGCTGTGATGAATTCAGAAAATTCTTGAACTATCTTAATGACAACAGTGTAGAATTGAAGTTTACTGGTGTAACTGATCTTGTTAAGGTAAACTTTTTGGACCTTACACTAAATAGTGAAACAGTAACAAACACAATAGTGTCCAGCACATACCGTAAACCCACAGCGGGCAACACCATTCTACATGACCATTCAGCTCATCCTCCACACTTATTAAATTCCGTTCCTAAGAGTCAGTTTCTTAGACTAAGAAGGAAAACAAATGATGAGAACATATACATCAATCAATCAGAGGAACTAAAATCAAGGCTTTTAAAGAGAGGATACAAAGAGTCATTGCTTAACTCTGCTCAGGAAGAAGCTTAAGATAGCCATATACTAAAAAATAAACACAAGAACTAATTTTCAGAGGGATCAGTTATTTTTAGTACTCCATACTCTTTAGTACTCCATACAAGAAGGGTAATTTCAAATGCAACAATTTTAACTGTATAGCTTGCCAAACAGTGACATTAGGTAACTGTTTTGTCTCTTCAGTAAATACCAGATCCTTTGATATTAATTTCTATGCCTCATGCAGAACTAGATGGGTCATTTATCTTATTACCTGCAATCATTGTAAGCAATATGTAGGCCAAACTTGTCAGAGATGTTAAAAACTTTAATAAAGAGTCTGCCATAGCCAAACATTTTCATGGCTTGCATTTTACAAACACCACTGATTTTGGAGACCAGATTATAGAAATTGTTAAAAGGCACCCCAGAGGGGGTGACAGACATAAGTCTTTGACAAAGCGGGAACTATTCTGGATTCTAAAACATGATACCAGATACCCCAATGGTATGAATTTAGAATGGGATATTTCATACTTTACAAATTAAGTGATTAATATCTTAGATCAAACACATCATTATTTTTAATTATTAGTGGTAGTTTAGTTTTCCTACACTATAGAATTATAATAATCAATTTTCCATATACAATTGTGTACAAATTAATGCATAACTTACTAATTAATCCTTTAAGGACACAGCTTTCAGTTTGCTCAATTGTTTTATGACGGAAAAATTCCGTCATATGTCTTTAAGAGGTTAATTCAAAATTATAATTTAAATTTTCAGTAATTATTGGGGTATCTATAAATACCCTTTTATATATTCCATTCCTATTCCCTTGTTGATATGATTACTTTAGCAATTTCTTCCAGGATTAACTACAACAACATATTTTTCTTGTATTATATGTTTTATTGTTACTAATGCTTTTAGTCTCACATTTGCAATTCCAACTTAAGCCCTGGAGGGGGTTTGGCCGACTGGGGACCAGATCCCAGTCCCTGATTGGCTGAGGTTCCCTTTAAAGGGTGGGAGCTGGATTGCACTTGTTACATCCTATGATTAAGCACTGACAGAGGCACGAAACGCATAAGGATAGCCATTGTCCTGGATCTTTATCCTTGTTTTAGCATTTTCCCTGAGCACAAGAGTGGGGTGTTTTTTTCCACTTTTTTTCTCCATTGCCTTCTATGGAGGAATAGGTTGTCGAGCGCAATATTCTGTTATTTTTTTGCGTGCGCCGGGTTAGTGCGAGAGCGATAACTTTACTTTTAACTCGTAATACAAGCGTAACCCGATGAGCGCAAAAAGTTCACTTGTAGCAAGGCTAGATTAGAAGTGAAGCGCAAACTGTTTTGCGCAAGCAATATCGTGTTTTTGCGAGCCATTTTCATTGCGCTGATGTTACAAATTGAGCGAAATCGCCATTTATGCTTCAATCCTTACTGTGATCTCAGAGCTGGGATTAACGGTTTTCAAAAACAAAAAAGTTGCACATAACACTTCAAAAAATAATAATAATAATAATAAATAAATATATATATATATATATATATATATATATATATATACATATTTCTAAATCTAATTTGTACAAATTTAAACATGTTACATTTTAACAAGTGCTGTGCTTCTTTTCCACACACACTAAGTAACCTTTTACTTTCTTAAAGGAGTATAAAACACACTGAGATCATAAAATACACTTTAACGTTTTACTAACAAAATGACAGTGATAGCCCTTCTCTGCTCACACAGATTGGTTCCTCCAAATAAGCTAAGTAGTGGATGTTTGCAGAAATAGAAACACAGAGGCACCACCATGGCCTAGTACAACCAGAGCATATGTAAATAGACACAAATAGATGTATATACTCACAAACAAAAAGCACCCAACGGTGCTATTGTGGCAGATTGGAACTTCACAGTGGTCCAGCTCACTAGTATCCCCTAGCAGAAACTCAGTCAGTTTTTTTTTAAAGGGTCCTGTTGTTTTGTGCCTGAGTGAGCAGATAAAAGCAAACAAAACATAGCCCAGTAACGTTTGCACAGGAGCAATGTAAGACCATAAAATTGTACTTACAAGATGCAAAGCACCTCCAGGTGCAATATCAGCGTACTGGGACCTCATAGCCGCCCAGTTGACTGTATACTTCCAGGCAAGCTGCAACACCCACCAGGAAAAATCCAAAATTCTCAGCAGAAATTAAACGGTGACATACACCACAATAGCAAGTGTGTGTTAAAAAAAAGATATACTTTATTTAAAAAGCGACGCGTTTCTCAGCCTCCTGTGGGCTGTTTCATCAGGCTATAGTTAACAATATTAAAAAACCTTGCTATATCAGTAGTGGATGTTGTTTTACCAGTAAAAAAAGAAATAAAAAAGAAATATTAAAACAGTTAAAGCTGGTCTTTGGGATAAATTGCTCACTGGCGGATAAAGACAACAACTTAAAGGGACAGTCTACTCCAGAATGTATATTGTTTAAAAAGATAGAAAATCTCTTTATTACCCATTCCCCAGTTTTGCACAGCCAACACAGTTATATTAATACACTTTTTACCTCTGTGATTACCTTGTATCAAAGCCTCTGCAGACTGTCCCCTTATTTCAGTTCTTTTGACAGACTTGCATTTCAGCCAATCATTCCCTTTCATAAGTAACTCCACGGGTGTGGCACACATGAACTAAGCCCTCTAGGTGTGAAAAACTGTCAAATGCCTTGAGATAAGAGGCGGCATTCAAGGGTGTAGAAATTAGCATATGAACCCTCCTAGGTTAAAAGCAAATTTGATGCTAAAAATAAATTGGAAATTTGTTTAAAATGGCATGCCCTCTCTGAATCATGAAAGTTTAATTTTGACTAGACTGTCCCTTTAAGTTTTATTAGTGAAAAGTGACACTCCCCAGCTTAAAGTAAAAGCTATTTATATATCTATCTATCTATCTATCTATCTATCTATCTATCTATATATATATATATATATATATATATATATATATATATATATATATATATATATATATATATATATATATATAGTGGTAACAAAAAACTTGCACTCGCTGGTCTTTTTTAAAACACACTCTTTTACTGTGAAAAGTAGTAATGTTTCAGGGACAAAATATTCCCTTCCTGGGGATTTTTCACAGTAAAAGGGTGTATTTTAAAAAAGACCAGCGAGTGCAAGTTTTTTGTTACCACTATCTATTTTGTACTAGCACCCTGGCAACTGTGCTTTTAAGTGAGAGTGCTCTCCTGCGATCTAATATATATATAGGGTCCAAATCAATCTCTCTGATAGGGAGCAGTTTGACTTACCTAGCAACTTGATGCAGAGAATAACCATTCTGCATTATATCAGTAGCCTCTGGCTGTGTAGGAGGGTGCTATGCAACCCTATAAACTGCTTTTTTATATTCCGGTGCCCTACACAGAGCAATTGAGAGATAAAGCTGGGAAAGGGAGATTAAAAATGATTGTTAAAAAGCAGGTAATGACAGATGACGTAGCCTCACTGGCACACTTTGTACTCTTGATATTTTGCTTTGTGTACATCACCCCAAATACTATAGTTTAGAGCCACACCTGACCGTAGCTCACTTGCTTAAAGGGACATGAAAACCAAATGTATTCTTTCATTTTTCAGATAAAGAATACAATTTAATAAGTTCCCTATTTACTTCTGTTCAGTGGCGGTTCTAGACAAATTTTACTGGGGGTGCCAAGGTGGGGCCAGTGTTTAATCAGGGGGGCTCATTAAAAAACGGAAACAAATGAGATATATATATATATATATATATATATATATATATATATATATATATATATATATATATATATGTGTGTGTGTGTGTGTGTATAAATGAATATGGAGCAAAAAAGTATTTAGTCAGCCACCAATTGTGCAAGTTCTCCCACTTAAGAAGATGAGAGAGGCCTGTAATTTTCATCATAGGTATACCTTAGCTATGAGAGACAAAATGTGGAAGCAAATCCAGACAATCACATTGTCTGATTTGGAAAGAATTTATTTGCATATTATGGTGGAAAATAAGCATTTGGTCACCTACAAACAAGCAAGATTTCTGGCTCTCACAGACCTGTATCTTCTTCTTTAAGAGGCTCCTCTGTCCTCCACTCATTACCTGTATTAATGGCACCTGTTTGTACTTGTTATCAGTATAAAAGACACTCCAAAATCCACTATGGTGAAGACCAAAGAGCTGTCAAAGGACACCAGAAACAAAATTGTAGACCTGCACCAGGCTGGGAAGACTGAATCTGCAATAGGCAAGCAGCTTGGTGTGAAGAAATCAACTGTGGGAGTAATAATTAGAAAATGGAAGACATACAAGACCACTGATAATCTCCCTCGATCTGGGGCTCCACGCAAGATCTCACCCCGTGGGGTCAAAATGATCACAAGAACAGTGAGCAAACATCCCAGAACCACGCTGGGGGACCTAGTGAATGACCTGCAGAGAGCTGGGACCAACGTAACAAAGGCTACATCAGTAACACACTACGCCGCCAGGGACTCAGATCCTGCAGTGCCAGACATGTCCCCCTGCTTAAGCCAGTACATATCCGGGCCCGTCTGAAGTATGCTAGAGAGCATTTGGATGATCCAGAAGCGGATTGGGAGAATGTCATATGGTCAGATGAAACCATAGTAGAACTGTTTGGTAGAAACACAACTCGTCGTGTTTGGAGGAGAGAGAATGCTGAGTTGCAACGAAAGAACACCATACCTACTCTGAAGCATGGGGTGGCAACATCACGCTTTGGGGATGTTTCTCTGCAAAGGGAACAGGATGACTGATCCGTGTACATGAAAGAATGAATGGGGCCATGTATCGTGAGATTTTGAGTGCAAACCTCCTTCCATCAGCAAGGGCATTGAAGATGAAACATGGCTGGGTCTTTCAGCATGACAATGATCCCAAACACACCACCCGTGCAACGAAGTAGTAGCTTCGTAAGAAGCATTTCAAGGTCCTGGAGTGGCCTAGCCAGTCTCCAGATCTCAACCCTATAGAAAACCTTTGGAGGGAGTTGAAAGTCCGTGTTGCCCAGCGACAGCCCCAAAACATCACTGCTCTAGAGGAGATCTGCATGCAGCAATGGGCCAACATACCAGCAACAGTGTGTGACAACCTTGTGAAGACTTACAGAAAACGTTTGACCTCTGCCATTGCCAACAAAGGATATATAACAAAGTATTGAGATGAACTTTTGATATTGACCAAATACTTATTTTCCACCATAATTTGCAAATAAATTCTTTCCAAATCAGACAATGTGATTGTCTGGATTTGTTTCCACATTTTGTCTCTCATAGTTGAGGTATACCTATGATGAAAATTACAGGCCTCTCTCATCTTCTTAAGTGGGAGAACTTGCACAATTGGTGGCTGACTAAATACTTTTTTTGCCCCACTGTACATATATATATATACACACATATACACACACACACACACACCATACATACACATATATACACACACACATATACACAGACATCCATTCACATATATACACACATACATACATACACACACATATATACACATATATATATATATATATATATATACACACAAATACATACACACACATATACACACAAACATACACAAACAAATATACACACACATACATACATGCACACATAAATACGTACACACACACTTATTTTTCAGTCCGCTCACTGGCCAGCTCAGGGGGGCCACAGGGGGGCCAGGGACATTTTTACAGGGGCACTGGCCCCTGTGGACCCCTGTGTAGAACCGCCCCTGCTTCTGTTATCAAATTTGCTTCATTCTCATGTTATTCTTTGTTGAAGAGATTTCTAGATAAGTAGCATGCCCATGCCTGAGGCACTACATGACAGGAAATAGTGCTGCCATCTAGTGCTCTTGCTAATTTATAACATTGTTGCAAAACTGCTGCCATATAGTGCTACAGACACGTGCATGCTCCTAAGCTTACTTTCCTGTTTTTCAACAAAGAAAATGAAGAAATATTGATAATTTAAGTAAACTAGGGCATAAATAAATAAAGCTTTTCCTTTTTCATTGTTTAAAGGCACATACAAGTGTAAAAAGAAAATGTTCTAATGCACTATTGCTTGCATACAACTATGTGTTTAACCTGGCTCCATAGCAGCATTGTACTACTGGGAGCTAGCTGAACACATCATGTGAGCCAAAGAAAAGAAGAGCCAATAAAAGATGTGCGTACTGTAGCTACCATTTACCAGCTTGCTCACAGTTGCATTGAGTCTACCTATATATGCTTTTAAAGAAAAGGTATCAAGATAAAGTAAATCTGCTAATATAAGTAAATTAAAAAGTCTCTTATCCTTTGTTGAAGGAGCAGCAATACACTACTATGTTCTATCTGAATCATGACAGGCAGGACAGTTAGGGTCAGTTTACTTTACTCCTCAACATTTTATAGATCAGATTAGTGAACAATATGTTGTATCTGATTGAAACATAATACACTGCACCCAGCAGACCTCATTCTGCACATAACAATTTAGTAAATCTATTCAATTCAATGAAGCAAAGTAGGTTAATTAATTGATCACAAACAGTAAAAATAGCCAAGCTTCCCCTGACGGAGTGAAATCCCAATCACTTCAGTTTTCAAATATAAAAGTACAAAAATAAGGGGAGCGCTACAAAAACGCAGCTATATAAGAGATCAATAGGTTAGTTAATTGATACAGACTCATATGCAAGCAGACATTTACATATTATCTTACATAAAATAGAACCTTAATAATTCAGCAACTTGAAATAACGGCTTAATACTGTTTAAGGGTACAAAAATAGTAATGGGTTTTATTGCAGTTATCACAAAATAAACCTATAAAAATGACCAATTGAATTAAGCACAGACATCTTTTATTACATGTGTTATTACCCACCACAGGTGAATTGATTTGTTTTACATTTACGACAAGCCAGGTATAAATTGTGTCAGATCTGAATTAACCACACAATATTTTTGGACTTCTGAAGTCCTATTCATTTGAAGCTGGTTAAAGGTCCCATAAATACAGTAGATTTGCATAAGAAATAGATGCATGATAACAAGTGATATCAAGTGAGTGATATATTTTTTTCTGACACATTTCAAAGTTATGTCATTTTCACTACTGCTATATCATGTGACAGGCATTAGCCAATCACAAATGCATATATGTATATTATGTGAATTCTTGCACATGCTCAGTAGGAATTGGTGACTCAAACACTGTAAATATAAAAGACTGTGCACATTTTGTTAATGGAAGTAAATGGGAAAGTTGTTTAAAATTGCTGCTCTGACTCATGAAAGTTTCATTTTAACTTGAGTGTCCCTTGAATTATGGGGGAATGTTAGATGTTATATTAAAGGACAGTGAAGTGTAAATCAGTCTTTTATGATTCAGGTACAACTTTCTGATTTTTATCTTTTATCTAATCTGCTTTATTCTCTTGGTAACTTTTGTTAACAAGGATACCTAGGTAGGCTCTGGAGCAGGAATACGCTATTAGGAACTAGCTGCTGATTGGTGGCTGCACATATATGTCTCTTGTCATTGGCTTATCAGATGTGTTAAGCTAGCTCTCAGTACTGCATTGCTGCTTCTTCAGCAAGGTAAACCAATAGAATGAATGATATAAGAAGGTCATT
This sequence comes from Bombina bombina, assembly GCF_027579735.1. Classification (NCBI taxonomy): domain Eukaryota; kingdom Metazoa; phylum Chordata; class Amphibia; order Anura; family Bombinatoridae; genus Bombina; species Bombina bombina. The sequence goes on along the minus strand of NC_069500.1, from coordinate 610,420,287 downwards.
GGAAAGTTGCTTAAAGTTGCCTGCTCTAGCTGAATTATGAAAGAAAAAAAATGTGAGTTTCATATCCTTTTAAATTCAGTAGAACAATTAATCCACAGTGTGATTTTATTTTGATTGAAATATGTATTTATGTACAATAAATAAATAAATATGGCCTAGATTTGGAGTTTGGCGGTAAAAGGGCTGTTAACGCTCCGCAGGCTTTTTTCTGGCCGCACCATAAATTTAACTCTGGTATCGAGAGTTCAAACAAATGCTGCGTTAGGCTCCAAAAAAGGAGCGTAGAGCATTTGTACCGCAAATGCAACTCTCGATACCAGAGTTGCTTACGGACGCGGCCAGCCTCAAAAACGTGCTCGTGCACGATTCTCCCATAGGAAACAATGGAACTGTTTGAGCTGAAAAAAAACCTAACACCTGCAAAAAAGCAGCGTTCAGCTCCTAACGCAGCCCCATTGTTTCCTATGGGGAAACACTTCCTACGTCTGCACCTAACACTCTAACATGTACCCCGAGTCTAAACACCCTAACCTTACCCTTATTAACCCCTAATCTGCCGTCCCCGCTATCGCTGACCCCTGCATTTTTTTTTAAACCCTAATCTGCCGCTCCGTAAACCGCCGCAACCTACGTTATCCCTATGTACCCCTAATCTGCTGCCCCTAACACCGCTGACCCCTATGTTATATTTATTAACCCCTAATCTGCCCCCCTCAACGTCGCCGACACCTGCCTACACTTATTAACCCCTAATCTGCCGAGCGGACCTGAGCGCTACTATAATAAAGTTATTAACCCCTAATCCGCCTCACTAACCCTATCATAAATAGTATTAACCCCTAATCTGCCCTCCCTAACATCGCCGACACCTAACTTAAATTATTAACCCCTAATCTGACGACCGGAGCTCACCGCTATTCTAATAAATGGATTAACCCCTAAAGCTAAGTCTAACCCTAACACTAACACCCCCCTAAGTTAAATATAATTTACATCTAACGAAATAAATTAACTCTTATTATATAAATGATTCCTATTTAAAGCTAAATACTTACCTGTAAAATAAATCCTAATATAGCTACAATATAAATTATAATTATATTATAGCTATTTTAGGATTAATATTTATTTTACAGGCAACTTTGTAATTATTTTAACCAGGTACAATAGCTATTAAATAGTTAAGAACTATTTAATAGCTAAAATAGTTAAAATAATTACAAAATGACCTGTAAAATAAATCCTAACCTAAGATATAATTAAACCTAACACTACCCTATCAATAAAATAATTAAATAAACTACCTACAATTACCTACAATTAACCTAACACTACACTATCAATAAATTAATTAAATACAATTCCTACAAATAAATACAATTAAATAAACTAGCTAAAGTACAAAAAATAAAAAAGAACTAAGTTACAAAAAATAAAAAAATATTTACAAACATAAGAAAAATATTACAACAATTTTAAACTAATTACACCTACTCTAAGCCCCCTAATAAAATAACAAAGACCCCCAAAATAAAAAATTCCCTACCCTATTCTAAATAAAAAAAGTTACAAGCTCTTTTACCTTACCAGCCCTGAACAGGGCCCTTTGCGGGGCATGCCCCAAGAATTTCAGCTCTTTTGCCTGTAAAAGAATAAATACAATACCCCCCCCCCCAACATTACAACCCACCACCCACATACCCCTAATCTAACCCAAACCCCCCTTAAATAAACCTAACACTAAGCCCCTGAAGATCTTCCTACCTTGTCTTCACCATCCAGGTTCACCGATCCGTCCTGAAGAGCTCCTCCGATGTCCTGATCCAAGCCCAAGCGGGGGGCTGAAGAGGTCCATGATCCGGTCAAAGTCTTCATCCAAGCGGGGCAGAAGAGGATCTTCCATCCGATTGAAGTCATCATCCAGGCGGCATCTTCTATGGTCTTCCATCCGGAGTGAAGCGGCAGGATCCTGAAGACCTCCAGCGCGGAACATCCATCCGGACCGACGACTGAACGACGAATGACTGTTCCTTTAAGGGACGTCATCCAAGATGGCGTCCCTCAAATTCCGATTGGCTGATAGGATTCTATCAGCCAATCGGAATTAAGGTAGGAATTTTCTGATTGGCTGATGGAATCAGCCAATCAGAATCTAGTTCAATCCGATTGGCTGATCCAATCAGCCAATCAGATTGAGCTCGCATTCTATTGGCTGTTCCGATCAGCCAATAGAATGCGAGCTCAATCTGATTGGCTGATTGAATCAGCCAATCGGATTGAACTTGATTCTGATTGGCTGATTCCATCAGCCAATCAGAAAATTCCTACCTTAATTCCGATTGGCTGATAGAATCCTATCAGCCAATCGGAATTCGAGGGACGCCATCTTGGATGACGTCCCTTAAAGGAACAGTCATTCGTCGTTCAGTCGTCGGTCCGGATGGATGTTCCGCGCTGGAGGTCTTCAGGATCCTGCCGCTTCGCTCCGGATGGAAGACCATAGAAGATGCCGCCTGGATGATGACTTCAATCGGATGGAAGATCCTCTTCTGCCCCGCTTGGATGAAGACTTTGACCGGATCATGGACCTCTTCAGCCCCCCGCTTGGGCTTGGATCAGGACATCGGAGGAGCTCTTCAGGACGGATCGGTGAACCTGGATGGTGAAGACAAGGTAGGAAGATCTTCAGGGGCTTAGTGTTAGGTTTATTTAAGGGGGGTTTGGGTTAGATTAGGGGTATGTGGGTGGTGGGTTGTAATGTTGGGGGGGGGGTATTGTATTTATTCTTTTACAGGCAAAAGAGCTGAAATTCTTGGGGCATGCCCCGCAAGGGCCCTGTTCAGGGCTGGTAAGGTAAAAGAGCTTGTAACTTTTTTTATTTAGAATAGGGTAGGGAATTTTTTATTTTGGGGGTCTTTGTTATTTTATTAGGGGGCTTAGAGTAGGTGTAATTAGTTTAAAATTGTTGTAATATTTTTCTTATGTTTGTAAATATTTTTTTATTTTTTGTAACTTAGTTCTTTTTTATTTTTTGTACTTTAGCTAGTTTATTTAATTGTATTTATTTGTAGGAATTGTGTTTAATTAATTTATTGATAGTGTAGTGTTAGGTTAACCTTTTAAAGCCGTTATGCCGTTCCATTCCGTCATAATTAGACTGGGCTTTAAAGCCGTTATGACGGAATGGAACGTCATAACTAACGGCTGTCCTGAAGCCTTCTGTGCTTCAGGGATTTAATCGCGGTCTGGAGGGCGTTCCTAGGATTGTAGGGACGCCCCCCAGATGCGATCCAATAATTGAAATCTCGCGATCGTATGCACGATCGCGTAGTTTCAATTTGTCTACATCGGAACAGTTGTTCCGATGTAGGCACTTTAACCCTGTCACGAAAGGGTTAATTGTAGGTAATTGTAGGTAGTTTATTTAATTATTTTATTGATAGGGTAGTGTTAGGTTTAATTATATCTTAGGTTAGGATTTATTTTACAGGTAATTTTGTTATTATTTTAACTAGGTAACAATTAAATAGTTCTTAACTATTTAATAGCTATTGTACCTGGTTAAAATAATTACAAAGTTGCCTGTAAAATAAATATTAATCCTAAAATAGCTATAATATAATTATAATTTATATTGTAGCTATATTAGGATTTATTTTACAGGTAAGTATTTAGCTTTAAATAGGAATCATTTATTTAATAAGAGTTAATTTATTTCGTTAGATGTAAATTATATTTAACTTGGGGGGGTGTTAGTGTTAGGGTTAGACTTAGCTTTAGGGGTTAATACATTTATTAGAATAGCGGTGAGCTCCGCTCGGCAGATTAGGGGTTAATAATTGAAGGTAGGTGTCGGCGATGTTAGGGAGGGCAGATTAGGGGTTAATAGTATTTATGATAGGGTTAGTGAGGCGGATTAGGGGTTAATAACTTTATTATAGTAGCGCTCAGGTCCGCTCGGCAGATTAGGGGTTAATAAGTGTAGGCAGGTGTCGGCGACGTTGAGGGGGGCAGATTAGGGGTTAATAAATATAATATAGGGGTCGGCGGTGTTAGGGGTAGCAGATTAGGGGTACATAGGGATAACGTAGGTGGCGGCGCTTTGCGGTCGGAAGATTAGGGGTTAATTATTTTAAGTAGCTGGCGGCGACGTTGTGGGGGGCAGGTTAGGGGTTAATAAATGTAATACAGGGGTCGGCGGGGTTAGGGGCAGCAGATTAGGGGTACATAAGTATAACGTAGGTGGCGGTCGGCAGATTAGGGGTTAAAAATTTTAATCGAGTGGCGGCGATGTGGGGGGAGCTCGGTTTAGGGGTACATAGGTAGTTTATGGGTGTTAGTGTACTTTAGGGTACAGTAGTTAAGAGCTTTATGAACCGGCGTTAGCCAGAAAGCTCTTAACTCCTGCTATTTTCAGGCGGCTGGAGTTTTGTCGTTAGAGCTCTAACGCTCACTTCAGAAACGACTCTAAATACCAGCGTTAGAAAGATCCCATTGAAAACATAGGATACGCAAATGGCGTAGGGGGATCTGCGGTATGGAAAAGTCGCGGCTGAAAAGTGAGCGTTAGACCCTTTAATCAATGACTCCAAATACCAGCGGGAGGCCAAAACCAGCGTTAGGAGCCTCTAACGCTGGTTTTGACGGCTACCGCCGAACTCCAAATCTAGGCCTATGTGTGTGCAAGTGGTTACTTATTGTAACAATCAAGAAAGATTTGTATTGTAAAATTATTTTTTGCTGTAAAGAACATGAAAAGTGAGCTGACAAATGTTAACTGTTACAGGGATATGAATATGAGCTTTACATTTATCCAGACTACAACAAAATATTAAATTCCAGACACTGCACACTATTTTTATAAAGCAAATATCATTGAAAAGGGATATGTTAGTGCATTATTTCAAACAGAACAGAAACCTATTGTAGGTGATTTTATAAAATAGTTGAAGTCACGTAGCATTTTTGTTTAAAGTGTTAGGTATCAAATGACTAGCCAAAAATCTGACAGTTTTGGCAAGAAATTTGCAGTTAAAGAAGTAGTATAAAAAAACAATTTAACAAAAATGTAACATGTGTATGTATGCGTGTGTGTATGTATGTATGTATGTTTGTGTATATATATATATATATATATATATATATATATATATATATATATATATATATATATATAATGTGTGTGTGTGTGTATGTATATATATATATATATATATATATATATATCTGTCTGTCGATCTATCTCTTTCTCTCTCGGCTTTCTGACAACTTTTATTCCAGCCTGTTTGAATATTTCTGTTTGAAACAGTCTGTGTAAGATAGGTAAACAATATTTCTGCCATTTGGAATTATTATATTCAAGTTTCAAAGACTTTCACAAAAGGAAATAATAAGCAGCCAATGGGAAATGAGAACATTATCAAATAAATAGCCTGATTTTAAAGGGATAATAAACACCAAAAAATGTATTATTTTAAAAGATAGATAATCCCTTTATTTACCATTCCCCAATTTTGCATAACCAACACTGTTATAGAAATATACTTTTTACCTCTGTATCTAAGCTTCTGCTGACTGCCTCCTTAGCTCAGATCTTTTGACAGACTTGCATTTCACCAATTAGTCCTGACTCTTATAGGGACACTGAACCCAATTTTTTTCTTTCATGATTCAGATAGAGCTTGCAATTTTAAGCAACTTTCTAATTTATTCCTAGTATCAATTTTTATTCATTCTCTTGCTATCCTTATTTGAAAAGCAAGAATGTAAGTTTAGAATCCGGATGATTTTTGGTTCACAACCTAGGTTGTCCTTGCTGATTGGACAGCAGCAATAAATAAGTGCTGTCCAGAGTTCTGGACAAAAAATTGTCTGGCTCCTTAGCTTAGATGCCTTCTTTTTCAAATAAAGAAAGCAAAAGAACAAAGAGAAAAAAAACAATAATAGGCGTAAATTAAAAAGATGATTAAAATTGCATGCTCTATCAAAATCATGAAAGAAAAAAATTGGGTTTAGTGTCCCTTTAAATAACTCCACGTTTGTGAGCACAATGTTATTTATACAAAACACATACATTTTTATTTAACCCCTTTACAATGCTTTTAGTGCGGATGACAACCACGTGCCCCGTGGGGTTCCTGGAAGTAGTGAGGCTGCTTAACATAGCGGAGCTGGATGGGGGGGTTAGGTTTTCAAACACCTCAATCTCAGTTCCCTTAAGCCCTAGAAACCCTTAAGACTCAATGTTTGAAAGGCGATTGCCTGCTCTTTCAATCTGTGTATCTTGGGGGTTAAAGTAAAAGTTCAATTTAAAAAGAAATAAACAATAAACAGTTTAAACACACATAAAAACACACACACTATATATATATATATATATATATATATATATATATATATATATATATATATATATATATATATATACCACCTATAATAGGACATCAAAAAGGCCTGGAGAACCTCATGACCCCTTATTATAAACCTCATAAGCCCCTTTTTGAAAATAAATCCCCTATATAAGATTTAATAGTCAGGTAATCATTGTGCTAATAATAATCACCTGGTATGAATAAATGTGCCTTTATTTAAGTAGAGACTCATCAACTATACCGAAAGACCAAAATGTATATTAGGATAACTGCGTAATGCCTTTGTCTATAGAGTTAAAACAAAACAACAACAAAAATACACAGACTATTGTTTACAGCCTTGTTTATTATAAATGTCATACAATTTTATAAGGAGGTCTGTAGGCACTTATAAAATGCTAGTGTTCTCATATGTCATGATATATACATAAAATAATGGTATCGTTTTTAACTGCTGGGTCCGCTGATAAACAATTTCAACATGTTTGGGTTTCTTACTAAAAAATGGCCTATAGAAGGGTTTAAATGTGAGCAGCATCTAAAAACTCCAAAACAGCTCAGCACAGGGGTGGAAATTTCTCAGAGGTTAATAGATTAATTAATGTTATTGTGAGTAAACATTTTGAGATTGCAATATAAAATGGTTAATTATGCATTGATAAACCACTAGCAGGGGCTGTCAATAATCCTGATCGTATCAGATCAGAATTCATTAATTCTCCACCTAAAAGGTTAAGGAACAGCGGTCTAATGGGCCTCTAAAGTAGCATCCGCTGCTTGATAAATTGAGTTCATAATGTTGAGTGAATACAATGTTTTGGTATTTATTGATCAGTGATGAACTTGTGAGCTTTGATGTGAATTTCAATTATTCTTTCTTTGAGTTATGTAAAATGAGGTGTCAATGTGTAACCTTTAGTTTATTATTTTACATAATGTGCAGCACTGGTTGTAAGTCACTTTATATAGGTTGTTACATAATAGTACAAATAGTTGAATATTTACACAATGTTTGTTTGATATTTTAAAATTAAATTATATTTCAGTGATATTATATATTACTTTGTGCTTTAGATTAGCATATTATTTGTACTTTTTAAAAGCATATTAAATATTACGTTTTTTGAGTACAGGTGGCCCTCGGTTTACAACTGTTCAATTTGCACCGTTTCAGAATAACAACCTTTTTTTCCAGTCATGTGACTGCTATTGAGAAGCAGTGCATTAATTAAAATAGCCAGTAGGAAGAGCTGTCCGCTTGTGTTGCAGCAAAGATATGTAAGCCAAGCAAGCTGAAATGAATCAGTTTAACCAGACCTGAGATATCGAGCAGCTTGCAAAGGGACAAGATCTTCCTTTCTATAAATCAGTCCAGATTGGAATGCATAGAAAGAACTGTTTGCGGAAAAATGCAAGTAAAGTCTGTGTTGTGTGATTATTTTATTAGGTTTATAATGCTGTTTAGCAAATGTTTTTGTTCATTTAACTTAGTTTAATTATATATACTGTGTTGTGTGATTATTTTATTAGGTTTATAATGCTGTTTAGCATTTAAAGTCTTCATTTCAAAGCTTTAAAAATAATGTATTAGGTGTTCCTTATGCCAATTTTGAGAGGGGCCTGGAACCTAACTCCCTCACTTCCCATTGACTTACATTATAAACTGGGTTTCAATTTACAACGGTTTCAATTTACAACCATTCCTTCTGGAACCTAACCCCGGCGTAAACTGAGGGCTACATGTATATACTGTAAAAGTTGCTGAAACTAAGCTGCTACAAAAAAGTAACTGTACCATTTTTGGTGTAGTGGCTGCGTGTAAGTGACTAGACCATTCTCTGACTATTATTATTTAAAGGGACATTAAACCCAGTTTTTCTCTTTCATGATTCAGATAGAGAATACCATTTTAAACAACTTTCTAAATTACTTCTGTTATCTATTTTGCTTAATTCTCTTGATATTTCTCCTGAAAAGCATATCTAGATAGGCTCAGTAGCTTCTGATTGGTGGCTGCACATATTTGCCTCATGTGATTGGCTCACCCATGTGCATTGCTATTTCTTTAACAAAGCATATCTAAAGAATGAAGCAAATTATATAATAGAAGTGAATTGGAATGTTGTTTACAATTGTATTCTCTGTCTGAATCATGAAAGAAAATGTTTTGGTTTTGTGTCCCTTTAATGACAGCTCACTAAATAGTAGCACTACATGTAGTTTATCAGGAAGGTCCTGACTCCATTTACTGTAACACTGGGGCCTATGTTACATAGGTGCCAGAGTTATAATCCTCCTGGTAACAAATAATCTATTTCCTTCTCATAAACCCACTGCAAGTGAACTGTAACCATGACCAAGTACAAATAAACATTAACGTGATGCATTCAAACCCCCAGTCCAAGTTAACCCTAACTGTTACCCTAACCTTGGTATTTTGTAACCAACCATTGCAAACAAATCTGTGATATCTCCAAGGCCCCTAACAGCAACCCAACAGTTCAAATAAATCCCCCAGACCCCCATAGCAAGTTAACCCTTAGCACCTAAAGTTAACTACTATATATACATTAAGCCACCCTATAAATTACTTATTTATCATCAGTTGTGTAGAAATACTTTAATCTGTCACAAAACTTATCTTGAAAGAAATGTAAAAATGACATAGTAAACTTTGCAGAAGTCTAAAAGCTTAAAGTGAGTGTCAATTTTGATGCTAAAGTGCCCGGTTTTTAAAAATTCGATTAAAAACAGAGGCACTTTAATCCATCAAAATTTACATTTCACTCCTGTTGTGAAAAAAAAACTTACCTTTTAATCTTCACAGCAGCTCCAGCTTCCTCCGGTCGTTGCAAGCCATTTCTGACGTCAGAAATGATGGATAGGTCATCCTCCAATCACGGCTTCCCCCCCCGGGGGAATCAGTGTCTGATTCAACGCTGTGATTGGAGGAAGCCGGATTCCTCATTTTAGACTAAGGAAGAGGCTTTGCGACGGATGGAGGAAGCTGGAGCTGCTGTGAAGATTAAAAGGTAAGTTTTTTTTCTCAACAGGAGTGAAATGTCAATTTTGATGAATTAAAGTGCCCCTGTTTTTAATCAAATTTTTAAAAACCGGGCACTTTAGCATCAAAATTGACATTCACTTTAAATCTCTTATTTGAGTCACTTAAATAGACATTTTAATAGCCACAGAAAGTCCAGCAAACAATTAGATCCACTTCTCTTTATAAAACTCCATACCTTACATTCCTTGAGGCCTTGAAATGTTACAGTCTGTGAGTGGCATGACATATGCTATCATCACTTGTACAAGACTTGCTCACTGATCGGATGTAGGCTTCTTTTAGATGCTTGTGACATTGTGTTACATGTATTGTGTTGATTTGTTTTTGTTTTGCTTCACTGGATTTTGAACAAATCTACAGTGAGAATGCATAGAAGGGAATTTGCTGTAGACTGATTTATTTGCTTATTTCTTGTGTGGAAACTTTACACGACAAAAGGCAGCAAAGACATAATATGTCTGTCAGTTAAACATTATTTCTTACAAATATTTTTTTTCCTTCTAAGTATATGTACCCTTATGGTGGAAATAATTTTCATCTAAAGGTGCTGATAGACTGAATTCAAAAGATTTGTTTATCGATGATATGGGACAGTATTTTAGAAGAAAAAAGAAGGAATATTTACAAATCTTTCACATCAATCTCAATATTCATTTTCAGAAATTTAACTGTTACTTTGGGGAATGTTTTTCTTGTAGTACTATTTGCCTAGAAAAAGCCTACCAAAAAAAAACAAAAAACCCTCTTTGTCAAATCAATCAAATATGCTATCATCATTAAGTCATCACAAATAATTTATTACCATATTTATGAAATGCTACTTAAAAACAATTTAGTACATCATGCTTTGTTTTTCTTCTGAACAGCACTGATAACACACAAAAAACATCCAAACTCAAAATCAAACAAGTATTTTACAATCTCTTTCTCATGGTAATAGTGCTAGGTTTCACCAGTGCTGTAACAGGCCTGTTGATGTGGTTGAGGAATAGAAAGTCTCTGATATGGCTTATTATAATGATGTAGAAGATTAGGTTTTGAGACAACCATGTCAACATAAAAAGCATTTTTTGTATTAGCCAAGTTTAGTGAACTAGCGCATGTCTCTATTTCTAAAATCAAGGTGCCAACAATTCTTTACATATGATATTGTTCCACAAATCCTACATTTTTGTAGGATAATATTACTGCTCTATTTAAAAATGGGTTTATAGTAAATATATATATATATATATATATATATATATATATATATATCTCTGTGCATCTATCTTTGTGTGTATATATATTTATATATAAATATATTTAGATATATAAAATAACAGAAGAATTAATAGTGACCATAACATAACAGTAGACTTGCATAATCAATAAAAGCATATTAAAATTATAACGGCCCTCGTGTACAATCTGGTAGATGGACAAGGTTTCCAACTTCCCAGCTAAGGGCAGTGGACACTGTATGTCCACTGCAAGGGGTATATTTAGTAAATGTCGGACGGACATGATCCGCTGTAACAAATCATGTCTGCCCAACATCGCTAAATGCCTATAGCATAAGGCTCGGATGAGAACAGCTGCATTTGCAGCTTATTAAATCTAGCTCCAAGGATGTACTGTTGTACAAGGACACATGACTTTGATGGCATATGGTACATGGGAACTACTTAGCCTATGAGACGCCTCATTTTTTTCCATGTGATTCAGAATCCACTTCAAGAGTGCTGCCCAGTGTTATAGAAGATCTCTTTGCTGTTTTGGACTTTTTTTATTGTCCTTTACATCTTGCATTTATCGTCTGTTTATTGTATTTTATCCTTGCTACACTTTATGAGCGCCCCTTGATATTTTCTATCTTATATTTTTTATCTGATTTCTATATATCTTCCTATTGCACAAGGACTTTCTTGTACAACGCCACCCCTCATGCAAAAGCAGAGACTTTCAATCACTTTGAACAAATGTGTTTATGGGTGATTTATCTCTGCAACCACAGAGGTGGCATAGATGGTAAGAAAGAGCAGTTGTATGACTGCCTCTTCTTGCATTGCGGTAAGCAGGTGCTCTGTAATATTTGCCTACTGTGTTACATTTTCCTACCTGCGTAACGCGTACGGCCAGATAAAGCACTTTCATATCCGCCATTTTTGTTTCAAAGGGAGGTTGATGTCAAAATATTGATCAGACGGTTATATTTGGCTGTTTTGAGTGTAGATCTCGCCCAAACATAAAACATTAAAACATAATCAAAAATATTATGTATGTTATTAGCTTGTGATGATAGCATTACTTTTATAAATGGAGTACAGATTCAGGGTACAGATATGTTTAGATTATTTTTTGTTACATAGCCTAAAAAATACATTTATAAAATTAACGCTATCTTCACAAGCTAATACCATACATAATATTTAGTGTTTGTTTTAATTATTTGTTTCAGCGAGATCTGCACTGAAAACAGCCAAATATAACATGGTCGGAAAATTATACAGAATCCGATCACTATTTTAACATCAGCCTCCTTTTGAAACAAATATTGCGGATATGAAAGTTCTCTATCGTACGTACGCGTTACGTAGGTTGGACAATGTAACAAGGTAGGGAACTATTACAGAACACCGGCTCTCATAAACTCTCTGCCACGCAAGGGCTTAAAAGCAGTATCTTAGTACATGAAGCCCAGGGTAATAGCACTTACTCTAATCTAAATTTCAAATAAGCAGTAGTTTTTTTTACTTGAAAATTTCAAAATTTCTTTCCATTTCTCTTCCCCCTGCAACAGTCATCAACTAATCACAGATTCATATATGAATGCACTTTGAATTCTTGCACATGCTCAGTAGGAGCTGATGTCTCATAAAGTATGCATATAAAAATATTGTGCACAATTCGAAAACATGTTTAAAATATTCTTCATCTGAATCATGAAACTTACATTTTTACTATAGTATCCCTTTAACTATCAGAGCTATCATCCAAGTATGTTCATGTAAACATATGCTTAGTGGGTCATATAGGAACATAAACTCGTTGAACATTCTACAACAAAGTGAATCCAGTGCTTTCAATGAAAACTTTTATTATAGGACCACTCACCAATCAGCATGCTCCAACAATCATATCAATCAATCGCCTAGATTACGAGTTTTGCGCTAAACAGGGTGCGAAATTAACGCCAAAAAAGTAGCGCTGCCATTACTGAAAAGCCTCCTTGTGCGTGCGATATGGTGGTGTTAAGCTCCATACCGCACAAAATCCAAGGCCTGATTTGATGTGCTTGTGCACGCTTTCCCCCGTAGACATCAATGGGGAGAGAGTGTTAGAAAAAATCTAACACCTGAAGTGCGGAATGAAAAATCTCTGTAACACAACCCCATTGATGTCTATGGGGAAAAAGAAGTTACGTTTAAACACCCTCACATAAACCCCAATTCTAAATACCACTAATCCGCCGCCCCCAACATCGCCGACACCTACATAAAGTTATTAACCCCTAATCCACCGCTCCCGACATTGCCGCCACTAAATAGAATTATTAACCCCTAAACCTCCAGCCTCCCATATCGCTGCTACTAAATAAACCTATTAACCCCTAAACCTCTGGCCCCCCACATCGCCACTACTATATAAACCTATTAACCGCTAAACCTCCTGCCCCCCACATCACCGTCACTAAATAAACCTATTTACCCCTAAACCGCCAGCCCCCACATCGCAAAACACTACATTAAAATATTAACCCCTAAACCTAACACCTACCTAACTTTAAATTAAAATTACAATATAACTATCTTAAAATAAATAAAAACTTACCTGTGAAATAAAAATAAACCTAACATTAAACTATAAATTAACCTAACATAACTATTCTAATAAAATAAAAAAATACAACCAATTAAAAACCTAAATTACACATTTAAAAAAACCTAACACTATGAAAAAAATAAATAAATCTAAAATTACAAAAAATAATAAACACTAAATTATGAAAAATAAAAACCACTTAGCTTATAAAAAATAATAAATGAAATTATCAAAAATAAAAACAATTACGCCTAATCTAATAGCCCTATAAAAATAAAAAAGCTCCACCCCAAAATAAAAACACCCCCTAACCTACAACAAACTACCAATAGCCCTTAAAAGGGCCTTTTGTAGGGCATTGTCATAAGTTAAACAACTCTTTACCTGTAAAAAAATACAAAGTCCCCCCAACAGTAAAAAAAAAAAACGCCCTTGAAAGGGCATTCAGCTCTTTTTCGCTGCCCTTAAAGGGGCATTCAGTTCTTTTACAAGTGTCCATCCCTAATTTAAAAAAAAAAAAACCCACCCAAAAAACTTAAAAAAAACCTAACACTAACCCCATAAAATCTACTCACGGTTTCTGAAGTCCATGAGCAGATTAATTTAGAGTTTTTTATTTTTTGTAATTTTAGATTTTTAATTTTTGTAGTGTTTCGTAGTGTTACGTTTTTAAATTTGTAATTTAGGTTTTTAATTGGTAGTATTTTTTTATTTTATTCGAATAGTTATGTTAGGTTAATTTATAGTTTAATGTTAGGTTTATTTTTTTTTCACAGGTAAGTTTTTATTTATTTAAGATAGTTATTTTGTAATTTTAATTTAAAGTTAGGGGGGGTGTTAGGTTTAGGGGTTAATAGTTTAATTTAGTGTTTTGCAATGTGGGGGGGCAGCAGTCTAGGGGTTAATAGGTTTATTTAGGTGTCAGTGATGTCGGGGAGCGGCAGATTAGGGGCTAATAACTTTTACTAGTGCTGGCGATGTCGGGGAGCGGCAGTTGTGGGGTTAATACACTTAAATAGTGTTGGCTATGTGGGTAGACGGCAGATTAGGGGTTAATAGGTTTAATATAGTGTTTGTGAAGTGGGGGTGGCAGTTTAGGGGTTAATAGGTAGTTTATGGGTGTTAGTGTACTTTGTAACAGTTTAGTTATGAGTTTTGTGAAGCATTTTTGTTACACAAAATCCATAACTACTGGCCTCAGATGTCAGTATGGATCGTGTCGGTATAGGCTGCTAGCATTTTAGCCGGACAGCACAACCTGTAATACCGGCGCTATGAAAATCCCAAACAAAAACTTCATTTTTTGAGTTCGGAATGGACGTTGCATTACAGGCTAAAATGCTTGCGTTACAGCTATGACACAATCCATACTGACATCTGAGGCCAGTAGTTATGAATTTTGTGATTTCAACGTTAAAAGCCGTATTGTACCATAACGCAAAACTCGTAATCTAGGTGAATGTGAGGTTAACTGTAATGACCTGCTCTGGCCATCATTTTCTATATTTACATTTGCATTACCCTGTAATTTTAATCACCTTGCACCATAGTTCAGCTTGCTACCTATATATTGCTACTTTGATGCTGTACTTCTGCTCTTATACATCCTGTATGGTCACTGGTCATCATTCGGCTACATTTTGGACTTTTGTGAAGGCTTATGTATTATTTTTTTTTAATCATCTTTTATTGAGGTTTTTAAGAAGTTATATTACTAGAAGCACTGTGTAAGCATTGGATTTACACTGGACTTGTAACCAGATTTTGGGGCCTAGTTATCAAGCCGTCAACCTCAAATACGCTGGAATTCCGCAGCGTATTTGTGGCGAGGCTGATTCGCCTTAGTTATCAAAGGGTAGAGACCGGCAAAAGTAGAATTTTGTGACGTAAGCTTCGATCCGCCGGACTCAGTCCGACACAGATCAATTCTTACATCACTCCAGATGTTCCGCACACAAGTGCGGCACAATCTGACTACTTTTGCTAGTTATCAAAAAACTAGCAGGTACGCTCTGCACTTTTCCGGCACAGCGTACCTGGTTTTCAATCCGCCGCCCTGGAGGTGGCGGATCCCATAGGAATCAATGGGAGTCTGACCATAGCGAAAGTACAAGTTCGCTGCTGCCAGACATCCCATTGATTTCTATGAGATTGTCTACACCTAACACCCTAACATGTACCCCGAGTCTAAACACCCCTAATCTGCCCCCCTTACACCGCCGCAAATAAATAAAGTTATTACCCCCTAAACCGCCGCTCCCGGAGCCCACCGCAAGCTACTCTATACATATTAACCCCTAAACCGCCGCTCCCTGACCCCGCCGCAACTATAATAAATGTATTAACCCCTAAACCGCCGCTCCCGGACACACCGCCGCAACCTACATTATACCTAGTAACCCCTATCCTGCCCCCCCTATACCGCCGCCCTCTATAATAAAGTTATTAACCCCTATCCTGCCGATCCCGGACCTCGCCGCAACTAAATAAATAGTTTAACCCCTAAACCGCCACTCCCGGACCCCGCCGCAACCTATATTAAACTTATTAACCCCTAATCTGCCCCCCCTACACCTATAATACATTTATTAACCCCTATCCTGCCCCCTCTATACCGCCGCCACTGTAATAAAATTATTAACCTCTAAACCTAAGTCTAACCCTAACCCTAACACCCCCCTAACTTAAATATTAATTAAATAAATCTAAATAATATTTCTATTATTAACTAAATTAATCCTATTTAAAACTAAATACTTACCTTTAAAATAAACCCTAAGATAGCTACAATATAAATAATAATTATATTGTAGCTATCTTAGGATTTATTTTATTTTTACAGGTAACTTTCAATTTATTTTAACTAGGTACAATAGCTATTAAATAGATATTAACTATTTAATAGCTACCTAGCTAAAATAAAGAGAAATTTACCTGTAAAATAAAAACTAACCTAAGTTACAATTACACCTAACACTACACTATACTTTAATAAATTATTCCTATTTAAAACTAAATACTTACCTGTAAAATAAACCCTAAGATAGCTGCAATGTAATTAATAATTACATTGTAGCTATTTTAGGATTTATATTTATTTTACAGGTAACTTTATATTTATTTTAGCTAGTTAGAATAGTTCGCATTCTATTGGCTGTTCCGATCAGCCAATAGAATGCGAGCTCAATCTGATTGGCTGATTCAATCAGCCAATCGGATTGAACTTCAATCTGATTGGCTGATTCAATCAGCCAATCAGATTTTTCCTACCTTAATTCCGATTGGCTGATAGAATCCTATCAGCCAATCGGAATTGAAGGGACGCCATCTTGGATGACGTCTCTTAAAGGAGCCTTCATTCGTCGGTAGTCCGTCGGGAAAGAAGGATGTTCCGCGTCGGCGGGATGAAGATGGATCCTGAAAAAAGAAGATTGAAGACCCCGCTTGGAAGATGACATCGCCCGGATGGAAGACTTCTTCAGCGCCGCTTGGAAGATGACATCGCCCGGATGGAAGACTTCTTCAGCGCCGCCTGGAGGATCACTTCATCGGATGGAAGACTTCTTCAGCGCCCCTTGGAGGATCACTTCTGCCGCTCCGGATCTCCTCTTCGGTTCCATCGATGGTCGGCTGGCTGAAGACAACTCAAGGTAGGATGATGGGTTAGGTTTTTTTAAGGGGGGTTTGGGTTAGATTAGGGGTATGTGGGTGGTGGGTTTTAATGTTGGGGGGGGGGTGTATTTTTCTTTTACAGGCAAAAGAGCAGTTTTCTTTGGGGCATGCCCCACAAAAGGCCATTTTAAGGGCTGGTAAGGTAAAAGAGCTTTGAACTTTTTTAATGTAGACTAGGGTAGGGAATTTTTTTATTTTTTGGGGATTTTTTATTTTATTAGGGGGCTTAGATTAGGTGTAATTAGCTTAAAATTGTTGTAATATTTTTTAAATGTTTGTAACTTTTCTTTTTTATTTTTTGTAACTTAGCTTTTTTTATTTTTTGTACTTTAGTTAGTTTATGTAATTGTATTTAATTGTAGTTATTTGTAGTTAATTTATTTAATTAATGTAATGATAGTGTAGTGTTAGGTTTAATTGTAACTTAGGTTAGGATTTATTTTACAGGTAATTTTGTATTTCTTTTAGCTAGGTAGTTATTAAATAGTTAATAACTATTTAATAACTATTCTAACTAGCTAAAATAAATACAAAATTACCTGTAAAATAAATATAAATCCTAAAATAGCTACAATGTAATTATTAATTACATTGTAGCTATCTTAGGGTTTATTTTACAGGTAAGTATTTAGTTTTAAATAGGAATAATTTATTAAAGTATAGTGTAGTGTTAGGTGTAATTGTAATTGTGAGGTGTAATTATTAGTTTTTATTTTACAGGTAAATTTCTCTTTATTTTAGCTAGGTAGCTATTAAATAGTTAATAACTATTTAATAGCTATTGTACCTAGTTAAAATAAATTGAAAGTTACCTGTAAAATAAAAATAAATCCTAAGATAGCTACAATATAATTATTATTTATATTGTAGCTATTAATTTAGTTAATAATAGAAATATTATTTAGATTTATTTAATTAATATTTAAGTTAGGGGGGGTGTTAGGGTTAGTGTTAGACTTAGGTTTAGGGGTTAATAAATTTATTACAGTGGCGGCGGTGTAGGGGGGGCAGGATAGGGGTTAATAAATGTATTTTAGGTGGCGACGGTGTAGGGGGGGCAGATTAGGGGTTAATAAGTTTAATATAGGTTGCGGCGGGGTCCGGGAGCTGCGGTTTAGGGGTTAAACTATTTATTTAGTTGCGGCGAGGTGCGGGATCAGCAGGATAGGGGTTAATAACTTTATTATAGAGGGCGGCGGAATGGGGGGGCAGGATAGGGGTTACTAGGTATAATGTAGGTTGCGGCGGTGTCCGGGAGCGGCGGTTTAGGGGTTAATACATTTATTATAGTTGCGGCGGGGTCAGGGAGCGACGGTTTAGGGGTTAATACATTTATTATAGTTGCGGCGTGGTCAGGGAGCGGCGGTTTAGGGGTTAATACATTTATTATAGTTGCGGCGGGGTCTAGGAGCGGCGATTTAGGGGTTAATAACTTTATTTAGTTGCGGGGGGCTTCCGCGGGCGCCGGTATAGGGGGTAGAACAGTGTAGTTAGTGTGGGTGCTTAGTGACAGGCTAGCAATAAAGCTGTAAAAAAGCAGAAGAGCAGCGAGATCGGATGAGTGATAACTCTCACAGTCCACTGCTCATCGCCCCGTACTTGGTGCGCGGCTTTTTGACAGATTTATTGATAACTTAGGCAAATTTTTTCAGGTCCGCGGCGGGCGATGGTAGGCGAGCTTAGGCGGGCGTATTGGGCCGGCGAAGGCAGGAAAGTTGACACGTTGATAACTAGGCCTCAATGTCTATATGGTCTGACAGACCATTTATTAAGCTGGTGCTCCTCGCTATGTTTTCAATTTTTAGGAAGCTATGACATAACAAATGTTGTGTCATAAAATGTCAGTCACAAAGACAGTTTTCAAAACAAATGATCAACATAATCCCTAAATTACAGGTAAGTCAATAGAAAGTAAGGCATATACAGTACACCAGAAACCTCCATTTGTAAGTGAACTTCAGCCCTGAGGTAACATGGACCACTTAGATAATTAGAACTATACTAAATGGTAGTTACAATAGAGGTCACACTTGGGCCATAACTTAAAGTGATCAATGTTCTAGTATATTACAATAGTTAAATATAATAATTTTAAAATACATTAGAGACTGGAAATATTCTATAGGCAATGCAAGAATTTTCTCCATGTGTACACTTTAATGCAGTCTCGTATATACAGTAAAATGAGTTAAAGGGAATATACAGCTAGCAGGAGGCAGTTGTAACGGTAGAATATATATTTGCTAGCGAGGTAGCTCACTTAAAGGGACATTAAACCCAAGATTTTTCTTTCATTATTCAGGAAGAGAATACAATTTTAAGCAACATTCAAATTTACTTCTATTATCTAATTTGCTTCATTATTTAGATATCCTTTGTTGAAGAAATAGCAATGCACATGGGTGAGCCAATCACACGAGACATCTATGTGCAGCGACCAATCAGCAGCTACTTAGCCTATCTAGATATATGCTTTTCAGCAAAGGATATCAAGAGAATACAGCAAATTAGATAATAGCAGTAAATTAGAAAGCTGCTTAAAATTGCATGCTCTTGAAACTCATGAAAGAAAAAATGTCCCTTTAAGAACCTGAAATATAAATCTCACAGACAGATAATTAAAACGTAACTAAAATGTACAGGGCATTACTTGTAATTATCTAAGGATGGAGCATAAGTAATAATGTACCTATCTAATGTATAAAGCCTGTACAAGCTAATATTATATAAAAGAGGAGCTGCCTTGAAGAATGTGCTAGGAAACAGCAAACTAGGATGCAGAAGGCACAAGTCCTATAAGATATCAGCTAGAGATTGATGTATAGACCAAGTTAGGCTATGTCTATCTGTGCTCTCAATTTTTACATTGCGAAAAGGGTAAAGCACAAACATAATTCTAAAACTGCTACAGTGTCCAAGGAGCAGCATAACAAAAGGCAAGTGGCAGCAGATGCCAAGAGAGTAATAGAGAACTCTTTTATATGAGATAAACTGCTGATGCTGATTGGCTGCTGTTCATTTCTTCATATTTTTTTTTACCTACAGCTGGGCTGCAGCTGAGTATAACTTTTTACATAGAACTTACTGCTGAGCTGAGGAAATTGTGAGGTAAAATATCTTCCTTTTTTACATAGAGATGCTCCGGTGATATTTTCCTGTCAGCTTTTTACAGTTTTTTTTCAAGTGATTTAGCATATGAGTATTATGTCCCTTTAAGAGTCAACCTTTCAAATAATGTTAAAAGCTATTTACCTATATAGTCAAACAGGATATAATCTTTATAGTTTTGCAGCGTGGTTTTATAGTACGGTTTTATAACATAGGGAGAGTGATAGCTCTAAGAAATTGGAAGGGCATTATACACATAAATTCAACCTTTAGGAGGCACTGTGCAGCTATAGGTTACTGGTAATAATATACCCTTGAAAAATATATTTTGTACTAGCTAGCTTTTAGAGTAGTAAAACCATATAGCCAAAAGGCTCTACTGCAAATATATTTAAAAAAATAATAATTCTCAGCATAGATGTAAGTCCAACCCTCTAGGTCACAAGAATAGTCTAGAACATGTCACATGCTATCAACCTTAAAACAAAAATTAACCATATAGTGAAGTGAGATATATAAAGCAATGATAGAATATAAAATGATCCACATAACTAGACACTCTCTGACATATCAGACATTACAGTCCTAATAGATGGTTAAGTCCCTATGGGAAAGTCACAATAATAGAATAAAATGTAGATCCGGAAGTCTGCCAAAACACCATAACTTCTTAAATGACATCTGTCGTGCAGCTATATCCTAAAGAAAAATGTGATAGTCTTCTATAACAGTTAGAGGATGCCCTGTAACTAATGGATTCTAGGTATTTTAGCCTACTCCATGATGCTACGATTGTCCCGAGCAAAGAGCAAGTAGGGTCCATCTTAATAAAAGAAGATCAAATTCTCGTCTGGTTGACATGGCAGGCAGCAATGAAATCCATCTCCTCCACCATCTTAGACTCATAGTTATCCCATTCTACTGTGCATCCATTGTGAAATAAAGTTCCTCCATGTTTAAAGAGTTTAAAGATCGATAGAGAATTTAATGTTGTCCTTAGCAGTTCATAAACAACTGCTCAACACAGGGTACCTGGAGGAGCCGAGATCCAAAAGAAAGACCGTCGTCAGAGATCTTGACGGTGTGCAACTGTGCTAGCAGGTCACTTATGCAGCATATAATAAGTCATAAGGATAGATGGTGAATATCCTAGATTTCTCCACAAGCTCCAGTTATTGTGGCCGTACTTGGTCGCTGCCTAGCGACGCACGCAAGGTTTATACATTTTAACACAGCATATATGTATTTTTGAGGGGGGACAGGGATTTGTCATTGTTTTCTAATCTGCATGTATTATTTTTTTTAATTTTTTTTATATTTTATTTTTATTGAGGGAAATAAAAACAAACAAACATTTTTGCTCGTATGACAGAAGTTCACAAATAAGAAGGTAATTTGCTGATTACAACTTGCGGGATACAATGTTCAAGGAGCAAACCCATACTTCCCTCATTATTACCCCTCTCGACAATCAAAACAGCAGTGGCCACTTTTGGGCCTCAATGAAACCTTCTAAGCTAGGGGCTTTAGATAAGGATAGGTCACTTATGGGCCTATACTATACGCTCGCCCTCCAATGTCACAAGGACCACGGGTGGGTCCAGGAATAAAAATAACAATAATAAAGGGAGGGCATATGGATGCAAAGAATCAGAATTCACTATGGTGAGGCTCGGAGTGCAACCGTAGCTCTCCGAACAGGGCAGAGACTGCTTAACTCTGCCAAATATACAGAGGTTGGAAAAGGGAAAGGGAGCATAAAACAATATGGAGGGGTAACTGCGGCACTCCATTCCCACGCTAGACAAAGTTTATTGCAAATTTTATCTCTGGATGGTCATGAGCGCAGGAAATCTATTCTGTTCCAGGGCCATTAATGACATAACTGGCAATATATAAGAAACAAAAACAAGACAACAAAAAAAAAAAAAAAAGAAAACAAAAAAGCTTACTCAGAGCCCATATCTCTATCATCAGACATTGAAGTGTATTAATCTACCTGCTACAGTCCTCAGGAAATCCATACTTCGTTCATTAACACTTTAAATAAGCTTCCATATCACTATTGGAGCTTGATAAGCCCCCAGGCCACAATTTACAGTCATATATCCCCTATACACTGGAACAGAATAGTGTGCAAGTATAAGTAGCTATATTCTGCTAGACTATAGACATTAATATACAGGGATGAGCTGTTTAATATGAATCAAGTGAATGTCCAATGAGCCAACCCACCTCCCACATATGACTTACAGGATAATAATCAAACATACAGTGGGAAAGTTTAGAGTACAGTAGTGAGGGGACTGTTGTAATTGATCAAAATATCATCAGTTTGCATTGTAAATAATCTGTCATACCAAACACATATAGGGTAGGCCATCAGACAATAGAGTCGTCATAAAACATGGGGAAAGATGATGGTCAATGAATTATGCCAAGCTATACATGAGTCTAAGGAATAATGCACAGTTAATTGAGCTGCTGCCCAGTACACCAGATCAAATCCACAATAAGGTGCATCTCACAGGTCCTCACAAGGCTCACAGTTCTAACCCATTCCAGCTTTCTACATGCGTGCAACATACTTGGCATTCAAACACTTTTTTTGCGAGTGGTGCCCTTTTACAGTTTTGCGTGCAAACCAGATCAGTGAGGTATAACCGATACAGCAAATCCAGCAGCCATAAAAGCGCAGGGGTAAGTGATCCCCAAAATCTTCTCTGTCTCATAGGTGCCCGAGGCTTCCCTTGACCTAATCGCCTTGCGATCCTGTGATGGTCCGATTGCTTAGCGGACCTTTTTACTGCTAGAGCTTCAGTTTTCCTACGTGACAGGGAGGTCAACTTTGTGTGGACTCGTCCGCCGCGTGTCTTGGTCAGATCGATCCGCCTCACAGCTGTATCTACGATGTTAGGCAAGGTAATTACTGTAGAATGTGAGGTTGCATCTGCAGAGCCGCAGCTCTTATCCTGTATGCCTTCTGGAGAGTTGTGACTCTGGATGATTGCTTCTATGCGCTTCTCCAGTCTGCCATAATGATCCCTTAGTAGCTTCTCTAGAGTCCCCCATGTCATGTTAGGGACACGATCCATAACTATTGGGCAGGGTTGGGAAACAATCTGTGGCAGAATATTACTGAAATATGCGGTAGGAGCTTTCCATTAATACTCTGTATGCGGCCCCTTAACCCAGGTGGCCAGGGGGGGGGGGAACACCAAGTTCATGTAGGTAGGACGCAGCCCTCCGAATTCAGATATAAAGACTTTAATATGGCTTAAAATAGGTTCCCTTAGCTCGCCCTAAGCTCATGCAGCTTTTAACAAGAGTCCTTACTGTAGATTATATCCTCAGATAAGAGGATTCAATAGTTTATTAGAAAATTCCTGACGAGCTGTAAAATATGCTCACATACACACACACACACACACATATATACTATATATATTATATATACTATATATATATATATATATATATATATATATATATATAACACATATGATTTGCTTTATCATTAAGGGTCATCACAATCCTGTAGAAAAGTTTATTTAATGATTTTCAACAGAAAATGACCATTAAAGTCTATGCAGTGATTTATCATCGGTCTGTCCGACATGATCTGCTCAGTGGATCATGTCCGACAAACATCGATGAATGCCTGAAGGCTTGCACGGAAACATTCGTAGCTTGATAATTCTGCCCCATAATCTTGTCTATAACATTAAAAAAAGTCCCCAAAGATTTTGCTTGAATTTACCCAATGTTGTGAGTTTTTGGTAATCAGACCCTTACAGCAGATGTGTTTGTTAAATGTTAAAAAACAAACAAAACTCCAATTGAGGTAATTATAATAACTTGTTGGCTCCTATAATGGTATTCCCCTCTATTACGCTGATTAATCTAGCCTCTACAATATAACTATAATGTTCCTACTGATTAGTTAGGGGGAGACTTGAGAGACCACAACTATAGATTCCTTAAAGTACTCAGCGGCAAACCTCCACACATTACCTCCACCCCTCTACTCCAGACGGGAACTGTTATCAGATTTTAATTTGAGTCTGTGATCTACTGGAGCTCAATGACAGACCCTTAAATTGATTTTTAATTTCCTAACTGATATTTAAGCTAGTTGTCAAGTACAGCTCTCTAACATTCCTGAGATCTTATTGTATGTTATATGCTATTGCTAGTTTGGTTAAGTGTTATAAAGACAAAATTGATGCTTCCCTTGCAGGCTCTAAGTTGGACACTACGTATTAATGTTAAGTAATACATTTGCCACTTATGCCTTAAATATGCTCCACAAAATGTCCTGAGATCATTCTATTTTCCATGATGGTCAGCACAGAAATATTTATTTTTATCTTATTATGAGGTGTAATAGCTACATTATTTTACCTTCCTTGTTCCAATGCTCTAATATAAATCTACCTTATTTGTTTGAATATTCTATTATAAAACTGAGGGTTACCAGATGAGATCCATGAGCGGTCTCCTATATTCCAAGAAGCCTTCTGCCTTATTTATATATTATTTGAGGTCCAAAAGTGGCCTCTTGTGTTCATGGTAAGGCTTATTGACTGTTTGGCATGTTATATATATTACATACTATCTACCATGTTTTTATATTGCATTGTAAATATTGCTTATTTCAAACCTCAATTATTCTATTGACCTTATGTCCTCACTCTAAGCTTAGTCACACCCCATATAGTTTGACTATGAGGTCTTAACTTTAACGCTTGATGACAAAAAAGAAAAAAGAGGTTCTCATTTAGAGATCCAAAAGTGGTCTCTCCACTAGAAATAGCCCCCTATCTATGGTTATGAGTTTATAACTAAGGTCCATGAGTGGCCTCTTTTGTCATCTAGGGAGCACACAGATCATTAGGCACTTTTTTCAATACTATGCTTTTGACTCTTCTTGATAGAAATGTACTATGTTGTTATCTGGACTTATACTGTATAATCCTTGCATCGCATATTATTATGTTTCATTTTTCATATTTTATGTATGCCTTATTCAGAACCTCAATAAAGAAAAATTAAAATAAAAAAACAAACAAAATAAAACTAAAAGGGATAGAAAGGTCAAAATTGAAATATGCATGCATACATTTCACTTTTAAACATAAGCATTTTTGCAATATACTTCCAAATGTATTTGTCAGTTCTAGAACTACTTTTTCCCCTCATTTGAAAAATATAATAGTAATGGAATGAACGATTATTAATGAATTTATATAGCACAAAAACAATTTGTAATCCAAGAGTTTATATTTTTAAGAACTCAACTTCTGCATACTCTTGCAATGTCATCTATAATTAGCTGAATTTTGGCATATTCAGAATGCGACAACACATTTTTATTTTCTTGGTGTTCCTAGCTAGTACTGATCACTGTATATACTGTATAAACGCTAGTTCCCCTCTGGAAGTAATCACATTTCAAAAAGCTATAATACCATCATAAGTGGAGATAATTAATATTTTCTCTTGTGATTCATTGTTTTATTATTCACATTAATCACTTGTACATTTGTGGTTGCTACATTGCTAATCCATGAATTATTTCTGCGTTTAACTATCAGAGTTAAAAATAATAGAACGTGCTCTCCTTATCTGGCAGGGAAGCAATATATAATCTAGAAATAAAAACTGCTCCCTTTTCTATATACACATCATTTTTCCTATTGCATTTTTTGCGGTTAGATTTGTTAACAATTTTGGCTTGTATCTCAAAAACACATCAGAATCTTCATTCATCTTTCTTTTACATTTAAACATGTCTTTTAACAGTTGCTCTGATGTCATAACTTGCTGTCATTGCTAGAAAATGTTTACTTACTAAAATGTACAATTACACATATTTTGTACATGCTCTTCTCAAATCTTACATGACATTTAGAAAAAGAAAAATCTGACAGCTTAGCCCTTGTAGAGATTTGTACAAAATCACTGTCCATACAAAAAAAGTATTAACTCAGTCCACTCCCTCTATTTTCACTTTGTCACATTAGACATCTCTGGCAATTTAAGATCAAGTTAGAAGATTAAAAGCTATTTGTCATTCTTAACACAGATGTATGGTAACTTTTTCACCCCAGTATTACACTTGTTTGGACATGCTTCACATTAGCATTCTTTGGGGGGTTTCGCTCCCATTAGTAATTTTCAACAAAATGACATGATTTTGAATTTATAATATTAGTTTATTCCTTTAGTCACCAGATGAAAACCTAAGATTGTGACTTTGACTGATCTTGCTTGTTATGTGGACTGATTTCAGTGCCTTTTACCTACATTTAGGAATGAACGATGACACACAGAATTCTCTCTAAAAGAACATGATTTCTCTTGCCTCAGAACTATGGTTGCTTAGTCATAATGAATGAATATATGTGAGACATCTGAGCAAACATAAAGATTGTTACAAAACATGCCAAAAAATGTACTGGAGCAAAATTTGGGTAATGGCAAAAAATATACATGTATTAGTGAAATATATATATATATATATATATATATATATATATATATATATATATATATATATATATATATATGTATATATATAAAAAGAGGAAATCAATAATAAAGAATAAGTGCACTGACACGGTATAGCTATAAACAAAAAGGAAGTGTAGATAGAACAGATCTTAGCTTCTGTACTAGTAATGAAAGTCACTTAATTCACAATTCCAATCTGAGCAAATCTGCACAGGTGAAAAGCTTTCTGCTTACCAGATGTGACCTCAATCCTATGAGGTAAACTGTCAGCTCTGTAGGGGTGAGGGAAAGGCCTCCTCTGTCCTCTTTTTTTTTTTTTCTCTCCGGGACTTGAGTAATACCACCGCCTTGGGTCTCGTCTCTGGATCACGTGGATCCACATCAATCGTGAGTTCCGTTAGGCCCTTGAGCTGTTATAACTCTCCAGTATGGAAATGAAGATCTTGGTGGCCTCAGGATTATGGCTGATAGGACCAATGTCCCAGTGGTAGAAACATAGATGAAAGAAAAAAATCACATAGCATAATTCTGTGACAAATATATAACTTATTTATTAAGAACAACAATTTATGCACGTACAAAGTTCAACCTCAATCCGTGATGAGGTAAGTTTATTAGAATATAGAATAATCCCCAGGGTTACCTCTATCAACAAAGGCTTTAACATCAGTTTCTATTTAGTTATATATATCAATGTCAGTGTGCTTATTCTTAATTATTGATTTCCTCTTTTTATTTACATTTCTAACAGTGAAACAGGTACACTGTATCAATACTTCAGCAGCACGATCACCTCTATACACATAATAGTTCTATATTGAAACCTACAGTGTAGTAACCAACAACTGGTGGCCATTCAGTATTTATTATTACTTTTTATCCACGAGTTTTGAACCACATAATACATTAGGGCTCCATGTACTAAGAGGCGGGCGGACAGCTTCTTAACTCGCGAAGCTGTCCGCCCGCCTCCGCTACACACGGGCAGCGGATCTATTGATCCGCTTGCCCGTATGTACCATTACACACTCAGCGGAGTGTGTAATGCCCGCCCCTTCAGTCGCGCGACCAATCACGCGACTGAAGGGGCTGTCAATCACCGAGAGCGAGCGAGCTCTCGGTGATTTTGCTTCGCCACCTAAGAGGTGGCGTAGGGTGTAGGAAGCAGCGGTCTAATGACCGCTGCTTCTTACATTGCGGGAAGCAGGCTCGCATATGCGAACCTGCCCCGCAAAGGCTCCGGAGCAGCTTTCGCTGCTTCGTACATGGAGCCCTATAGACTACTACCCACCAATAGAGGCATTACATACATTGGAGGTTTTAGCACTGGTGACTTTTCTTCAATCAATTTCTTAATATATATATATATATATATATATATATTTATATATCTATATATATATATATATATATATATATAAAAGGAAATTAAGAAAATGCACTCTCTGGATTTAAAAGTTTCAAAAAGCTTTATTGCGTGACATTTTGAGGCTTTCACCCCTTCCTTAGACAAAACAATAGTGAACAATGAAACAATATAAAGACATACATCAGCCCCTTGCCTCAGTGTACCACCAATAATATTTGAACCAAAATCATTGCAATCAATTAGCTAATTAACCTTTAAGCCATATGCTGATTTACACGTATATCACTAGGAAACAGTGCAATACACTATACAATACATCACCACAAACAAATAGTAGCATATTATATACATATATACAAATGTGGTGTCCATTCCATAGTGTATAAGGTTTTAATGTTTTTATAATTTTTATTTTATTTTAAGCTTAATACCTGTATGGGCCCTGATATGTACTACTAACGTTTGTAATACCTGAAACGTATTTAACTGAGCAGCAGGGATATGGGATGGGTCAGGGTCTGTGGATTATATTGCACCTGAATAGACCAAATAGTAACCGTTCAGTACCAAATAATAACAATTAGTACATATGTGCTTGGCTACATTGTTGTATTACACATGCCCAACACAGTGTATATGTTACAACCCCATATTGGGGTTACCTTAGCTGTGTTTGCTGTAAAGATGTATAGGGAGCCCAGGACGCTGTCCATATTAAATGTGAAGCAAACCTCGCCAACATCGTTCACAGGGTAAAAAGGGGCATGGCTTAGTCGGCGTGCATACCACGTGACGCCCAGTGGGTCCACTAATGACAAAACTGACAGCACAGTAGTAAGAGGAGTCCTGAGCCTATCTAGTGTGAATAAAAAACGGCTATATCTTAGTTAACATTTCTATACTAAACAAGGGTAATCTAACTAAATGGTTATGGGCATGTAGTAACAGCAGTAATTAGGTAGTGTCATACTATATATAATGTATATGATGTAATGTGCGCATATGATTAAACAAGATCAACAGGAAAATATATCTCTAATTCGCCCTCACAGCTGCATATGCACATGAGTGGATACTAGGCTGTAACTAATAAAAGGATGGTACTGTCATAATACAATCTACCATAATTCAAAGTTAATTCCATGTTAAGAGGGAAGCAGACAGTGATATTACTGACATTATAAGTATAAATAAGTAAGTATAAATAAGCTTGCTACACTAGCTCATAGAACTTAGAACTACACCTGCCGTTAACACATATCCATCACCCATCTCATGTCTCCTATTTCATAACTAAGAGGATATGAAAAAATGCTAACACTAGCCAAGTACATGATTAGCACCATATATACAAAATTGCAACTTATGTAATAATGGCAACAAAGTTTAAACAGTCAATTTAGTGCAGCCAAGGTTGCAGGCAGTGTAAGTGTACTATACATGTTAGTTACACACAGTGACATAAATAATGCATATGAATAGTTTGTAAGGATTATTACAGGAAGCAATGCCAATCAATGTTGGCATTGAGGCCTCTTGGAAATAGTGTATTCAATCTGAAGATCCATCTGGCCTCAACTTGCAGCAATTTCTTCTTCCTGTCACCCCCTTTGACCAAGGAGGGGGGGGGGGCATGGTCTATCTGTATAAATCTTAAGTCCTTGACAGTATGTTTGGCATCCAGAAAATGGCGTGCGACCGGTGATCTGTTTTGTTAGTATCCAAAGCTGCCCTGATCGCACTCCGGTGATTAGCCATTCTCTTCCTAATGTCATCATCAGTCTTTCCCACATAAAATTTCCCGCAGACGCAGCTCAATAGGTAGATCACAAACTTGGTTGAGCATGTCATGTAATGTCGGATTTTATATTGCTTGTTGCTGTTGTTGTGGGTGCCTGAATGTTGAGCCTTGTATCATGGCACTGCATGTCGTGCAACTTGGGCATCTGTATGACCCTAGTTTCTTCGTCCTCAGCCACTATTCCTGCTTATAGCAGTGTGTTGGGTCAGTTTTCATCAAGAGGTCTTTTAAATTGCTGTTCCTTTTATATCCCATTCTTGGTACCGTGCTTCCTGTAAACGGTAAGCTGGGGTCAGTCTGGAGAACCTTTGCTAGTAGATGGGATGTAGGACCAAATGTAGTGGCCATCATGACCCTCTACTCTGTGTCACATCTCTCATTACCAGCAAGTAAAGATCCTTGATCCACTTTAATGACATTTTCCTTAATGGCTTTAATCATTGGTTCGGCATATCCTCTCTTCAGGAATTTTTCAGACATCTCCTGTAACTGAATGGATGCCTTGTCTGGTAATGTGTTGTTCCTCATCACCCTTGTCAATTGGGGTTTAGGAATAGCCCTAATAACTGACCTGGGATGATTGCTGGTAGCCAGAAGGATTGAATTGCGGTCTGTAGATTTCTGATATAGAGTAGTGGCCAATTTTGTTTCATTTTTGAATATCCTTAGATCCAAAAAATCAATCCTTTCATTACTGAACACAAGTTTGAATTTCACTGGAGTCATCATGGAATTGACTTCAGAGACCCATCCTTCAAGTTCATTGCTCTGCCCATTTCATAAGAGGAAGACATAATCTATAAACCTTCTATAAAATTATATGCATTGGTTGTCATATACCTTCATTGCTGTTGCTTCATAGTCAGCCTTATAGAGGTTGGTATATGACGGGGCCATACTTGAGCCCATGGCCATGCCTGTATGTTGTATGTAGAAGGTGGTCTCAAAGCAGACATAGTTATGTGTTAAGCATAGATGTAGAGTTCTGCAGATATATTCTTGATCTGGACCGATATAGGGGTATCTCAGTAGTGCTTTTTCTACTGCATTAATTCCATCAGAATGTGGGATGATGGTATATAGACTATTTACTTCCATTGTTACCAGCAAATGCAATGGTCCCACTTCTGGCATGTTAGCAATTGACTGTATCATATCAGAGGAGTCTTTAATGTAAGAGTTCATCCTACACACTAGTGGTTGTAGAAAATGATCAATCCATATTGATAGTGTTTGAAACAAGGAGCCCCTTGCTGACACGATTGGTCTTCCTGGTTGTTTTTCAAGTCTTTTATGGATTTTGGGGATCGTGTACAATATTGGGATGATAGGATGTGGTACCATCAACCAATCATACGTAACTTGATCCATCCAGTTTTTATCTAATCCTTCAGACAGGATGAGCTTGATTTCGTCTTGAAATTTCACAGTCGGATCTCTAGATAGTGGATTGTATGTATTAGTGTCCATCAATTGTGACATTATATCTTCTTTATAGTCCACATAGTTCAGGACAACCAGTGCCCCACCCTTGACGGTGGGTCTAATGACAATCTTGGGGTCCTGTGCTAGGTCAGAGATGGCCGATCTCTCTTCTGCAGAGATGTTCTGTTGAGTCTTGGTGTTAAACATTGTTTGTGCATCTTGTGTAACCAGGCGCATATACGTCTTGATGCTTGGATTAACCTGTACTGGGTCAAATGTACTGGGACGTTTAAATGACTTGGCTGTAGGCTCCATAGTGCTGCACTGAAAAAAAGTCTTTTAATTTCAGAGTCCGCTGAAACTTGTGCAGATCTAGCCATAAGTCAAATAGTCTGGTTTGCGCTGTTGGGACAAAACTGAGGCCCCTATTGAGGACTTTAAGTTCATACTCAGTCACCGTTCTTGAGCTGAGATTGAACTAATTCCTCCTCATTCTTCCATGTAGAGGTGGTCTTCTTGCAGAACCCCCCTCGCCTCATGTGTGGCCTTCTTCTCTGCGTCTGTGGCCGGACCTGTTGGTTACCCCTAAAAAAGATTGGAATCCTGCTGCCATTTGTTGGGGTTGTTGTGAAGATGAAGGTGCCTCATTGTCTGAACCAGAGCTACTGTCATATTGGAGTTTTTTGTTTTTGAAGTTGGTTAGTGCTTCCTGATATTCCTTCATGAACCAATCATCAGTTGTATCCTTCTGCATTGTAACTCTGTTAATACTTTCAAACTGGCTGATCTCATTTTTCACTTTCCCCAGTTGGGTTCTGACTTCCTCTATCACCAACAGAATCAAGTCCAATGAACATTTATTATGCACTGCACACCATTTCTTACAGAATTCTGTATTGGGTCTTCCTATTGTATGGACATTTCTTACCCTGAATCCTCTCGGTATCATCTTCCACTTGTAGTATTCTGATAAATAAGTGCCGTGTAGTTGTAGATCAGTCTCTCTTTGTTTCAATTTCAGCAATTGCAGGTAGATTGAATTAGCCGATTCTGGTCCTGTGGTATCTGAAATTACTGTATCAAACAGTATCCTGGCTGCATCCTCATCTGTGAATGATAATACTTCTGCTCCTTCAACCTCCGTTGGTATTACTTCATGATTAGCATTTGTCTGTGCTGTATCCATATTGTCTGGGCCTTACAGGTAATCACCAATATCCCAAGTGAATCCATGATAAACGTGTACCACGTGTCCCAATGTGCCAGTGTGTTAGTGATAGTGAAGTGATGGTACTGTGGTAGAGGAGATCCTTAGCCAGTGGGTTGGCGCTGAATATAGGTAGTATATCCAATTTGAAGATTGCAGCACTCTCACAAACTCTTGCAAACTCAGTGATATTCACACCAGGGTGCATCAAGGATACAATAAGGAAATGAAGAAAATGCACTCTCTGGATTTAAAAGTTTCAAAAAGCTTTACTGTGTGACGTTTCGAGGCTTTCACCCCTTCCTCAGACAAAACAATAGTGAGCAATGAAACAATATAAAGACATACATCAGCCCCTCCCCTCAGTGTACCACCAATAACATGTGACCCAGTATCATTGCAATCAATTAGCTAATTAACCTTTAGGCCATACCATATGCTGATTTACTCGTATATCGCTAGGAAAGAGTGTCATACACTAAACAATACATCACCACAAACAAATAGTAGCATATTATATACATACAGTATATACAAATGTGGTGTCCATTCCATAGTGTATAAGGTTTTAATGTTTTTATAATTTTTATTTTTATCTTTATTTTATTTTAAGCTTAATACCTGTATGGGCCCTGATATGTACTACTAACATTTATAATACCTGAAACGTATTTAACTGAGCAGCAGGCATATGGGATGGGTCAGGGTCTGTGGATTATACTGCACCTGAATAGACCAAATAGTAACCGTTCAGTAACAAATAATAACAATAAGTACATATGTGCTTTGCTACATTGTTGTATTACACATGCCCAACACAGTGTATATGTTACAAACCCATATTGGGGTTACCTTAGCTGTGTTTGCCGTAAAGATGTATAGGGAGCCCAGGACTATGTCCATATCAAATGTGAAACAAACCTCGTCAACATTGTTCGTGGGGAAAACGGGGGGGTTGCTTGGCCGGCGTGCGTACCACGTGACGCCTAGCGAGTCCACTAATGACAAAACTGACAGCACAGTAGTAAGAGGAGCCCTGAGCCTATTTGCAAGCACAATCTAGTGTGAATAAAAAACGGCTATATCTTAGTTAACGTTTCTATAGTAAACAAGGGTAATCTAACTAAATGGTTATGGGGCATGTAGTAACAGCAGTACTTAGGTAGTGTCATACTATATATAATGTATATGATGTAATGTGCGCATTTGATTAAACAAGATCAGCAGGAAAATATATCTCTAATTCGCCCTCACAGCAGCATATGCACATGAGTGGATACTAGGCTGTAACTAATAAAACGATGGTACTGTATATATTTAATGTGTGTGTATGTGTTTCTCAGGTGTAACATAGCCAGTGCCTCACCAGCCTCTGATGTCACTGATATAACATTTACTTCTGAGTGAAGAACAATGCTATTTAAACAGTTTCTTCATGCACCTTCTACTTTAGCGATCTTTGGCTCAGCACATCTTTGGGTTAACACTCAAGCTAAAGCCAGAACAGGATTTTATATCATGTCCCGTAGAAGTCTATGAGGAGAGGGATTTAGCACTGCCAAGCTATCGGACCTCCAGATGAAACAAAATGAGAAATACTATTTTACAGTTTGGCATATGTGTAATAAAAATAACTTTTGCTAAATAGAGGTAAATATATATGTGTATTGTAACTCTGAAAAAAATGTTGTAAGTTAAAAATAACAAATGCCAGTCAAAGATAAGAAAAATGTATATGTACAGTGTAAATATATATATATGTTTTTAATTTTATGTGACCAATAAAATTTAAGCTTTTACTTCTGGAGAGGGTGCTGGCTGTTTCTTCTTTATATCACAGACTTTCTCACTTTGCTGGGCACCTCTCACTTCCTGTACTGTTGGATCGCAATAGGAGTTACCTCATTGGTGCACAGAGGTCACTTGTAGACTATAGTCCTATGGGAGGAGGCGGACGCGATCAGTGAACAACGGTCTGGGAGAGCATCTCTGCAAAAGAGTGAAGGAGCACCAGCGATCACGGAGGGCAGATTTGTGGTATTCAGCTGACCTAAAAAGAAGAGGCAAGAGGACCGGGAATAGAGGCTCTGCTACACCCGTTGATCGGTGATATACTGGTCGACGGATTGGTAAACTAACAGCTGTTCATTCTCCAGTCTCCCCACGTGCCGGCTTTCTTGGAATGTTTATGGCTGCCTATGTTTAACCGCTAGCGGAATTGTGCTTGATGACCGTGACTAGCTAAAGCAATGCTATGCTTGTCTCTGCTTTCCTTTGCTTATAAGTGTTCACTTGTACCCGCTTAAGCTCTACTTTATGGCTGCTAAGACTGCTCTTGAAGCACACGCAATTATTTCAGTGAATTAGCTGGGCTTGAGCGGCAGTGACTGATGGATGTTGTTTTGTACTTCGTATAAATATATATATATATATATATACACAGTATATATATCAAATTACATCTAAAACTATTTAAAATTATCATGAAAATTCCAATTGCTATAATTGGTTAACACTCAAAATATACTAGAGATGTGCAGCCGAGAAATTTGCCAACACCTTCACTGGCTTCCCATAGCCTCAAGAATAAAATTACCCTCACCAACACTGCACCCTCCTATTTTTCTGCCCTTGTGTACAAATTCTCCCGCCCAGCCCCCTCTGCTCTGCTCAAGACCTACTTCATTCCTCATCTCTCATTACTTCCTCACACTCTTATCTGGAAGACTTTTCTTGATCTGCACCTAACATATGGAACTCCTTGTCTTACTTAGTCAGACTTTCCTGTAAGCTCATGAGTCCCCCTGTCCTGTTCATTATTTTATGTAGAGATGGTTTACAGCTTACAGTGACTCAAGTTAGTTTAGTTTACCCTTATGATTTATGTAATTGTCTTTTAATTATTATACCCCATAAATGCATACTTCATGTTACAGCACTGTGTGATATGTTGGTGCTTTACAAATAAACAATAATAATGATAAAAATCAGGGTAAAACATATAAAAGAAATAAAGACTATCGGCTAGATTACGAGTTTTGCGTTATGAGGGGTGCGGTACTAACTTGCAAGTTATTGTCACCGCTCACTTACCTACAGCGCTGGTATTACAGGTTTGCAAAAACCCGGCGTTAGCAGGCAATATTGCAGCATAAAGCAAAATTGAGCTTCATACCGCACTCCAATACCAGCGCTGCTGAAAGCTGCGGTGAGCTGGTTTTACGTGCTCGTGCACGATTTCCCCATAGACATCAATGGGCAGAGCCGGCTGAGAAATAGTCTAACTCCTGCAAAAAAACAGCGTAAAGCTCCGTAACAGTTTTTTTTAGTTAGGATTTTATTTGGGGTGTTGGTTGTGTGGGTGGTGGGTTTTACTGTTGGGCGGTTGTTTGTATTTTTTTTTTTACAGGTAAAAGAGCTGATTTCTTTAGGGCAATGCCCCGCAAAAGGCCCTTTTAAGGGCTATTGATAGTTTAGTTTAGGCTAGGGTTTTTTTATTTTGGGGGGGGGGCTTTTTTATTTTGATAGGGCTATTAGATTAGGTGTAATTAGTTTAAATATCTGATCATTTCTTTTTTTATTTTGTGTAATTTAGTGTGTTTTTTTGTAATTTAGGTAATTGTATTTAATTTATGTAATTGATTTTAATATTGTAGCTAGCTTAGGGTTTATTTTACAGGTAAGTATTTAGTTTTAAATAGGAATGATTTAGTTATTAATAGTAGGTTTTATTTAGATTTATTTTAATTATATTTAAGTTAGGGGGTGTAAGGGTTAGGGTTAGGGTTAGACTTAGGATTAGGGGTTAATAAATTTAGTATAGTGGCGGCGACGTTGGGTGCAGCAGATTAGGGGTTAATAATATTTAACTAGTGTTTGTGATGCGGGAGTGTGGAGGTTTAGGGGTTAATATGTTTATTATAGTGGCGGCGATGTCCGGAGCGGCAGATTAGGGGTTAATCATTTTATTTTAGTGTTTACGATGCGGGAGGACCTCGGTTTAGGGGTTAATAGGTAGTTTATGGGTGTTAGTGTACTTTTTAGCACTTTAGTTATGAGTTTTATGTTACAGCTTTGTAGTGTAAAACCCATAACTACTGACTTTCAGTTTACGGTATGGATCTTGACGGTATTGGCTGTACCACTCACTTTTTGGCCTCCCAGGCAGACTCGTAATACCGGCGCTATGGAAGTCCCATTGAAAAAGGACTTTTTGAAAGCTGCGGTAGTTACGTTGCGTTACGGCCAAAAAAGTGTGCGGTGCAGCTAAACCTGCAAGACTCGTAATACCAGCGGTAGGGAAAAAGAGCAATAACACTGCTTTTTCACCCATAACGCAAAACTCGTAATCTAGCCGAAAGTTAATTGGTTATTGAGACATGTTTCCACATGGAGAACTCCATTTTGGATTGTAGATCTATTATTACTTCATTGTTAACTGCAGAAAGGAGAGTATTGAATAGAAGATTGAATATCGTTTCTTATTTGTCCTATATTAGTGGGGGTCAGATGGCTTAGTATATCTCTATGGATTTAGTTTGTTATAGTATATGATTGCTAGGATAGGGTATCTTGAATGGGACAGATGGCTTTGAAGGAGAGTATAAAGTAGAATATTGTTTTTGGATGTTTCAGGAAGTTACATACATGTTAAAAGTGTTGCTAATTCATTTTAAAATATTTAAATAACATATCATAAAGGGATATACAACAGTCTGCAGTGGGTGATACTTTATAGAAATCATTGCATTGTACATTAATTATCATTTTAAAAGGATTTTACCTTTTATTTCTTTAACTTCATTTGTACAGTGTCCATTACTTCCTGTCACAGCCCTACAAGGGGGCTGGGGTCTCTACATGAAGGGCAAGTGACAGTTTTTCCTTTGAAGTGTTTGTAGGTGACATCTAATCTAGCTGCAGTCAGTTTAATGCCCATGCTCGGTAGAGGTTTTTTGCTGCAAAAATCATAAAATAATATAATGTAAGATCTAGTTGCAGGCAGTAGCTATACTGAGAATTTCTAATAGCAAGAAAACAAGTAAGTGGGTTGCTCTTTTTTTTTTTTTTTTTTTTTTTAAATTTCCATCATTTATTGATCAAAAGCACATAAAGAAAAAGTCACAAACAACGGTGCACTCACCGTAAAGGTTTACATATTACAATCTGTGCATTCATGTAAAGAAATAAATCTTAATATAGGATGGAGGCTTATATATCTGTAAATAACACATAACCTAACAAATAAAATAACAAAAACAAAACTAAACATTACTGATCATTATCATTATCTTTGCGTTGGGAATAGCTAGTATTTCTTTATACTAAATTTATTAAAATTCGGGTTGAATAGCTCAACATGAAATAGTCTCTAGAGTTTCACCTAAATCCAGGGATATGTTGTTAGTGAACCTATGTAGAATATGTTCCTCATAAATCTTACTTTGCCGAGGGGAACCTCCGACTCCATGTCAAAAAGTCAGTCAAAGGGGAGTTATATGAGGATCAATGTGAGTTAGTGTTCAATTGGGGGTAATGAGTCTTCCCAAAGGAATCTCATATTCTGAAAAAATTCTAGTCTCATTCTTTTTAAGTATCCAAATTCCTCTAGGTCTAGCAGTTCGTTCATTTTTGTTAGCCACATCTGTCCTGTCAGGGGTACGGGCATTTTCCAGTGTAAAGCAATTAGAGCTTTAGCTCCATTAATGCCAATTTGTAGTAGTTGTCTTCTAAGTCTACATGGTATTTGGGGGAGTCTATTCAGAAGGGTAATATGGGGTGTCAGGCGGAGGTCTTTGATTAGCCCTTTCCTAAAATGAGTTTCTATAAATTGCCATAATTGTGTTAATAACTCGCAGTCCCACCACATGTGTAGATAACTGCCTCTCCTTTTGCAGCCTCTCCAACATTGATCGTTGGAGGATGGGTAAATAGAGCGTAATCTCGCTGGAGTCAGATACCAGCGTGTGAGCACTTTAAAATTTAATTCAAGGAGTTTCGGAGAGGTTGAGGACTTTTTCGTGATTTGGAATATGCTCGCCCATTCCTTCTCGCTTAGAGTGGCTCCAAGTTCTTTATGCCAGTTGTTAGTATAAGCAGGTAGTTCTGTCTTCATATGAATCTGTAATATACTACGTATTTTGGATAGTGAGTGTGGTGACGGTGTATTGGCCGAGCAGATGTTCTCAAAAGGGGTCAATTGCCTTAAATAGTCTTTTTGAAATAGTGTTGTGTTGATAAAGTGTGTGAGTTGATTATACTTTAGCCATGGATAGTATGCCCCCTGTGCTACTTCCCGCATTTCTTCCCTACGTATGAGTTTCCCCTCCCGAACAAACTCTTTTAAAGGAGTGGTATATCCCCATTCCGTTTCTCTTTGAAAGTTTCTGTCTAACCCACCCGTTAGTTCTGCATTTAATGGGATAGGAAAAAGGGGCGATCTAGGTCCAGAGATGTCCCTTCTTTTGTGTTTGATTTTTTCCCATGAGTCAAAGAAGTGTTGGTGTATCGGAAGTGTTGTGCATTGCAAGGGTCTTAAGGGTTTAGGGACCCAGCAAAGGGCTCCTACAGATGGAACTTTCAGTATTTGAGAGTCAATGGAAATCCAGGCTTTGTGTCCTGATGTGTTATGCCAGTCATAGACTCTCTGGAGTACTATCGCGTCTAAGTATAGCTGTATGTTTGGCAGGCCTAATCCTCCCATTGAAGTGGGCCTGTATAGTGTAGCTTTATTTATTCGTGGTTTACGGTTACCCCATATGAATCTATTTATATGGTTCTGAAGTCTCAGAGGGAACCAACCTGGTAAGGCTATAGGTAGGGCTTGTAGCGTATATAAGATTCTTGGGAGGGTTGTCATTTTTATACTTTGTATTTTGCCCCACCAGGATAAATGTTTTGTCGCCCAAGTATTTAGGTCTTTCTGAGTTGATAGCATGAGGGCTTCAAAGTTCTTTTTAAAGAGAGTGGTAGAGTTTGGGGACAGAAAAATACCCAGGTATTTTATAGAGTCTGTTTTGAGTGTAAGTGGACAGATCTCTGCCAATTTGGAAAATTCCTCTCGTCTAAGGGATATGTTTAGTAGTTCTGATTTAGTCGTGTTTACAGTAAAATTGGAGAACCTCCCAAACCGGCTGAGCTCAAGCATAATTTCTTTCAAGGATTGGGCTGGGTCTGTAATTGTAAAGAGGACATCGTCCGCGTAAAGTGCTATTTTAAAGCTATGTGGGCCAATTTCTATACCTTTAATGGTGTGGTTGTTACGTATGTGGGCGGCCATAACCTCCATGGTGAGTATGAACAGGAGAGGGGATAGGGGGCATCCCTGCCGTGTGCCGTTATTAATAGTAAAAGGGTGGGATAATATACCATTAGCCTTGACTTTTGCTGTGGGATGAGCATAAAGACTGAATATTCTGTTGCACATTCGGGGCCCCAGTCCTATCTCGATAAGTGTATCTTTGAGGAACTGCCAGTCTAGCCTGTCGAAGGCCTTCTCGGCATCTGTTGCCAAGAAGACCGTCGGTACCTTGTAGTGTTTAGAGTAGGACATAAGGGTCAGGGCTCTTATGGTATTATCTCTGGCCTCCCTATTGGGTACGAACCCAACCTGGTCTGTATGGATAATATCTTCTAGTAACCTATTCAGTCTTTTAGCTAAGATCTTGCCTAGTATTTTAAGGTCCGCATTTAAAAGTGAGATAGGTCTGTAGCTTTTAGTGTCTGATGGTGTTTTCCCTTGTTTTAGGATAACTGAAATATGGGCTTGTTGCATTTCCTTAGGGAGCACTTTCCCATCGTCTATAGCTTTAAATAGGTTTAGAAGGTGCGGGGCCAGTGAGGTTCTAAATGTTTTATAGTAAATTTTAGTGAACCCATCTGGGCCTGGACTCTTCCCAGAGGGTAGCTTAGCAATCACTGAGAGGATTTCCTGTAGTGAGATAGGTGCTTCGAAATTTTCTTTTAATGTCGTCTGTATTTTCGGGAGGTTGGCCTCTTTTATATATGTCTGGAGCTCAGTCAGCCTTTTTGGGGATTTATCTGATGGTAGATTATATAACTCTGAGTAATAGATTTTGAATTGTTCTGCTATATCTTTGCTTTCAATGAAATGTTGGCCTGCTGGTGTCACTAATTCGTGGATGTGGGATTTTATGGTTTGTTGGTTAAGTAATCTGGCTAATCTGGGTCCTGCTCTATTACCTTCGAAGAAATATATTTTTTTCAGTGCTAGAGCCTTTCTCTGTGCCTCTTTAGAAAGAATAGTGTTCATATCTTGTCTAATTTTAGTTATCTGTGACAGAAGTGTTTTATTTGATGGGTTATTCTTGTGTTGTGCCTCTAGTGTGTATAACTGTGTCGTTAAGTTAGTCACTGAGGAGCGATATTGCTTTTTTATTTTAGCTGTTTGCTTTATACATTCCCCTCTGATGTACGCCTTGTGTGCCTCCCATATAATTCCCGGAAGTGAGTCATTAGTACAGTTAAATTGGAAATATTCAGTCACTGCTTTTTGTAGTATTTCTTGTGTTGGGGGGTAATGAAGGAGTGAGTCCTCTAGTCTCCAAGTGTAAGGGATTGTTGGGATCTCGGGCCAGTCTAACTCTAGGTGTACCGCTGAGTGGTCAGACCATGCTGTAGGTCGAATATCTGAGTCCCTTAGAAGGGATAAGTGATGTCTATCAATAAATAAGTAATCAATTCGGGTGTATGTTGCCCATGGATGTGAATAAAAGGTATAGTTGTGTTGTGTTGGGTGCTGTATGCGCCAGGTGTCGATAAGGCTCAGTTCTTTTATACATGATAGGGTTGTATTCGGTGCTCTAGATTTCGCCTGTCCGTGTTTTGTAGACGAGTCCATGATTGGGTCTAGTACAGTGTTAAGGTCCCCTCCCATTACAACCAGACCTTTCTTGTGTTCTAAAACCAGGGAGAGAACTTTTTGGAAAAATTTTCGTCTACAACTAAGTGGGGCATAGATGTTAACTAGAGTGATTGGTTTGTTAAACAGGAGACCTGTGAGAATAAGGATCCGTCCCTCTGTGTCTGTGATTTTGTTATGTAGCTGGAAATGGAGGAGTTTGTGAAGTAGTATGGTAACACCTTGCTTCTTGGCGTGGTATGCGTTATGGTAGTTTGTGGGGAAGTCCTTTGAGGCTAGAGAAGGCTCTGCGCCTGCGATAAAGTGGGTCTCTTGTAAAAAGATAATAGAGTGAGAGTAGGTAGCAAAGTGTTTAAGAGCAATAGACCGCTTATTTGGCGAATTGAGGCCCTTCACATTTTGTGAAATAATCTGAATTCGTGGGACTGTCATGGTCATGGGGGGTGGTAAGTGTCGGTCAATTTCGTCTCACCTGAGAGTTGGGAAAACATGGAGTTCGGAGGTATCCCCTGGGGTATTAGCAATTTGATAGAGCTACAAAAAGGTATCGCTGTTTCAAGTAATAAAAGACAACCTGGATTCTGAAATAAAAAACCAACAGTGTTAGATATGAAAATACAATCAATCAGTAAAAAAGACAAACAAAAACAAACAAACAAAAGGAAAACTGTACTAGCATTCCTGGAATTACTCATCATAGGATTATAGATAGTGCTAAACTAGGTCTGTAATTCTAATTTAACAGTGAGTGGGTGGGGGAAAGTAGGCTGATGTTTGTGCCTGTCCACTCTATTTTGGGTACAAATTATTCGTTTTTTTAAACATGTCAAACAATGATATAAGACTCATTCGACTGGGTTTGCTGGTAGAAAGCTGGATATTCTC
Organism: Bombina bombina; assembly: GCF_027579735.1. Lineage (NCBI taxonomy): Eukaryota > Metazoa > Chordata > Amphibia > Anura > Bombinatoridae > Bombina > Bombina bombina. The sequence goes on along the minus strand of NC_069500.1, from coordinate 610,378,181 downwards.
TATATAATGCCCTTTTAGCAGGGCAAAGCTATCAAAAAGAGAAAAGGAGTTAAGAGTTACTGTCATTTTTGTCATGTTATGTCCGATGATCTTGCAGGAGAGTCTGACGCCATTGTGTTTTTCCTCTTTGTGGGTCTAGTTGACCAGCTTCTTCTTTGTGGTTTAGGTGACGAAGATCTCTCTTGGTCTCTTTTTCTTGAGGTTTCTGTCAGCTTGGGTAGGGACGGTTGTGCAATATTCAGCTGCCTGCAGAACTGTTCCAAATCATCTGGGTTTCGGTATACAAATGTTTTTTCATCTTTCAGGACTTTAATGGCAAAAGGGAAGCCCCATCTGTATGCTATTCCAAGATCTTGTAAGTGTAAAGTTAAATATCTGGCTTCCTTACGTTTGGCTAAGGTGATCGGGCTAAGGTCAGGATAGATCTGTATGACATCTTCACCAAGTGGAGATTTCTTCCTGGATGCTTGTAAAAGGTTTTCTTTATCCTTAAACTTGTGACAGCACAGAATTACATCTCGTGGTGGCATACTGTCTGGGGGTTTTGGCCTAAGGGCTCTGTGGGCTCTGTCCAAGGCAATAGGTTCTTTTTCAGGATCCAATAAAAATTTGAACAAATTTTGTAAGTAGGAGGGTAGTTGTTGTGGAAGAATTTTTTCTGGTATGCCTCGAATCCGAAGGTTCTGCCTTCTACCTCTGTTATCTAGGTCTTCCATTTGGGTCTGTAAACGTTCAATGGCTTCAGATTGAAATTGAAAAGCTTGTGTAGTGTTATCTGAGGCTTTATTCGTCTCCTCCATTTGGTCTTCTAATTCCAACACCCTGTCTCCTAGCTCCCTAATATCTCTCTTAACTTCTGCAAGGCCATCTTTTATAGCTTTACTCACTTGTTGCATTATGTTAGAGAGGTCCGCTTTAGTGGATAGAGCTTTTAGGTCTGAGCGTGTTATGGGTGTCTTATCCTCTATAGATGTAGGAGCTTGTGAGGTGTGTTCTGTAGTATCGGAGAGAGGTAGGTCAGGCTCTGTAGTCAGAGAGGTGTCATGGCTCTTAAAGTAGGCGTTCAATTTGCCTCCTGTGTTTGTATGTCCCTTTAAAAGCTTGTCTCCTTTGGTTTTACTCTTTGAGGTCATCTTGAGTCTAGGATCTATGCAGTTTGATGTAAGTGATCGTATTCTGCCCCACAGTATGTATTTAGAGAGTGATAGGCCGCGCGATTTCCACGCTGTTTAATCCTGTAGTGCGCACTTTTAAATATTTTAAGGCCTTTTCTGATCAGGTAGGTATGTATGTCGGCCTGAAGTATGAGTGATCACATGTAGAAGCAGGGTATAGGGCTGTTATATAGGGCCCGTTCAGTCTTAATAGCCCGGTAATAAGTGTATGGCGCAGTCTCTTTTTATTTGTATGACGTTTTACCTTAGGTCCGTAATTTAGCTGGTTTGCAGGGTCTTGAAGCAATGATCCTCACAGGAGGTTTATCAGCAAGCTGTGTCTTGGGCTCGTTAACTAGTGCCTCTATGTAGTGACTCACTGCGGCGTGTGTGTTGATAGCGTGGCTCACACTGTGCTGCGTCGTCCTTTTGTTACAGGCCGCAATCAGACTTTGTCTAATTCCGTTTTTTCGGTCATACGGATCTCTTTTCTCCGGCGTCTGACGTTCAAACAGCTTTCTTAAAGGGACACTGAACCCAAATTTTTTCTTTCATGATTCAGATAGAGCATGCAATTTTAAGCCACTTTCTAATTTATTCCTATTATCAATTTTTCTTCGTTCTCTTGCTATCTTTATTTTAAAAAGAAGACATCTAAGCTTTTTTTATTATTCAGTACTCTGGACAGCACTTTTTTATTGGTGGATGAGTTTATCCACCAATCAGCAAGAACAACCCAGGTTGATCACCAAAAATGGGCCGGCATCTAAACTTACTTTCTTGCATTTCAAATAAAGATACCAAGAGAATGAAGAAAATTTGCTAATAGGAGTAAATTAGAAAGTTGATTAAAATGTCATGCTCTATCTGAATCACGAAAGAAAAAATTTGGGTACAGTGTCCCTTTAAGTGATATATAGTAGGGCATATCCCAGTTCTGAGTGATTATATGTTATTTATTGCCCATTAGAGCGGTCGTTTGTGGGAGCTCTAACTTGATGCGACCATCAGGATTGCTGGCCGGCTCCGCCCCCCTGGGTTGCTCTTTTTTAACACAATCTGTTTCTTTTTATGTTTACTTTGATTTAACATATTTTTCTACAAAAAAAGAGCACTGTTTCATATCCCTTTAATTGATCAATGCACTTCAATGTTATATGTATTTGAAACCAACCATTTGAAAAAAAAATATACTTATAATGGAACACTCGTTTGAATTTAATTATAGTTGCAGCTATAGGGCAAGATTACATATGTGGCGTCGCCCGCAAAAGCCGGCGACGCGGTTTTTATGTTGTTTTGCTATCACATATATACAGCGCCGAATATCAATACGGCAGGTATATTTCACCCGTTGCCCGCAATTTTTACTCCCATAAGCTAACATAGAACCTCATCGCAAACGGTATTACATATTCAGCGCAAGGACTTATGCTGCGAAAATGGAGACATGTTACTACAATTTCACCTCGCCACACATAGCCAGGCGCAGCAAGCCTTATGCTGAAAATGTGAGCACTGTAACTCCTGTAACTGCCTGAAAATATTAACTAACACCTAATGCATGAGCAATATCTATCTACCTGTCAACCGCCTAACCCCACCACAATAACTAATACAACTATTAAACCCTAATCCGCTATTAACCCACTTCAAAATAAACCTAATATATGTATTAACCCCTAATCCGCCATTCACCCACATTGCAATAAACCTAATAAATGTATTAACCCCTAATCCACCATTCATCCACATCGCAATCTACCTAATAAAACTATTAACCCCTAATCCGCCATTCACCCCCATCGCAATCTACCTAATAAAACTATTAACCCCTAATCCGCCATTCGCCAACATCGCAATTAACCTAATTAAACTATTAACCCCTAATCCGCCATTCACCCATTTTGCAATAAACCTAATTAATCTATTAACCCCTAAACCGCCAAACCCCCACATCGCAGTAAACCTAATTTAATTACTAAACCCCCTAACCCAACACCCCCTAAATTAACCCCAAATTACATAAAATAATAAAATACTAAATAAGAATTAAAATAAAAAATCCTAACAGTACTTAAAAAAAACCCTAAGATTAAATTAAAATCTAAAATTAGAAAAAATAAAGTTAAACATTACATAAAATAATAAACAAAATTGTCAAAAATAAAAAAATAAACCTAATCCCTATGAAAATAAAAAAGCCCCCCAAAATAAAAAGATTCCCTAATCTAAACTAAACTACCAATAACCCTTAAAAGGGCCTTTTGTAGGGCATTGCCCAAAGTTAAACAGCTCTTTTACCTTCAAAAATACTAAGTCCCCCCACCCACCAAACCCCCCAAAATAAGAAAAAACTAACACTAAAAAATCCTAAACTACCCATTACCCCTAAAGGGGCATTTGTATTGGCACTGGCCTTAAAAGGTCATTCAGCTCTTTTAAAAGTGCCCATTAAATCCCTAATCTGAAAAATTAATAATTAAAAAAAATCCTAACTCTAAGTCCCAAGTAGGTACTCACCGTTCCTGAAGTCCAGCAGAGAAGGTCCCCTTCCAGGCGGTGGTGAAGTCTTCTTGGAACCAGCGACATCTTCCATCTTCATCCAGGACCAAGCCGGAGCAGAGCGGAGATGACCGCGGAACTGAAGACCGGTGACCGCAGAGCCATGGAGTGTGGAGGATCCTCTTCGTACGATCACTGCCGTACACTTAATATTGAATGTAAGTTACACGTTTAAATATGGCGTCACTTGCATTCCTATTGGCTGATTTGAATCTTCAAATTCAAATCAGCCGATAGGATGAGAGCTACAGAAATCTTATTGGCTGATTTGAACCTATTTGGGGCTTAGAGTTAGGATTTTTTTTTTATTTATATATATATATATATTTTTATTTTTTTATTTTTTTTTAGATTAGGGATTTAATGGGCACTTGTAAAAGAGCTGAATGCCCTTTTAAAAATATATGTTTTTAAAGTAAGTTTTTTATTTTAATTGTATCTTAGTATCTTTTAATTTAGGTAATTGGGGTTAATTTAGGGGGTGTTAAGTTAGGGGGCTTAGTAATTTAAATTTAATAAAGTGAATTGCGTTGTGGGGGTTTGGCGGTTTAGGGAATAATAGATTTATTAGGTTAATTGCGATGTGGGTTAATGGCGGTTTAGGGGTTAATAGTTTAATTAGGCTAATTGTGATGTGGGTAAATGGCGGGTTAGGGGTTTATATATATATATATATATATTAGGGAGATTGCAATGTGGGTGAATGACGGATTGGGGTTGATAGTTTAATTAGGCATATTGCGTTGTAGGGGGTTGTCGGTTTAGGGATTAATACTTTTATTATTAGTTGTGATGTGGGGGAATTGCAGATATAGGGGTTTTTACATGTTAGGTTTATTTTTGGGAGACGGGTTAGATTTTTACAGAAGATTTGACATATTTTTTTATTTTCTTATGCGCTGGCAGTTTCTAACGTGCCGTAAGTCACTGGCGACTCCAGAAATTTGTATTAACGCACATTTCTGGACATCGCTAGTTATCCGACTTACGGCACTTTATGAACTGCCAGCGGGGTTTATGTGATTCCCCGATGTGCGAGGTGAAATTACAGGCGGCGCAGGTTTTAGCAGTTGCACTGAAGCCTGCGCCGCATATGTAATCTCGCCCATAATATATAAAAATACTCATTTTACTTTCTTCTTATACTTCACTGATTGCAGTATTATTTTACAGCCAATATTAAAAAATCACTTTTAACATTCATTTTTTTTTGATCAAATAAGGAATTTATTTGGTTATTCATATATAAATTACACATGTCAATTCCTGTATTGTAAATTTGTACGAGAAAAGAAAAAATATTCAACGAGAGTTTATCAGAACACAGGATGTCATCATTCATTAGAGTAACTTTATCTCTAATAATCTTGTGGCAAAGAAACCTTTTAAACAACTGTTCAAGCTTCAGATATCAGACTGACTTTTTTTTGTTATTTCTCATGATGGGCAGAGATGATTTCAAATGAAGTTTCAGCCAGACACAACAGGTGTGTTTAATTCTTGCTATTTTTTTAAAAAAACATGGAAATAATAGGCTGTCATTGTAATTTTGTAGACTGTGGTTGTCAAGTGGGTGTATAAAGTGTTTTGTGCCTTACCTTTTTGAGTTTAATAGGCAGGGACTCACAAGAAGGCTCTCGTCTTACAACTGCATATTGGTGTCTTTGAAAGTGCACCAGATGTGGCATCTAAAAATGAAATCTTTAGCTTCTCATTTCACAAATGGCAAGAATTTGTATAAGGGCTAATGGAAGACTATATATAAATATATAAACAATTCTTTGTTCCAAAACAACCTTTTGTTATGAAACCCATTAGTTCTCTTGAATTTTTTCATTTTCTCCATGCAACAAAATCAGGATACTGGTGAGTAAAATTTTTATAGACCTAAAATTTCAAAACCTCTTTTATTGCATCTTATTAGGTACAATATACTGCTAGAGGAAACTGTATACCATTTCATAAAAGCGAATCTATTTATGACCTGTTATTGAAAATAATCTCATTATATTCACGCATAGGGTCAGATTACAAGTGGAGCGTTATTTAATGCTTCCGATTGAGCATTTACTGCTCTGAGGTCGCATTAAACCGACGCGTATTAAATGTAATTGCGCACAAGTGTTCACGTTTACTTTCAACTTGTAATACGAGCGATAAACCCCTTATAGCTCGCGCGCAATTGTTAACGCTCCTCTCGTAACCTAGCCCATAATATATTTGACAAAGCAGACCAATTAAAAATATGCCATACAGATAATATTTATGAACGGATTAATTGTAGCATGGACAGTATAGGCATCAAGCCACAATGCCTCCAAAAATGTGTTATTGTACATTTACACATTAGATCACATTGATTTTTTTCCCCTAATGTGACCCAGAAAAAAAAATATTTTTTTAGAAATTCTTAACATTAAAACAAAAAATGATACTATATGTTTACAAAAATGACTTTTAATTAAGTATGGTTAGGCATATACATGTACCAATATCTGTCTAGTAATGCAGAAACTGATGTGCCATTGTTATCAGCACACACATATAGGATCTCCTCTAATTTTATGTCTTCTTCTTCTCTATCAATATACATTTGCTGCTTGATAAGGATATAAAACAAGTGGTTGAAAACAGAGTGTCAGAAAATCAAAATATATCAGAAGGCCCACATTGTTATCCTATTTATATGATAACTAGCCAGAATGCAGCATTTTACAGCTCTACTCTGTAGATACGTCTAGATATATCAAAGCATCAGATGCAGGCTAAAGCAAGTGGTCCCAGTGATGGTTTATATGTTTTTATCGCTGCTTCACCAGAAACGACCATGCCGGGTCGGGGCCAGCTGCTAGCTTATAAAAATACGAAAGCGCCGCCAAACGCGCCTGTACAGCCCCCTTGCGCATTTCCTGCGCCCTAAGCACAGTTAACCATTCCAGCAACATTACTGTGAGCCATCCCGCACAGAAACCTATCGGTTCTCGCAGAATTCTTCCCAAGCTCTCCAGTAGGATAAGTAGGCCGTCCAAGTTGCCGGAACTAAGGCCAAGCCCACTAGCGACAGAATGGCTCCCCCAGTTCCGCCAGCTGCCAGAGAAAATGAGGACAGGTCAGTCCCACTGCAGCAGCATTTGGAACTAACTTCCTAAACTGATCCCATTTTACACAAATTGCGGTGAGTCGTAGACCCCCTCACATAACATGTGATGGAAATCTGGAAACCCTCCCGCAACCCCGTCAGCAGCACACCTGCTGCCTGACAGTCTGGGTACAAATGTAACCAGAGCTCAAGTACGTCTACCCTTAGAGGGGTGAGTGCCCTTAGCCCCAGCTACTCTCTTAGGCTGACCTCTGTCAGGTCCAAGGTCCTTCTTTTTGCACTCACATCCAAGGTGACCCCCCCACAGAACTTGCAGATGTGACGAAAGGAGCACGCTGTGCCCCTCTCACATTGCCGGTCCTGCAACTTCCAACACTCACGACCCCGGTGCCATACCTTAGCAAAGGATCTTTGCGCATCTGCAGGAGAACCAGGGGGGAGAGCAATCGCTCAGCCCCCAGTGTGGCCCAGAGGTGCATGTCGGTCATGCCGAAATTCAGAAGAGGGTTCCCCACCATCTTCCTGTGGTACTCGTCATCGTAATCGTTCCACGTCCCTTCTTTGTACCTCTGACAGATCCAGTCAATAGTATCCATATACTTAATGACTGCCTGCATCTGATCAGGGTGCTTCTCCAAATAGCAACACCCAGGACTCTGAAACAGCGATGCCATTCCAGGTACGTGTCTGGGCGCTTAAACTTCTTTGGGCCAGTCCCGTCCTTACTCCTCTCTTTCTGCCTCTGTGCCTCCACAGACAGCTCAAATACGTTAACGTATTTGCCCGCCTGTATCCTTTGCACAATCTTTGACTTCAAGTGCCCGTATAGACAGTGCATTTGACATGGGGAAGGATCCCCGAGCAGCGCCACCTTGGGCCACACGCTCCCTAGAGGAGGCCCCACTGGTACCACTAAAGCACTAAGGGGGTCTGCCTGCTCTGCCTGCCTAGTCCCCCCCATTTTTCCCTAACGCCTGCGCCCCTTGATTCGAAAGTAAGTTGTTTAACAGCTTAATCATCCTATGCTTATCTTTGCCCTCAAGCACCAAAGACTGATCACTATCTGATCCTGAGTCTGAAGATGAATTCGAACCCCCAGTGTAAGTGTGGTTGTCTCACCGCCTCCAGAAGTCCCAGCTGCTCCGCCCGACGGGGCTGATCCGGCAGTTGACGTAGCGGGTAATACCTCAGACATCCCGGCTACTTCCTTGGTCCCCTGTATCAGCAAAAGGGACCTTGCTGTCCTAGAATCCTCCACACAACCACCTGCTGCTACTGGAGCCTGCAAAACAACGGAAACGTCAGGGATACCAGGGTCTCTGAGCACTGCCCCACCAGCACTCACACCCCCATCAACATGCATACCCCCAGCTGCCATCTGCCCCCCGAACATGTTCCATGCATTCAACAAAGGTTGCAGCAGCTGCATCAAAGCTGCTGAAATGACCTGTTGCCCCCTGCCTGTGCAGGGTGCCCCTGCTGCCTCCTGCCTGTACAGGGTGCCCCCAAGCTGCCACATTCATGCCCCCAACGGACACAGCTGCCACCTGCTGCATAGATCTATGCTCGCCTTGCCTCCTCATCTCAGGCAAAGCCACCCCAGACATGCTGTCCCCAGACGTTGTACCAGCCACACTGCCACCTTGAGCCTGCTGCCCCTGCTGCTGCGCCACAGTACCATGCCTATCGCCCACTACCGGAACAGCCTCACTGCCACCTCCAGCACCACCTGCAGGGCAGGCCTTCAACCTCGGTACTCTCGACTCACTTGCTCGGCCACCACGTGAGGACCTACTCCTGCGAGTTCCCTGCCTGCCTCCCCAGCGAACGCGCTCACTACCGCGGGCTCTCAGGGGTATCGCCTCCTCCAAATGGTTCACCGGAAGTGCGTTACCAGAAGGGGCGGGGCTACGGCATGCACCAATTGCGTGCACCGTCACTGGAAGGCTAGGACCCAGAGCCATCTCATAAGGGCTGCTGCTGGCCACAGGCCTACCCAGTAAAGGCACCACAGCAAGGCCAGAGGGCCCCACCGTACGGCCGCATGCCCCATAACTGGACTGGGTAAGAACCAGCACTAGGCCGAGCAAGCCCTATGCCAGCTCCCCCACTAGGCCCCGCAACCACCGGCCATCCCTCACCACTAATAGGCCCAGGCCAGATGGACCCAGAACCAGGCCCCAACTGCCAACTAGGTCCCAAATTCACCGGGGCGCCATGCGGACCGGCACCAGAATGACCAACCCCAGAATGACCAGGCCCAAGACCAGGGCCCACACCGGCACCCATGTTAGGCCCAAAACCAGGCCCCAAAGCAGGCAAACTGCCTCCAGGCATAATCGCTGCCACCAAGGCCTGCAGGAGAGACACCACTCCAGCAGCTGCATCGATGGGCAGGGCCTGTCCTCCCAATACTGGAGCATTGCTCGGCATGAGATCCCCTACAACCGGATAGGCCCCAGACCCTGGGCCACTAGACCCAGGGCCCTGGGCCTCCTCAAACTCCCCTTCCTCCTGCTCCTCCATTCCCTCGCCTACCTCAGTATCCCCCAGGCTCAACTCTGCTACCTCATACAAGGAGGGGGAGCCCGGGGGAACTGGAGAGGGGGCCCTAGAACCCTGACTACATAGGATATCTGCCCCCTGAGTGGGCATCTCCTCACTAACTACCCTCTTCTCCTTTGCAGGATCCCTGCTACCACCCGGGGACCCATCCCTGAACGCTATAGAAGGAATGGACACTTGCCTTGCACGATCCATGACAAACAACAATCTCCACAACTCCAACTTCTGGAAGAAACACCAGAGGAAAGAGCCAGAACTCTCCAGAACATCTGCTCTTAAACCCCAAGGTGAGTCACTCCCCTTAAACTGCAACATTGTTGCAACTCCATCTTTTCTTCACATTCCCATCCCTGCCAGGCTACAGCACTTAATACGTTCCGTTCCCACTAGGGGTTACTACACTATTATTATATTACCAACAAGAGTATATGTTTGCCATAGCTTTAGACTTGAAAAAGGAAGACATTCTTCTGAAAGCTTGTCATCCTATAAATGTATAGTTAGTCCAATAAAAAAGTATCATTGCTCAATGCAAAACTCGTGTTATTTTGATATCTAAATCTCTGGACTAACACAACTACTCCATTCAACGTGACTATATATATATATATATATATATATATATATATATATATACACATATATACACATTTGGAATAAAATTGTGAAAAGTCCTGGCGAGTGCACTCTTTATTTTCTATTTGCCTATCTGTTGAACCCTGGGCACTGGAGATTGGATTTCTGGAGTGCTTGTCTACCTTGAACTTATATATATATTAAATAAATATATATATATATATATATATATATATATATATATATATATATATATATATATATATAAGGAAACAAGTAGAATGAGACTACTCAGAGGTCTGAGTAGAATCAAGCGATACTCAGCGTGTTGCGCTCGTCTAATAAGTGTAGGATGTATGAGGCAGCTATAGAGGACAGCTACTATATGGGGTAAAAACCCTATGTAGTTGGAGTAAATGTAGACAAAAAGGTTTTAACAGCGCCTATACATCCACTATAACTGAAAATGATGTGAACAAGATTAGTCCATGAAAGTCCTGTGGATATAGTCAGTGAGTGATGAATCGCCAAATGTCAGATGATATAAGATAAAAATTGGTATAAAATACCCTTACCAGATATTACCCCAATCTAATGAGGTAAGTTTGCCGCACTGGGGGTATATGTAGGTAGCAAATCTCTTTCCGGATGCCGGAGCGTGTGGCTTTTCTGATTTCGTCTGCCTCCTGGAGTATGTGGGGATGTAGTTCTTGTAATGAAGATATCCCACAAGCTTCCTGTGCAGGTGTATATATAGCCTCTTAGAGTGATTCTCTATCCCGGTATAAACTTTCTCCTCTGTAGGGGTACCCAGGGAAACAAGACAGCGTATATAGTGTAATACAGCTTTATTTTAACTTAAGCAGATAAAATACAGCACACATTAAACTCACATTTATAACCCTCAAACACAATGAGGTATGTTCACAGCATGTAAGACCATTATTGGTCTCTCCAAGTATGTGTCAGATGGGGTTCCCAAATAGAATTATAGGAGTATAAGGTGAGCAATGTCCGTAAAATGGCCACACAGGGCAATCAGATAATGACAATAAAAGAGTCTTATATAGTAAAAAAGGTGCTAGCTTACTAGCTTAACAACAATAAAAGAATAGGTTAAATGAAAGCTAAAATATAGATACCTATATAGATATATAGGTATCTATATATCAACTTCACCCAGCAGTGATTCTAACCTCCCAGCTGATGAGTGGCAAAAACCACGAAACAGTCTGTCCTGGGATGGTTATGAATCACTGCACTAACCCTAGCTAAGTTTATAAGCTGTGTGAACAGCGATACTTTGGCGTAAAGGGAACCTGCTGAAAAGCAGACTGAAGTAAAAAGGTGTGTCATTGTGTACTTAATTTTCATATCTTACCCAGAATCCTTTGCTGCATTGGAAACAATGTAAGTCAGAGGTTTTCTGTGGGAAAACAAGCCTCTGGGCCTGTCTAGATTTGTTAAAAAACTACACAATGAGTTATTTTTTCTATATTTTGTGCGTAGTGGAGGATTTTAAACTCGCCTTTTATCTCCCCCTAATTTAAAATGTTGTTGTATATATATATATATGTATACTTATACTTTTAAAGAGTTATAGCTTAAGTTGATTCTCCCCTTTTTGTGCAGGAAAATAGTTATTGCAAAAGCATTTAGAATTAAACTTTAAACTTTAGTGTACAAAAAATATTTCTATCTAATTGCTGTTAACTAGTGATGGGAAGTTCGGTTCTTCTGGGTGAATCGGTTCATTTTGGACGGTTCGATTAACTGAACCGATTCATGAACCGATTCACCAGTTCACCTACTGAACATGAGGTAGAGGCTCTACCTCATGTTCAGTAGGTGAACTGTAGAGCCGCAGATTTGCAGATCCGTTTCCTGCACAAGCAATTATATATATATATATATATATATATATATATATATATATATATATATATATATATATGTATGTATATATATATATAAACAAACATGCGGCTAGATTTAGAGTTTGGCGGTAGCCGTGAAAACCAGCGTTAGAGGCTCCTAACGCTGGTTTTAGGCTACCGCCGGTATTTGGAGTCAGTGATTAAAGGGTCTAACGCTCACTTTTCAGCCGCGACTTTTCCATACCGCAGATCCCCTTACGTCAATTGCGTATCCTATCTTTTCAATGGGATCTTTCTAACGCCGGTATTTAGAGTCGTTTCTGAAGTGAGCGTTAGAGCTCTAACGACAAAACTCCAGCCGCCTGAAAAAAGCAGGAGTTAAGAGCTTTCTGGGCTAACGCCGGTTCATAAAGCTCTTAACTACTGTACCCTAAAGTACACTAACACCCATAAACTACCTATGTACCCCTAAACCGAGGTCCCCCCACATTGCCGCCACTCGATTAAAATTTTTTAACCCCTAATCTGCCGACCGCCACCTACGTTATACTTATGTACCCCTAATCTGCTGCCCCTAACCCCGCCGACCCCTGTATTACATTTATTAACCCCTAACCTGCCCCCCACAACGTCGCCGCCAGATACTTACAATAATTAACCCCTAATCTGCCGACCGCAAAGCGCCGCCACCTACGTTATCCTTATGTACCCCTAATCTGCTGCCCCTAACACCGCCGACCCCTATATTATATTTATTAACCCCTAATCTGCCCCCCTCAACGTCGCCGACACCTGCCTACACTTATTAACCCCTAATCTGCCGAGCGGACCGCACCGCTACTATAATAAAGTTATTAACCCCTAACCCGCCTCACTAACCCTATCATAAATAGTATTAACCCCTAATCTGCACTCCCTAACATCGCCGACACCTAACTTCAATTATTAACCCCTAATCTGCCGACCGGACCTCACCGCTATTCTAATAAATGTATTAACCCCTAAAGCTAAATCTAACCCTAACACTAACACCCCCCTAACTTAAATATAATTTACATCTAACTAAATAAATTAACTCTTATTAAATAACTTATTCCTATTTAAAGCTAAATACTTACCTGTAAAATAAATCCTAATATAGCTACAATATAAATTATATTTATATTATAGCTATTTTAGGATTTATATTTATTTTACAGGTAACTTTGTATTTATTTTAACCAGGTACAATAGCTATTAAATAGTTAAGAACTATTTAATAGCTAAAATAGTTAAAATAATTACAAATTTACCTGTAAAAGAAATCCTAACCTAAGTTATAATTAAACCTAACACTACACTATCAATAAATTAATTAAATAAACTACCTACAATTACCTACAATTAACCTAACACTACACTATCAATAAATAAATTAAATACAATTGCTACAAATAACTACAATTACATAAACTAACTAAAGTACAAAAAATAAAAAAGAACTAAGTTACAAAAAATAAAAAAATATTTACAAACATAAGAAAAATATTACAACAATTTTAAACTAATTACACCTACTCTAAGCCCCCTAATAAAATAACAAAGACCCCCAAAATAACAAAATGCCCTACCCTATTCTAAATTACTAAAGTTCAAAGCTCTTTTACCTTACCAGCCCTGAACAGGGCCCTTTGCGGGGCATGCCCCAAGAAAATCAGCTCTTTTGCCTGTAAAAAAAAAAATACAATACCCCCCCCAACATTACAACCCACCACCCACATACCCCTAATCTAACCCAAACCCCCCTTAAATAAACCTAACACTAAGCCCCTGAAGATCTTCCTACCTTGTCTTCACCATCCAGGTATCACCGATCCGTCCTGGCATCCGGTGCTGAAGAGGTCTAGAAGAGGCTCCAAAGTCTTCCTCCTATCCGGCAAGAAGAGGACATCCGGACCGGCAAACATCTTCTCCAAGCGGCATCTTCGATCTTCTTGCATCCGGTGCGGAGCGGGTCCATCTTGAAGCAGCCGATGCGGATCCATCCTCTTCTTCCGTTGTCTCCCGACGAATGACGGTTCCTTTAAGGGACGTCATCCAAGATGGCGTCCCTTGAATTCCGATTGGCTGATAGGATTCTATCAGCCAATCAGAATCAAGTTCAATCCTATTGGCTGATCCAATCAGCCAATCAGATTGAGCTCGCATTCTATTGGCTGATCGGAACAGCCAATAGAATGCGAGCTCAATCTGATTGGCTGATTGGATCAGCCAATCGGATTGAACTTGATTCTGATTGGCTGATTCCATCAGCCAATCAGAATATTCCTACCTTAATTCCGATTGGCTGATCCTATCAGCCTATCGGAATTCAAGGGACGCCATCTTGGATGACGTCCCTTAAGGGAACCGTCATTCGTCGGGAGACAACGGAAGAAGAGGATGGATCCGCGTCGGCTGCTTCAAGATGGACCCACTCCGCACCGGATGGAAGAAGATCGAAGATGCCGCTTGGAGAAGATGTTTGCCGGTCCGAATGTCCTCTTCTTGCCGGATAGGAGGAAGACTTTGGAGCCTCTTCTGGACCTCTTCAGCACCGGATGCCAGGACGGATCGGTGATACCTGGATGGTGAAGACAAGGTAGGAAGATCTTCAGGGGCTTAGTGTTAGGTTTATTTAAGGGGGGTTTGGGTTAGATTAGGGGTATGTGGGTGGTGGGTTGTAATGTTGGGGGGGGGTATTGTATGTTTTTTTTTACAGGCAAAAGAGCTGATTTTCTTGGGGCATGCCCCGCAAAGGGCCCTGTTCAGGGCTGGTAAGGTAAAAGAGCTTTTAAATTTATTAATTTAGAATAGGGTAGGGCATTTTGTTATTTTGGGGGTCTTTGTTATTTTATTAGGGGGCTTAGAGTAGGTGTAATTAGTTTAAAATTGTTGTAATATTTTTCTTATGTTTGTAAATATTTTTTTATTTTTTGTAACTTAGTTCTTTTTTATTTTTTGTACTTTAGTTAGTTTATGTAATTGTAGTTATTTGTAGCAATTGTATTTAATTTATTTATTGATAGTGTAGTGTTAGGTTAATTGTAGGTAATTGTAGGTAGTTTATTTAATTAATTTATTGATAGGGTAGTGTTAGGTTTAATTATAACTTAGGTTAGGATTTATTTTACAGGTAATTTTGTAATTATTTTAACTAGGTAACTATTAAATAGTTCTTAACTATTTAATAGCTATTGTACCTGGTTAAAATAATTACAAAGTTGCCTGTAAAATAAATATAAATCCTAAAATAGCTACAATGTAATTATAATTTATATTGTAGCTATATTAGGATTTCTTTTACAGGTAAGTATTTAGCTTTAAATAGGAATAAGTTATTTAATAAGAGTTAATTAATTTCGTTAGATTTAAATTATATTTAACTTAGGGGGGTGTTAGTGTTAGTGTTAGACTTAGCTTTAGGGGTTAATACATTTATTAGAATAGTGGTGAGGTCCGGTCGGCAGATTAGGGGTTAATAATTGAAGTTAGGTGTCGGCAATGTTAGGGAGGGCAGATTAGGGGTTAATACTATTTATGATAGGGTTAGTGAGGCAGATTAGGGGTTAATTACTTTATTATAGTAGCGCTCAGGTCCGCTCGGCAGATTAGGGGTTAATAAGTGTAGGTAGGTGTCGGCGACGTTGTGGGGGGCAGGTTAGGGGTTAATAAATATAATATAGGGGTCGGCGGTGTTAGGGGCAGCAGATTAGGGGTACATAGGGATAATGTAAATTGCGGCGGTTTACGGAGCGGCAGATTAGGGGTTAATAATAATATGCAGGGGTCAGCGATAGCGGGGGCGGCAGATTAGGGGTTAATAAGTGTAAGGTTAGGGGTGTTTAGACTCGGGGTTCATGTTAGAATGTTAGGTGCAGACGTAGGAAGTGTTTCCCCATAGGAAACAATGGGGCTGCGTTAGGAGCTGAACGCTGCTTTTTTGCAGGTGTTAGGTTTTTTTTCAGCTCAAACAGCCCCATTGTTTCCTATGGGAGAATCGTGCACGAGCACGTTTTTGAGGCTGGCCGCGTCCGTAAGCAACTCTGGTATCGAGAGTTGCATTTGCGGTAAAAATGCTCTACGCTCCTTTTTTGGAGCCTAACGCAGCATTTTATTGAACTCTCGATACCAGAGTTAATTTTATGGTGCGGCCAGAAAAAAGCCTGCGGAGCGTTAACAGCCCTTCTACCGCCAAACTCCAAATCTAGGCCATGGGATGCTGAATGGGATATATATATATATATATATATATATATATATATATATATATATATATATATATAAACAAACTTGGGATGCTGAATGGGTTAATGCAAGTTGCAGTTAGGGGGTAAATGCAGGGGTCTGTTGAGAACTGCTGTGAGTGTGACCTGATATTTGAATCAGTGTACTGTTAGCTAACTCGTTTGCAATGAATCAGTCTGTTAACAGTACACTGAGTTGTTTGCAAACAGTTCACTTCTTTTGAATCAGTGAACTGTTAACAGACTGATTCATTGCAACCGAGTTAGCTAACAGTACACTGATTCAACAACACTGGTAATATGATCCTAGAGTGAGATTCTGCTGTGTGATTCATTAAAGGAGGAGTTAGCAGAGCAGAACTCACTCTAGGGTCGTATTACCAGTGCTGCTGATGACTCAGGAACTGAACTATTTCAAACAAATCAGTTCAGTCTGGTGAACTGATTCATGCAGTTCAGTGAAAAGATCCGGTTCAAAAGATCGATTTGTTCATGAACCGGACATCACTACTGTTAACAGCATGCTTTATCAATAATTATATTGCTGTGGGAGCATAGCCTGTGACTGTGTGTTTTGCAGGATTTAAAAAAAGTTTTCGTATCCTTCATCCTCCATGCTGAGGCGTTGGATGAGCAGTATACCACTGAAAATATATTGCAGGCTTTAAAAAGGATGGGGGTACAGTGTTAAGTAGAACGGGCATGCACCAAGGTGGAAATGGGATTTGTTGTCACAGACAGTGCACCCAATATGGCAAAGGCTCTCTGTAAGAGTAATTTTATTGATGTGCGTTTTTCGACACACATCCTCCACCTGTGGTAAAGGCTGCTATCCCTAAAGGCAACCTTAGGTTAGCAAATTTACTTGAATGTTGCAGACTGATTGGAGGCCACTTCCATCACAGTGTTAAATCCAGTCAGCTCCTTAGTCAGGAACATGAGAAGGCAGGGCTTCCCCATCACCATCTTAAGCAAGACATAACAACTAGGTGGAACTTGACTTTGTATATTCTGGAACATATCTTGGAGCAGCAGAGGGCTATCCATGACATAGCTTCCAATCAATACATTGGCATTGGGAGTCCATAAGGCAGAGATAAGTGGACCATGATTGATCAGTTAGTGACATTCATAAAGACTTTTAGGGAAGTGATTGAGAACTTTAGCCAAAACACTGCCAGTCTGGATCAAGTCATACCCTTGTTTGCTCACCTATTGAGCAAGTTCTTGGAAAATTGTGAAGTGGTTCCCGGTGGGGTGCTAAGCAGTGAGGCAGCAGTACTTGTCAGGAGGCTGAAGAAGCAGCTGAAAGGTTGTTTGTGGGACCGTCTGGAGCAATGCCCTGAACTGATGCTGGCCACCTTGTGTGAACCCAGAATTAAGGGGAAAATGGCACTCAGAACGGATAATCTGACAACTTGGAGAGACAAACTGATTTGCAGGGTGTGTGCAGTCCAATAAAAGGAGGGCATGCTTTGTGAGGGAGAAGTGCAGGAACAGGAAGCAGATATGAATTTCCAATCTCCAGCAGCTGCAGCACAACACAGCTTAGTGAAGAAGCAGCTGCTTTTTTAAAGCTTCTTCCTGTGTCCCACAAGCACCATGGAAAGTGAGTTTTTTTCATTAACTGGTAATTTACTGAACTGTCAGTGCTCACAAATTTCTCTGCAGCTCATGGAGCAAATAGCATTTCTCAAATGTAACATTCCAAAGCTAGGTTACCCTACCTTTAGCTTTGACACTGATAATGGTGGTCATCCATCAATTCCAAATTCTCAGAGAACTGCTGGACACTCTCTCTCCAAAGCACTCTAGGCACCTGTTGCCCTTCTCCTTGCCTGGATGTGTATTTTTTAGGTTTATGTGCTGTTGGGCCTATCTACCTAGTTCAGTGACTCAATGGCTGCTGCCACACCTGCTACTGCCATCCCTTTTCAATTTTTATGTACTGTCAGGCCTACCTACTTAGTACAGTAACTCTGCTGCCGGCTGCTGGTTCGCCTTCTGCTCCTGCCTTCCCTGCTCTGTGGTGACCATCTTTCATCAGTAATTCTTCTGCCTGCTGCTGCCATTCCTCCTCCCACCCTCCCTGCTCTGTGGTGGTCATCTTACATCAATACCACATCCTCAGGAAATTGCTGGTTGCTGTGCCCAAGGGGATCTAGGCACCTGTTGCCCTCTTCCTACCCTGGAAGTGTATTTTTGAGGTTTATGTATTGTCAGACCCACCTACCTAGTTCAGTAACTCTGCTGTCTGCTGCTGCCATGCCTGCTCCTGCCCTAACTGCTCTGTGGTGGTCATCATCCATCAATGCCAAATCCTCAGGGAACTGCTGGCTGCTGTGTTCAAGGGGCCCTAAGCACGTGCTTCCCTCTTCCTCCCCTGGAGGTGTATTTGTGAGATTTATGTACGGTCAGGCCTACCTACCTAGTTCAGTAAGTCTGCTGTCTGCTGCTGCTGCTCCTGCCCTCCCTGCTCTGTGGTGTTCATCTTCAGTCAATGCCAAATCATGAGGGAACTGCTGACTGCTGTGTCCAAAGGGCTCTAGGCACCTGTTGCCCTCTTCCTCCCCTGCCTGGAGGTGTATTTCTGAGGTTTATGAAATGTTATATACTCTGCCACTCCTGTTCTTGCCCTCCCTGCTCTGTGGTGGTCATCATCTGTCCACACCAAATCCTTAGGGAACTGCTGGTTGAGGTGACCAAGGGGCACTGGGCACTTGTTACCCTTCTCCTTCCCTGCCTGGAGTTGTATTTTTGATGTTTATGTACTGTCGGCCTTCCTACCTAGTTCAGTAAGTCTACTTCCTGCTATCTATGCCAAATCTTTAGGGCTCTGCTGGCTGCTGTGTCCAAAGGGCTCTAGTAAACATGTTTGACCTTCTTCCTTGGAGGTGTATTTTTGGGGTTTATGTACAGTTATTACCAGAAGCCTAGTTCAGTTACTCTGCTTCCTGCTGCTGCCTCTCATTATGGAAAATTACAAACTTGTTATGGAGCAGGTGTGTGAGAAAGGGATGCATGTGGGTTTTTCACTTGTGGGATATTAAAATAAAATGAGAGTTAATCAAATACAAAATATTGTATAGAAATGTTGCAGTGGTGCTTTTAATTTCAATTTATTGTTTGAATACTGTTTGAAAAACTTGTTCCAGTTCCTGAATATCCCAGTTAGCAATGAATGTTTGAATTGTTGGCTTTTCCTAGCAGTGTAATGTTGTGGGTAAAAGGAATGATTTGCGGGTTTCCTATAGGCTTTAACATGTTGTAACAAATTTTGGCTCGACCGAAATTCTTTTCCAAATGTTTGGCCGAACTGAATGGATCGGAGACCGAAATTCTGACAACCCGATCGAAAAATCCGAGCTGAAAATTTCAGAAGAACCAAATTTTTCTCGTGTTCACATGTCTACTTACATGCATTGTTTGCATTCATGCTTAAGGCTAAATTTCCTTAAATTTTTTTAGAAATATCAGCATTAATCACTGATCTCTAGGGTTATGTGTAGAGTGTCTTTTTAAATGTGCAACTTTCTTCCTCATACACAGATATACAGTATTCACATCATAGTCACTGTTGACCCTTCTGAACATGGATTATTCAATGATCTTAAATCTCTGATACCATGTCATGCAAAATATCAAAAGCAGAATAAATTCGATTTGGCTAATATAAATTAATAGTGCAATACAAAAAAGTCCCTTTATAAACAATCTTCAAACTAGGTGAGGTGTTGTAAAGATAGTATCATTGGCACATTGAAAGCACTTGAACGGAGCGATAATAAAATTCATACCTTTATTTTCTCATGTAGCAAACACATACAGCTTTCACAGACATAGTGATTACCAGGAGACACAGGTGCTAGCGGAGTGTGACATCATCTGACGTGTTTCATGCCTTTCTTTGACAAAGCGCCAGAATGGCGTGAAATGCGTCAGTAAACATCACACTCCGCTAGCACCTGTGTCTCCTGGTAATCACTATGGCCTAGATTTAGAGTTCGGCGGTAAAAGGGCTGTTAACGCCATGCGTGTTTTATGTCTAACGCACGGCATTGTTTGACTCCGGTATTTAGAGTTAAAATAAGACCATCTAACGATGCTCCTAACGCGTGTATGTCACACGCGTAATACTGGCCGCGTAAGACAGTCTCCCATAGAGATCAATGGGAAAGCAAAAAAATATCTTTTTTCACCTAACACTCGATCTCGCGAGAATACGCACAGCTCAGTCATATGACGCATACCACATCATGCACAACAATAACACGCCGCAAATGTCACAACAACAATCAATCAACAAATCACACAAGCATTACACATTCACAAGCGGGGGATGTTTTAATAAAAATTTTATACGGGGAATACGCATATACTTTAAGATGCGGAAAATCGCAAAATAACAACAAGGATTAAAAATGATATACATACACTAGAAAAAAGATCGTATTCAATATCACTATATATTAGGACAAACATACATATACAACACTTCACTAATAACACACCATCGCAAATTCACATTTAAAATGAATACTATTGGACAATGTTAGAGAAAACGACCACTATGACATCTTCGCATTCTGCACATTCCACAAATACCAACTCAAAATGAGCATGCGCAAATTCACACACCTAATACACATTGCAATAATATTAATTGCTAATAAAGCACACCTGAACACTATTTACAACGCAAATAGGTACATCATTAAACATTTACACAGGGTATATAAGCACCACACAAGCATGGCTTCTTTGACTGTGTTGCTGTTGGGTCTTTGGAGATTGGAGGTTTAAGAATAGAGAGTTTGCGAATTTTTGAGAGTTAGTGTTAGCGTGAGAGAGTCAGTTGGTAGTGTTAGCGTGAGAGAGTGAGTGAGTTAGTGGTAGTTAGTGGGAGTGGGAGAGAGTCTGTTAGTGGGAGCGTGAGTGAGTTAGTGGGAGTTATTAGTGAGAGTTGTTAGTGTGAGCGTCAGTTAGTGGTAGTTAGTGAGCGTTAGTGGGAGTGTTTGTTAGTGAGAATTAGAAGTAGTGTGAGTTAGCGAGCGAGTGATTTTTCTGTACACTTAACACATTTACACGCAAACACATTCAATACATACATACACTTATCAATAACACTACATACACTCCATACCCCCTACCCCCTCATACTACACTCCATACCCCATTCCTTGTAGTCCCATTCCCTTTCATCCCATTTACTCTTATCCCATACCCCATACCCATCCCATACCCATCCCCTAGTTACATTTAGTTTACATATCCTCCTTTTAGTCTTATTCTTTTCGTTTATTTAAAGACTCCTTACCCTCTTTGTTTTTTACATCCCTCTCACACTTTAAGCACCTTTTTTGTCTTTTTAGTTCTTTATTTTGACCCCCTTTAATTTCATCACACTCACTTTTTGTTTGATTATTTGGGGTTTAGTTTAGGGAAGAGATGGAGGCCAGGCAGGGGACAGGTAGAGGGGGGAGTAGAGGGAGGGGGAGAGGAACAGGGCAGGAAGGGGGGCAGGAAGGGGGGCAGGAAGCGGGGGTGGAAGCGGTGGGTGGACCCAGCCACTTGGTTCAAGATGACCAAGTGGCTGGGCCCAGTGGCGGTCAGAGTAGGGCTTCACAGTCCGGGAAACAGAGGGCATCATCACAGGGGAAGGCCAAGGCGACCAGGGAGGCGAGGTTTTCGATGGAGGAGAAGGAGGCCCTCGTAGAGGCCTATATGGCCAGGTATAGGATGCTGCAGCACCAAAAGACCACCCCGACTGACAGGAGGAGGCTCTGGAACGAGATTAGGAATGCAGTCAATGCAGTGGGTGGCCGGAACCGCGATATGGATTCTATCAAACATCGGTACCGGGACTGTAAACTTGAACTGAAAAAAAAGTTAAGCCTGGAGGCCCGACATGCCGCAGGGACCGGTGGCGGCCCTGCCATTGAAATGGACTACTGCCGATGGGAGGAAATGTTGCGTCCCAGCATCTCCGAGGTGGAAGTAGTCGGTATCGGAGGAATCGATACCGGGAACCTGCCACTCTCATCTGACGGTAAGCTTATTGAACAATAATTTCACATACAAATGTATTTCAAGGGACACTATACGCAAACATTTACTTTCATGATTGAGGTAGCGGATACAATTTGTCAAAACATTCAAATGTACTTATATTACCTCATTTGATTCATTCTTGAGATATATTTTAATGAAGAAATAGCCATGCACACGGTGAAACAATCACAGGAGGCAGCTATATTCAGCTAACAATCAGCATCTTATAAGCATATTTAGATATGCTTTTCAGCAAAGAATATCCAGAGAATGAAGCGAATTAGATAAGAAAAGTACATTCGAAAGTTGATACAAAATGTATGCTTCTAAATCATGAAAGATAAAACATTGGGTTTCATGTGTTAAGTATCCGATTAATGCTATAACGTTGTTTACACGCATTCAATTACTTTGCGGTTACATCAGTATCTAGGCTATAGGTTAGGTGTGCATTTAAACAGACTGAAAACAAACGCAAAAACATTCACATTGACCAGATATCACAAACACGGTTTATGAAAAAGATGAAATCGTATTGATTGTTTGTTAGATTTCAAAGTGGATTAATGATTCTGCATTTGTAATTGTATCGTAAGCTAAGTCATTTAAACCTTTATTTGCAAATATGCTAATATATACTTTTTTTTGTTTTTTCTTTTTTTTTTTATATACAGAGTCTGGGGACGAGGCAGCACAGCCTCCTGCATCTCCCCGGGATGAGAGTGGTGGTGAGGAATTTCCACTTCGGAGGGAAGAGGCCCCCCGTGACGAACAGCGCACGGGAGATGATCAAGAGGCCCCGGAAGCACAGGAGGAACCCGCGGAACCCGAGGTCCCTCAAAGACCCGCACTCCGCCGTGCACGGGCACCCCGCCGTGCACGGGTTCAACATGCACAACAAGAGGAGATAGCGGAGGTGCGGGTTCTACTGGAGTACATAGACCAGATGCGTACCTCCCGGATAGAAAATATAGAAGGACGACACAGAATACTTGATGGCCAAAATCAGATTATTCAAGGCCAAAATGAAATCATAAACATACTGAATAGAATAGAAGAAGGCCAAACAAGAATATTTAATCTTCATCAACAAATGTTCACATTTTTCCGGGAGGCGCATGCTGGTCTACCTCCTGTTGCTGTGCCTCTTGTTGCTGGGCCTCTTGCTGCTGGGCCATCTCCTCCTGCCGGCCCATCTCATCCTCCTCAGCCATCTACTCCTCCTACTCAGCCATCTACTCCTCCTCCTCCTCAGCCATCTACTCATCCTCCTCCTCAGCCATCTTCTCCTCCTCATCCATCTTCTCCTCCCCAGCCATCTACTCCTCACCTTGGTCGTCCCAGTACTCTTCCTTCCACTCCTCCCACAACAGCTCCAAGGAGGACTCTTCGGAGTCGGCAGTTGCCTCTCCCAGAGCCTCAGCCCCGTGGGAAGAGGGGAAGGAAGAGGAAGTAAGTATTTTTTTCATCTTCACTGCTTTTTTTAATTTAATGTGTAATGGATAGGTATGTGATGATGTGGTTTTCATACACTTGTGGACCACACTCTGTATATAATCGACTTCTATGGGGCCGGGTCCATGGAGGCAGATTGTTTGCAGAGTGTGGGTTATAAGTGTGTGAAAACCACATCATCACATACCTATCCTTGTTCATGATATTGATTGGTTTCTGTGATGTGATGTCCAAACTGTTTCCCCAATCGCTAACTCAATTACCATAACAATTTTCCATGATGGCATATTACTGTTTGAATGCCAATAACACAGCTTAAAGGGACAGTCAGAAAATTATTGATTACAAAGAAAACACTGTATTACGCATTATAAAGTTTGAAACAACAAAACATGGAGAAATACATGTGTGACTTATGTGCTTACCCTTGTATCTATGACTATGAAAAATGACCACTTATTTGTTGTTCTGACATAACAACATTTTAGATATCAATGATCAATACATGGTCAATAATATGCTGTATGAGCCCAAGGTTTTACATATACAAATGCTATCAAAATGCCCTCTAGTGCTCAAATTGTATAATGATTACAAGCACTCTTCAAGATGGAAGAAATGAGCACACCAACCTCATAAGTTTAGATAGCAAATTTAAATAAACCCAGACAAATGTTCAATTGTTGAGAAACATTTGATATCCTTGATATTACAGAATTGACTTTTAGAATAATGACAAACATTATATATTTTCTAAACTGTCCCTTTAACAACATTACATATGCTAACACATATTTTAAACTTGTTGGTATATCTACATGTACTTTGTCAAATTAAAAAAAATTGAAATCACATTTATATTGACGTGTTAAATAAAGTCTATTTTCTTTAAGAGACATTATTGTGTTAATATTTTATTGTAAAGACATTTTTATTTAACAATGAATATGGTTTAAAGTCCTTTTAGGAGGGGGGGGGAGAAAATATGCTAACAATAATATATTTGAAGATTAAACTATGTGGATCTCATACATGATACAAAAAACAACATTTGCATTCAAGGGACAGTATCCTATATTTTTAACATAACTGTATGTAATAGACACTACTACAAACAACAAGATTAACATATACTGATATCAATCTTAAAAAGCTTCAAACAATTGAAAATAAAATAGGGTTAGCTATATTGAAAATATAGACGAAACCCCCATTACAACCGTAAAACAACACAATACACCATCATTAACATATGAAAAGACCCTTTACACAAACTGGAGAAAGCTGGAGAATGTACTCACATGAAACTCAGAGGCTTTGCGAGGAGTAAGAAAATTACTTACATTTTCTTAGAACAGAAGAAAAAATAAACGTATTGGTTAAACAATGGACTATCTAACTAGAGACAAAATCCAAGCTTTTGATTTATAATGTGAGTGTCTAATGAACCTTTAATAAAATATACAACGAAATTACATTTAGAAGAAGTCGGCATCATATATTTAGCATATGATAAAGATAAATGCATATTGATTAATTTATTCAAACACAATAGCGCTTATTTATTAATTAGATATATTCAACATTAAACACAACATTAATTTTTTAAGAAAAAGGAACATATTGTTGACAAACATATTAAACATGGACTGTAGAGATTTGCACTTGCCTAGAAATATCCTATGCATGAAAACATTTTTCTTTAGTTCGTTGATTCAACCAGACATACAGCAAAAGAGAATGTGGTGGTCTTTATCAGCTACGGGTCAACAATGTAACATGATGCAAATAATACATATTCGCAAGCTTTTTAAAATTGGATGCAGTCACAAACGTTTTTAACGTGCACAAATATTGCGGGACTACGTAATCCAATCAGACGTTTTTTTAACTTTACATGTGCCGTCTTAACATCGCGCTTCCTTGATCACGTAAGAACGCCATCCAATGAAAGGCACATTATTGATCACGTAAGAATGCCCAAAATAAAAGGCGCATCCTTGATCGCGTCAAAACGCAATCCAATAAAAGGCATATTCCTGATCACGTAAGAACGTCAGTCAATACAAGGAATCATTGGACAGCCTGGCAGGTGACGTCTTAAGCAACATGGCGCATCCGAGATCGCTGAAAAACCGCTGACAATACAAGGACTCAGTGACAGCTTGGCATATCACTAAGAAACGTATTTATATTTTAGGAACTAGTATGTGTGTAGATTGCTATCTAGGAATGACAACAAATCCTGATTCATCTTTTCGGACTTGACTGTACCTTGAACTATAGCTATGGTGTATATCTTTAACATTTAAAAGATACACATGAGAAATACATATGCCATTGATGTTTTAAGATATGTTTGGATTGTTGTTGAATAACAATAGTTATACATGTATTGATTAAACGTGTCATTTATTCAGGTTTAATTATTGTCAGCCTACCTATAGCCATATATGGGAGGAGATGTATTTTGTTAACATATTAGTTAACTAATATTCATCATCTAAATTATTTGCATTACACACAGAGATTTATTTGGTTACACCTTTACACTAATATAGATTTGAAAATGAAATACAGGTGCTGTCAACATTACAATAAGATTGTTTATTAATAAAATTATATGTCTTTGTTCTTGTAAAAAGGACAAAAACGCTTTACAAATGGAAAAACATTCATTAACAATTGTGATCAACATCACTTAAAGGGACATTATTTTGTTTTTAAAAAGAGCATACACATAGTCAATACTATTTCAATAAAATGAAGACTTTACAGGGATTATATCATTTTATCAATACTCAGATCATTTGGTAAAGGTGCATCAATTCATGCAGACTTTCTAAATACACACATGGATCTGAACATTTAAATATACATATATACACAAATACCAATCTATATATACATATATAAAGAAATTACTCTGCTAATCATAATCAGGCAATGATAGAGCTAAGAGAAAATAATATAAAGACAAATAATAAGATTACATTGGAGATGTTAATCTTAAAGTCATTTACTATTGTCTTACATATATGATTTCAGTATAACAAATATATTTGGTAGGTCCCTTTAAGGATCAACAACATAAACTAGAGCTTTCAAAAAATAACAGGAAGAATGAGGACAATTATTTGTGAAATAAAATGTATTTTATTAGTATGTAAGAAAACATACACAACGTTTATAAATAATCTTGTAAAAATAAGGAATCTATGAGCCATATGACAAGGTAACACAGTGCATCACAGTCCATGAAGAGAGTTGCCAAGGGCCAGCATAGCCCCATTGGAGACACATGGCAAGGTAACACAGTGCATCACAGTCCATGAAGAGAGTTGCCAAGGGCCAGCATAGCCCCATTGGAGACACATGGCAAGGTAACACAGTGCATCACAGTCCATGAAGAGAGTTGCCAAGGGCCAGCATAGCCCCATTGGAGACACATGACAAGGTAACACAGTGCATCACAGTCCATGAAGAGAGTTGCCAAGGGCCAGCATAGCCCCATTGGAGACACATGACAAGGTAACACAGTGCATCACAGTCCATGAAGAGAGTTGCCAAGGGCCAGCATAGCCCCATTGGAGACACATGACAAGGTAACACAGTGCATCACAGTCCATGAAGAGAGTTGCCAAGGGCCAGCATAGCCCCATTGGAGACACATGACAAGGTAACACAGTGCATCACAGTCCATGAAGAGAGTTGCCAAGGGCCAGCATAGCCCCATTGGAGACACATGACAAGGTAACACAGTGCATCACAGTCCATGAAGAGAGTTGCCAAGGGCCAGCATAGCCCCATTGGAGACACATGGCAAGGTAACACAGTGCATCACAGTCCATGAAGAGAGTTGCCAAGGGCCAGCATAGCCCCATTGGAGACATATGACAAGGTAAAAGAGTGCAACAGGCACAACAATAAACCGAAAAAAAGGCCAAATGGCAACACTAACAATAAAAATTCAACATGTGGACGGAGGATTCTTATCTGCCACCATGGAGCATATCCAGATCCTCCACTTACTGGTCATTCTCTTCATTGTCCTGTGCATGTCCAGCTCCAGATTCAGGCCTTGAACGTAATTGCATAATTTCACGCAGAGTCAAGTCCTGAACCCGGAGCTGGGCCTGCATGGTGTCGTTCATCCCTCTCAGGACAGCTGCGTTCCTCAACACGGCCTGCTCTACTCTTGCTATCCCTTCTAGCATGAGCCATGCTGAGTCACAGCCTAAAATAAAATAAAATTAAAGATTAAGGATAATTACACAACAGACTAAAAATTTTAATACATACATTGTCATCATAAAGACAAATAATTATTTACATTAATTAGTTTACATTTATTCTTTACACATGAATTAGGTTATTCAGACAGACAGAAATCATTAAAGGGACATGTTACTCAAACATGTTGTCCCCTTTAATTGGTTTTAGATGATCCACTTATACAGCTTGAGTGTATCAAATCTTGTTAAAGGATTTACATTGTACTTACATCAGAAATTTAAAAATTTAATTTAGACTGTGGTAGGCACACCTATCCTTAAACATTTTTGCATTGAGGACAAGCTGTGTAAACATAGCAACCAGAAGAAATTACATTCCCACTGGGTTAGACAAGAGATAATGTATCCACATTTGTACATAAAATTTTGGATCCAAGTAGTGGTGATTGGTATATGTAGTGATATCCAATTAAAGGGACACTGAACCTAAATATTTAATGGACTCATTCAGATAGAGCATGACATGACAAATCTTTATAAATTACACATATTCATTATATGTTTTAATTCTCAAGCTATATTTTGAAAGCAAGAATGTTGCTTTTTATGGAAGCAAATATTTGTTTATCAACTTTGTTTGTGCATGCTGGTTGATGGATACATTCATCCAACAATAAAGAAATGATGGCCAGATTTATTTTTACAAAAATATATCAAGAGAATGACGAATAATTAATAAGAGTATGAAATTATAAATTTGATTAACATTGCATGCTGGATTTGATTCACAATTTAACTTCACTGTACCTTTAAGTATCTTATAAAGTGTATTTAGAATGATACTTACAGCTGTGCCTGGGAAGGACAATCTGACACCCAGGACAATGAAGGTTGAGACAGGGGGGAGGGATGGGATTGGCTTGGGGAGGGATGTGAATGGCTTGGGGAGGGGTGAGCTGCCGCTCCGGGGTAGGCCGTACAGCTGGGGAGTGGGGAGTTTGGGTCTGGGCAGCTGTACGGGCCAGAATACGGGGAGAGCGGCGAAGGGGGGTGTATGGGCGTTTTTTGGGAGGGACAGGATATGAAATATGGGAAGGGCTGGCAGTGGTCTGGGCATGGTCATGAGTTTTGTCATGGGAAGGGCTCTGGGTCTGTGCAGGGGTGTGGCCATGGTCATGGGTGTGTGCATGGGGAGGGGTCTGTGACTGGGCAGGGGCGGAAACCAGATGACCAGAAGTGGTGGATCCATCTGAAAATGTAAAGAAAATATATTAACATCTCATACATCCTGACATCAAATCAACGCATTTCAAATTGATTATGTTTTCAATATACTTCGAAGTGTGTTTGAATTTTTAAAAAATTCTGAAATGAGGATATGGTATGTATATAGGCACTCAGATGAATATCAATGACTGTCTGTACAATTTGAACCTTATTATTGTTTTTTGGCATGGAATATGCATGTGACATAATGATGGCATGAATTAGAAATATTTCAAAATAAATATACAAGCAGAATTTCATGCTGCCTGATATAGAAAGGGGGCAGTAGTGTATTTGAACAGACAAATAATATTCCTTTTTAAAGGGCAAAAGCTGTAGACTTTTAAGGTCTTCAATAAAATGATTTCCAAAAAAAAAACATGTTGGAAACATGATAGATATATTTCACATACCATCAGACTCCAAGGCAGCCTCTTCCTCCTCCGTCCCACATGTGACAGCAATCTCTGTAAAACATAACATGTTGTGTACACGTTAAGATCAGATATTATAACATATGTTACTGTTGCTCAAATACGCACATCAATGTTGCATTAAAGATATACACACACAAAGTTATGATTTACATCATTTTGATGGAGCATACAAATGACAATAGATTTGTTATTGTCAATGAATATTAATTTTAATGTATTGTTTGTATTAATGTTAAATTCATAAAAGCATAGTACATAGAACATTTAAGATTTCTCATGTGTGTATAACTTGATGACTGTTGTCAAAAAATCTAATGGAAACAAACATATGTTATACATCTTATGAATAACAAATGTGTAGACTAATAAAGTA
The DNA here is from genome assembly GCF_027579735.1 of Bombina bombina. Lineage (NCBI taxonomy): Eukaryota > Metazoa > Chordata > Amphibia > Anura > Bombinatoridae > Bombina > Bombina bombina. Next base: position 610,348,262 of record NC_069500.1, on the reverse strand, counting down.
GAAATTATTAATCGTTCAATATGAAAAATAAATTAATATATAATCAGAAGATAAATATTTTGAATTTTTATAATGTTATGCTTCATCAGAATCATGATCATAATATTGATTAGCAATACACCTTCAATTACATATAAATGAGTCAATGGACTTACCAGGAGACCGCAAAGGCGTCTCTATGTCACTGCTGGATTCCTGTGGGCTCACCACACCAACTCTCTCTATGAATGATATAGATATATATTATTAAACACATTTTGGATATCACTAAATCACATCTGTCTAGAATTTTAACATGAATCAACTTTAAAATGTGAAGAATAGAGCAGTCATTACACAAGAAAATGCTTGATTGAATCAAGGGGATTCTGTAAAAATATCTGTATTGAACATATGTTTAATGTCAGACTACATTAGACATCAAAGTCATCTCAGATGCTGCTATTGCATATCTAAATATACCCAATGATCAATGTTCTTAACCCTTTAAGGACACGCCTTTCACTTTGCTCAATTGTTTTATGACGGAATAATTCCGTCATATGTCCTTAAGAAGTTACAAGAATACACACAAACCACATATTGAGTAGCATCTGTTGACAAATCTAAACAAACACATGTGTCACATCGACCCATTTTTTCAATGTACAGTAATCTTGTTTAGGACACAACACATATTTATCACAATACAAAACAAAATTGATTATTACAAATATGTAATCATGGTGCTGTTAGAGTATGCAGATATCTATAAAGTAACTCCAACAGAGAATGTGATTTATATATCAATAGTTTTTAATAAAAAGAATGTAAAGATGAATGAATCTATTTTGTCTTAAAGGGACACTGACATGATTAATTTAAATAATTGATTTCTATGTTCAAACTGTAAAAAATGATTTAACATTGACTCCTATTATAATTAGAATGTTGCTCGATATTAATCTTAAAGGCAGATAAGGAATATTGGATTCAATAAATATTGTTTGTTGAAGGTATCCACCAATCATCAATAAAAACCCAGGTTGGTCAACCAAAATTTAGATGCACATCAACGTACTTTCTTTATTTTACAATACATTTAGCAATAGAATATGTCACATATGATGATAGTATTATATTTTTGTGTTTATTAATATTGCATACTGTATCTGAATGACAATATTAATAATTGTAGCTCAGTATCCCTTTAATGTAAAATTAAATTGATTCCACAATGTTGTTGTTAATGAATTATCTACTCCATATGTTGATGTCATGAATGGTATTGAGCATGCAATTAAAATGTAATATGTTATTTAAGGATATCCGAATAATTATTTAATTTTCATCTATTAAATAGACATTACATCTAAATATTGAACAATGTGTATTTAGTATGTAATGTTCAGTCCATGTTTCTAAGACAAATGTCAATTAAAAAGAGACATACCATACTGTGACAAGCCCTGGCTTGAGGATCCAGCAGCCACATCCATATCTGTAATATATTAAATGAGGATTGCATATCATTAATACTAATCATGCCATGTTTAAAAAATTTACATTAATAACAAATCAATTGAAAAATATTAATCCTTTGGTAGTCCCATGAGTTAATAGTTTCCTCAATTAAATTAATTAAAAATATATCCTGGACTCTTATTTTCAATCAGTTGTGTTGTTTACTGTATCTTTAAGAATATCTGCTTGTTATTACATAATCATCAATTGATGGCCATATGTTATAATTGTTTTGTATTATTGGTTTTTTTATTAGCTATAATATTGAAAATAAGAATACTGTATTCTTCACTAATCTAAGAATTCCCATTTAATTTTTAACAACATGTATAAAGCAATGCCACTTTCCGCAAACCCATGTTAACGTGGATGAGAAATGCCATTTTCGCGATCATTGCGCAATGATTCCAAGCGGAATTACGCATCCGTCATTTCACCAATATGTATAAAGCAATGCCACTTTCCGCAAACCCATGTTAACGTGGATGAGAAATGCCATTTTCGCGATCATTGCGCAATGATTCCAAGCGGAATTACGCATCCGTCATTTCACCAATATGTATAAAGCAATGCCACTTTCCGCAAACCCATGTTAACGTGGATGAGAAATGCCATTTTCGCGATCATTGCGCAATGATTCCAAGCGGAATTACGCATCCGTCATTTCACCAATATGTATAAAGCAATGCCACTTTCCGCAAACCCATGTTAACGTGGATGAGAAATTACATTTCCGCTCTGTGACGCATATTCTGTAGAGCGCAAGAAACATCATTCCTATTTCATGTGTCAATAATCTAAAATCAGATATCTAAACATCATATGTAGTGTATGTTGTGAGATCTGTATAGGTTTAGTATCTGACTATATGCACATTTTCTAAAAGTCTAATAAAATATTAACATATTATATGAAGTTGGAGAATTACCTGGTTCAGATTCTCTATCATCTCCTCCCAGGCCACCGGACGGAGAAGCATCTGCCCTGTCCCCCGCGCCAGGACTTTCAGATCCCGCAGCTGGGAGGGAAGAAGAGGAGGCCGAGGATGGCGAGGATCTAAATCTTTTGGGGACCCGGAGATTGAGGAGCTTGCATAAAGTCACCTCATAAGGGAGTAGGTACAGTTTCCGCGGGGCCTCTCTTTTGCCACCTCTTTTACGGGCTTGTACCCAGTCCCTTATGAGGTTTACTTTTTTCGATAAACGCAACCTCATATCTCCGAATCTCCTCATGATCTGATCCTGGGTCCTCTGGACGTCACACACCAATCTAACCGCATTGGTGATAGACTCCCAGAGGGCCTTCTTAACGTGCGCATCTGTCAACCTCCTCTTGTTCCCAAACAGCTGGGGATAAAAGTCCTTGACGGCGTGGACCAGTGCAGCGCTCTCCTCCTTGGTGAACCTGGGAACTGACATGCCTGCTGGGTTGTCTTCTCAAATATATATATATATATAAAAATATATCTAGTACGCCTGCAGGCATTAGAGAACTGACAAAGATGGCAACGTGTAATGGACTTTTATATGGTGAAGTAAACATGAGATGCACCATGGGACAAGTTATCTGTACATCTGATTGGATAAAAGTTTGAAATATTGTTAGAATGTGTGTGAGACCATCCTGACTCAAGTTGTGTTTGTGTGATGAACTCTGATTGGCCGTTCCTTAATGTTTCATATCTTAGTAACTTCCTTACACATACCTCATGGTGGTGCTGTAACTTCATTTTTCATGTATACTTATTTGTAACTCATGGGCCTGTCATGCGGATATGTGTGACGCAGATTTAATATCCGTGATCCGTTAAATATTAATGATTAAATACTCTTTAAAATCTAATACTGTCACATTATTAATGTTGTCGACATTTCTCGGTTTAATAACGGTCTGTTTCTTTAATACAAATACAAATTTCATATTGTATGTCTTTATTGTTCTTTAAATACATTTATTGTGAAGTATTGACATTGCTCTATTAAATGTCTTTATAATGCACATTGATTGTGTGCTATTGCGTGACATTAGACTCTAATGTTTAAAGATGCTAATCTGGTGTTTCAAGATGCGTTTCCCACGCAATATTTATTAATGTTAAAATTCAGGTTAGAATGTCAGTAACTTGGATAATCTGTTTATAAATATTAAACTACAGCTTTGTTATTCGCAAATAAACCTCGAGCTTGTATTTGTCTGAAGTGCTCATATATGTTATTGTGCAATGGCGTCTTTAGTTTTAAAGAGACATTACAAACAATTGTATCAAATGATCTGTAGAGATAGAAGATTGTTTAGACTTTAAAATGTAAATCAATTTCTCTTAGTATTTAGATATCCTCAACATAAGAAATTTAAATGCACATGGTTGAGCCAATCACATAAGGCATCTCTGTGCATCCACCAATCTTCATCTACTGAGCCGATCTCGATATGCTTTTCAAGCAAAGTATGTGAAGATATCAAGATAAGTAAATACACTCTTTAAATCTCTTAAAGGGACAGTGTACTGTAAAATAGTTTTTCCCTTAATGTGTTTACAATTGCTTTTTTTACCAACTGCAGAGTAAAAAATTTATGAAAATTAGCTTTTTGAGGTTTATTTCTGTATATTAAAGCTCTGATTTTGTGTTTTGAAGCCACAGCCTAATAAAATAGGTTGAGCTTGTAGATATAATCAGATCTTATTACTGTATCACATTGTGCACATATACTTGCTTCTTTATCTTACATCTGTTCATAAAACAATCACCAGTACTTTGAGAGAACAATGGAAAATCAACATTTTATTACCTTATCTCTGCTTTATCACACTGGGAGTGTAATTTCTTCTGCTGGCTGTGTTTACAAAGCTTATCTATAGCTGGTACGCGCGGCCACAAACTTTCAGAATAGGTGGGGATACCACATGCTAAATTTACAATTTCAAATGCCAATATAAGGGTAAAGGAGTTACTTGTAAACAATTTAATACACTCCAGCAGGTAAAGTGGATCAATGGGAACAAATTAAAGGGAAGAAAATTTTTGAGTAAACTGTCCCTTTAAAGGGACACTGTCCCAACAAATTTAGCATTGGTGATTGAGCATGAAATGTTGATCAACTTTATTCTTTAATCAGATTATCAAATTTTAACAGTTATCTTGTTATGTTTCTTTGCAAATCAATAATGATATTTTATATTACGGACAATTGTTTTATAAAAACATGGGTTGTCCTTGACGATTGTTGCATCAATTATTCCAAACAATCAAGTTCTGTCCAGAGTACTGAAGCAAATAAATTAGCTATTTACTGCCTTAATTTTAAAGTAATGATAGCAACATCACAATGAGCATTCATAATATGAGACAAGTTTTAAAGTTGATTCCAATAGAATACTCATTCAGAATGTATAAATCATTAATTTTTTAACTGTCTACCTTTAAGTATATTTTGAGTTCATGTCCCTTTAAATAAACATTTCACAATAATGGTTAAAATATCATAAACCTAGGCACCTTCCTTTTGCTAAATGAGTCTAACATATGAGTAAAGCAAATTAAGATTAAATTCTAGATTGTTTTACACACTGACTGAAATATATTTATTAAATGATGTCTTTTTTAGCCTTCAGTGTAGAGGGACATTAAGCTATATGTTATGTATGCATTTTGTATAATATTCTTATATTTGAACAACTTAATATGTTTTGTTATTCAATCATTATATTGTAATTATATATATTCTTGGATTAAATACATCTCTACATAGGCTATTTTGATGCTGATTGTTGTTTGCATATAGATGCCTTATATCATTGACTAAGATATGTGCATTTTTTTTTTTAGAAAACAAGTATATTTAAAGACTGAATGTAATTCTATAGTACTTTCTAAATATGTTTAAATTCTTGTATGATATTTTTTACAATCTATACAAAATATACTTTGTGATTGTCCCTTTAAGGACCCAAACATTTGGTATTTTTATTTAACATTGACAAAATAAACAAAAGGGGAATTTACATTCTATATAGATATTTGATGTCGAACCCAAGAGGTAAGATTGTAATAAATACATAATATTACTAAGTATAGTTAAATGACTCCACTAGAAAATTACATAGATTAACCTGGCATCCAATTACTAATTTTTAAAAATTATCAAGTTAAATGACCTACCATTCATAAATGTAATAATTTAAATAATTTCTATTAATTTTTTTAGATACCTAAGGAAGATACATGATCTTATACAATTATTTTTACATTCAACAACACTGTCACTTTCATGTAATTGAACCACTTCACCTTATTATATGTTAAACAAAAAATTATTTTACTACATATCCTAAATAATTGTAATATATACATTTTCAATATAAAAGCATTGAAGAATCTGACTCCCCAATTAATGTTATAAAATATATATTTATATTCTCGGAAGCATTTTATTTTCTAATATTAAAGCATTATTTTATCTTATGCATGTGCTTGTCAAATAGCCAACTACCAGTCATGGGAGTCCAAGTTTGATTTATTTACAGATTATATTGATATTTAGTAGAATCTGTTCAAAATAATGTATTTAATAATAAAATGTTTAGTATTAACATGTCAAAATATAATTAATCAAAAAAAATTAAATATTCCTGGAAGTCATCAGATGCCAATCTGAAAAGAAAAATAATAAAAATGGAACAAAGTTAATACACACGTTGTCAAATATTCATAAAATACATTTAAAATCATATGGTGTCTATGCTCTAACTTTGATCAACATTTTTTAAAGATAATCATTAAATTGATTTAAAATTCATGAAATACATACACCATTATATTGTTGATTAAAAATTCAATTTAAATATCCAAATTTCAAATTATACATAATAATGTATATCACATTTCAACAATATATGTATGCTGAACATAAATCTAATATTTCATGTCCATTCAAATACCTCTATATCAACTATAATATGTATTCCTTTTTCTGATTGTGATCCCTAAATATCTAATGATGAAATAAGTATGACTAATGTATGTAAGCTAACAATAATCAACATTCTTCATGTGATTCTTAACTAGCATGCACCAACCTGGATAATGCATGGTCTTTGAAAGTCAATTCAGGGGTAAACAGTTGATCTTCAATAGGTGTCTTATTCATCAGTTCATTAAATAGAGGACTGGGAAATACCATCTACAAAATAGAAAATCATCTAAGTGTCTCCAATAGGATGTCTCCACAGCCTTATTCTATCAAATAGTTTGCACTTACCATGTGAACATGTCTTTGTATGGTTTTCAAGGTCAGCAGAATTGAAAGATAATGCCAGACATGATCCCATTGGTATACTTCAATTTCAATCTTGGCTTTTTCCCCACTGTCAGTCTGGGCAATCTTGACTGTCAGGCTTCAAATTGTTCCCTTTCAGTCTTTAGATTAAGTCATCTCCCTAATGTAATAAATTTAATAAAAAAAAATTCATACAAGTGTGTGAATCAGTTCAGTACCCCTCTCCCACCCCCCATTTCATAATAAATATCTGTCACTAGCTTACTAAGCCTGTGTATGAACCTGTGTTATTTTCTAGCAAGTGTGAAGATGAGTCATATTGAGCATAAAAAACCTCTGTGTGACATTGAACCATAGTCATTCTAGAGTATCCCTTTCTGATTATGTACATTTTAAGTAATGTGTAAACAAAAATCTATTTATTAAAATGTATGCCATATGATGTTTTTGTGTACAAATCATGCCAGCAACAGTCCAAACATTTCTACTTACCATCTGATGTCCTCTTTAAAAACCAGGTGGCAAAGACTCGCTATAGGACCCAATGCCCAGAGCATCACCTATATTATGAAAATTAAAATTTATTCTAACATTTGATCAATACTAACATGTTTGCACAATTCTCTACTTGTCATTTCCCTAGAGTTCACATCTATTGAAAATACTACACAGTCTAACTTCTATTCTTTACCGTCTAAAGTGGCGGTTGATGACGTCTGCTCTGACATCAAGTCCCTCGTCCTGGAATTCCCCCTCTAGAACAGGATCATCCTCCTCATCTCTGAGGAGGTCTCTGTCCACCGGGACGGCCTGCAGCATCCCAGCCCGCTGTGCAATATTATGCAGGACGCTACAGGCTACAACGATCTTCGCCACCTTCTTTGGGTTGTACTGGAGTGCTCCTCCAGAACTGTCCAGGCACCTGAACCTCATCTTCAGGAGCCCGAACATCCGTTCAACCACCGCCCTGGTTCTCTTATGAGCCCTATTGTAGCGCTCCTCAGACACATCAGTCGGGCTACGCAAGGGGGTAATGAGCCAAGGCCGGCTCATATACCCAGAATCACCTATAAATTTTGAACAGAACATAATTCAAACAGAATACTTAAACTAGTATATTGTTGTATAATTTTTTTTTAGTTAAAAACCATAATCCATATTAAAACTTTTCAGAAACATACCAATAAAAAAATTTCTATATTATTTTGTATCTTCCCATTTCAGCTAAGACATGCTACATATGCGTATTGTTCTGAAAACAAACCTTGTGTAAAATGCTAAATACATGGTTACATTGCATTCTCTATCTGAACACTTAAGGTAAGACATGCTACATATCTGCATTTAAATAAAACTAGACATTAGCAGAAAGAGACAATGACAGGGTTAAATTGCATGAGATAATAGCTTCCCATTTCAGCTAAGACATGCTACATATGCGTATTGTTCTGAAAACAAACCTTGTGTAAAATGCTAAATACATGGTTACATTGCATTCTCTATCTGAACACTTAAGGTAAGACATGCTACATATCTGCATTTAAATAAAAATAGACATTAGCAGAAAGAGACAATGACAGGGTTAAATTGCATGAGATAATAGCTTCCCATTTCAGCTAAGACATGCTACATATGCGTATTGTTCTGAAAACAAACCTTGTGTAAAATGCTAAATACATGGTTACATTGCATTCTCTATCTGAACACTTAAGGTAAGACATGCTACATATCTGCATTTAAATAAAAATAGACATTAGCAGAAAGAGACAATGACAGGGTTAAATTGCATGAGATAATAGCTTCCCATTTCAGCTAAGACATGCTACATATGCGTATTGTTCTGAAAACAAACCTTGTGTAAAATGCTAAATACATGGTTACATTGCATTCTCTATCTGAACACTTAAGGTAAGACATGCTACATATCTGCATTTAAATAAAAATAGACATTAGCAGAAAGAGACAATGACAGGGTTAAATTGCATGAGATAATAGCTTCCCATTTCAGCTAAGACATGCTACATATGCGTATTGTTCTGAAAACAAACCTTGTGTAAAATGCTAAATACATGGTTACATTGCATTCTCTATCTGAACACTTAAGGTAAGACATGCTACATATCTGCATTTAAATAAAACTAGACATTAGCAGAAAGAGACAATGACAGGGTTAAATTGCATGAGATAATAGCTTCCCATTTCAGCTAAGACATGCTACATATGCGTATTGTTCTGAAAACAAACCTTGTGTAAAATGCTAAATACATGGTTACATTGCATTCTCTATCTGAACACTTAAGGTAAGACATGCTACATATCTGCATTTAAATAAAAATAGACATTAGCGTCGGTAAATAACAAATGGTTAAATTTAATTCTATAGCTGAACATGACGCTAACAGTTAAAAAATACAGGGCCAATTGTCAACATTATTAACCATGTTGAGCACAAATACTCACCAACGAGATAACCAGGGGGCATTTGTCTTTCCTCAAACTGGCTCCACAGGGACGACAGAGAGAGGATGCGGGCATCATGACAAGCCCCTCCAAAATTCGCATACACATGCATAATCCTCATCCGTGCGTCACAAACATACTGCACGTTGAGGCTATGAAAATGTTTGCGATTTCTGAAGGGCAAGTCATCAATTGGAGCACGCAGCGCAATGTGGGTACAATCTATGGCTCCCAAGACATTGGGCAATTGAGCAATATCAAAGAATTCCCGCTTCAGGCGCCTCCAATCACCATCATTCTGTGGGAATCCTATGTATTGCTTACTGATACGTACCATGGCGTTCAGAAAGTTATCAAACACCCCAGAGAATGTACCTTGAGCCAGGCCATGCATGTACAGTTCTCCGGATTGAAAACTCCCGGAGGCCAGGACGTATAGACAGCTTAGCATCTTACTCATGGGGGGAACAGCAGTCCTTATTTGTATACGTGGCTCCAAATGAGGTTTAAGAAGCTCGTAAAGGCCAATGAGCTGTTCGCGATCGAGCCGATACTTATCAAAAACCTCAAAGTCACTCATGTTTTCCAAGGTGGGTCTCACCCTGTAGACACGAGGACCTCGAACCAGACGACCCCTTCGTCTCGGTCTGAGCCGCCGAGGCTGCCTGATTCGACCAACAGCTAGTTCGCCAATAGCAGCACCAGCAGTGTCTACCATGTCATCGTCATCCATCTTTCAAAACAGCGTAACAAGGTATGCACTTGATCTGATGTGGATCACAAGTGATGCATTGGCCATGTTGTTTGGGGGATTTATAGTACAATTAGTCCAATGGTATTGAGTTTGTAATGATTGCTAATTGTATTCACTTGTTTGTATGTGAGCGGCGCGAATGCTTTCACAGTGGGCGTTTATTTGTTGTTTGCTGAAATGTTAGTTTCAAACAATGATTCTCAATGTGAAAGTGTCAAATATCACACATACAGTGCATGTTTGTAATGTTTGATCATATGCGTAATCAATATTTCTTAAACGCGATCTTCTAGTAACAAGCACACGTCCAGGTTAACATGAATGAAAGTGCATAGTTGTGTATAATGTGCATCGAATGTGATCGATCAATGTTGCTGCAACATTGTTTGTAAACGATAAAGTAACATCTGTAGTATTGTATATATAAGTGATTTCAGAGCTGTCAATATTGTATGCGTCCCTTTAAAATCGCAATAATAATTCCGAACTTCCCGTCTGCCATCTGTAGTATTGTATATATAAGTGATTGCCGAGCAGTCAATATTGTATGCGTCCCTTTAAAATCGCACTAATACTGAATAACTTCCCGTCTGCCATCTGTAGTATTGTATATATAAGTGATTGCCGAGCTGTAAATATTGTATGCGTCCCTTTCAAATCGCAGTAATACTGAATAACTTCCGGCTGTCATCTGTAGTATTGTATATATAAGTGATTGCCGAGCTGTCAATATTGTATGCGTCCCATTCAAATCGCAATAATAATTCCGAACTTCCCATCTGCCATCTGTAGTATTGTGTATATAAGTGATTGCCGAGCTGTAAATATTGTATGCGTCCCTTTCAAATCGCACTAATGCTGAATAACTTCCGGCTGTCATCTGTAGTATTGTATATATAAGTGATTTGCGATCTGACAATATTTATTAATTGTCCCATTCAAATCGCCCTAATGCTGAATAACTTCCCGTCTGCCATCTGTAGTATTGTGTATATAAGTGATTGCCGAGCTGTCAATATTGTATGCGTCCCATTCAAATCGCACTAATACTGAATAACTTCCGGCTGTCATCTGTAGTATTGTATATATAAGTGATTGCCGAGCTGTCAATATTGTATGCGTCCCATTCAAATCGCACTAATACTGAATAACTTCCGGCTGTCATCTGTAGTATTGTATATATATGTGATTGCCGAGCTGTCAATATTGTATGCGTCCCATTCAAATCGCACTAATACTGAATAACTTCCGGCTGTCATCTGTAGTATTGTATATATAAGTGATTTGCGATCTGACAATATTTCTTAATTGTCCCATTCAAATCTCCCTAATAATGCTGTTCCAAACAGTTGTTTACGTATATGTTGTATTGTAGTATTGAGTGTTAAAGTTCCTAAAGGGGCGGTACAGTGGTGAATCTGTGATGTGTATGGTTGAATCTTGTAATGACGTCATGATATTATTAACCTGCCTATGTAGTTGTGAAATCCTCATTGTGTTGTTGTATTTGACTACATTGTTATTGTGTGCTGAATAAAATCTAAATGTGTGCTTTGTGGTTGCGTGATGGGTGATGCGTGTTATGTACATATACGTATATATTGTGATTGTGTCCCACATATGCTGACTTCTATATAGCGGTGTGGCATTGTTGTTCCTTCCCATAAAGTGACATCTGTAATCTGGGGTAAGGATGTTCTTCTTGTACGTAATTCCTAATGGTTTATTGTGAGTGAATCATGATGTTAAAAGTACAGTAAAATCCATATGTTGTGTTTTGTGATTCCTCTAGAAAATGTAATGTGTTTTTCCCCCATCATTTGAATGCACATGTATGAGTGAATGTTAAAAGTAATGTATGTGCATCCATGAGTGATCATGTGTTAAGCCTATGTAGATATGCTGTTGCTGCAAGCATATGAGTTGAATAACTGAAATGCAATAATAAAGGTAAATGAGAGGTGTTTCCCATTGTGTAGTGTTTGTGAATCCAGAAATGTGTCTAGAATTTTATTTTAATTTTAAATGTAATTTTATTGAAATAATAATGTGTTACTAGTGATGTGGATTTGTAGTTGATGTAATCTAAAAGTGTGAAACAAATTTATGGTGTTGTGAATATTTAATAATTAAAAACCATAAGTCCACCATAGGGAAATAGTCATTTCTTAATCTATTTATCATCGCTAGGTCTAACGCATAAAATCATGTATTTTCTAGCGCTGGTATTTGGAGTTTTTCAGTCTACGCTATTTGCGTGCGTTAGGGAAATGAGGGTTTCGCGTGCACGAGCACGTCTTCCCAATAGAAGTCAATGGAGGCTCTAAAGATTTCTAATTTTTTTTTCTAAGACTGGTTTTCCTCGTAAAGTGAGTGACGTCATGAGCTTGTGTGAAAAAGTAACTAAATCGTGTTGTTTTTGTAATAAATAAAAATTTTGTGTATGTCATGTGGTGTATATTGTTTGTATGCATCGATGAGTGTATGTTTGTGATAATGTTATTAGTTAGATGTAGGTATATGAGGGTCTTTTCCCGTGTGTCAATGTAAGTCAATGGGAAAATGGATTTTTGTGGATTTATTTCAAACACCCGAGATCTCGCAACTTTAATCCTTTGTATTTTAACGAAAACAAAATAAATATGAAAAATAAAGATAGTGTAGTGTTTGTATGAGTGTAAGAGTACTTTGTGTAATATTTGTTTTGTGATTCGTGGATGTTTTTTTTGTCGGTATATGTTTACTACTGGGTCTGAGGTGGCGGTAGAAAGGTGAGCGTTAGGTGTATTTTGAGTCGCGGTAAATAAACTCTAAATACCGGAGTGCGTAAGAAACCAGCGTTAGGAGCCTCTAACGCTGGTTTTCACGGTTAACGCCGAACTCTAAATCTAGGCCTAAGTCTGTGAAAGCAGTATGTGTTTGCTACACAAGAAAATAAAGGTATGAATTTTATTATCGCTCCGTTCATGTGCTTTCAATGTGCCAATGATACTATCTTTACAACACCTCACCTAGTTTGAAGATTGTTTATAAAGGGACTTTTTTGCATTGCTGTATTTGGACTGCAAACTTTTCGGGTTTGTTTGTACTAATCTGTGTCGGGAGAGGCACCGACACCGCCCTTTCAGCTTCAACCTTGATCATCTGCAGTTTTCCTTTCTGTGCACTCACTCTCTCCTGTTTCTAATACAAATTAATGTCAGATTGATTCAAGCTAATGCTCACACAGTTATTATACTTATATTTACCTATTAAAGGGATATGAACCACAAATGTTTTATTGTATGATTCAAATAGGGCATACATTTTTTAACAACTTTCCAGTTTACTTCTATTATTAATTTAGCTTTATTCTCTTGTAATCCTTTATTGAAGGAGCAGCAATGGACTACTGGGAGCTAGATGAATTTATTAGTAAGCCAATGGCTAGAGGCATATATGTGCAGCCACCAATCAGCATCCAGCTCCTGAGTCTACTTGGGTATGATTTTCAACAAAGGATCCCAAGAGAAGTAAGCAAATTAGATAATAGAACTAAATTGGGAAGTTGTTTAAAATTGTATTCTCTCTAAGTCATACAGGAAAAAATGTGTATTTCATATTCCTTTAATAGGTAAATATAAGGATAGTAACTGTGTGAAACTGTGAACATTAGCTTGAATTAATCTGACATAAATTTGTTGTATTCTGAATCATACAAGAAAAAAATCCTCCTACATTTTTTGTTTCTTGTCCCTTTATCTTCACTAGCTTAATATACAGTTAGCGGACGTATTAGTTAAATCTTTAATGAAAATATGTTCATTTATTTTAAAAGTAGGATACTATTTTAATGAAAAGATCTCTAGGAAATATACTGAATAGAAAACCATTTATTGTACACAGTTTAAGATTATCAGATAGATATGTTTATGTTTAAAATGTATTTTTTGTTGTTATTTTATTTATCTGAAAGAAGTCACATAAATGAGCAATCTATCCTAGCTTTATTACATTAACAAGGCCCAGCAAGTAGTAGGCAAGGTACCATTGTTAGAAGCTCTCACACTGAAGCCTATACAAATAAAAGTGCAATATCGTTATCCACTTATCCCATTTCAATTTCTCTTCCTTAAAGGGATGTGAAATCCAATTTTCTTTCTTTTATGATTCAGATAGACCATACATTTCTAAACAAATTTCCAATTTACTTCAGTTATCAATTTTGCTTCATTCTCTTTGTATCCCTTATTGAAGGAACAGCAGTGCACTACTGGTAGCTAGATGAAAACATTGGTAAGCCAATGCATTTCTGCAGCCACCAATCAGCAGCTAGCTACCAGCTCTTGAGCCTACCTAGGTATGCTTTTCAAGAAAGGATACCAAGAGAACTTAGCAAATTTGATCATGCAAATCAAATAGAACGTTGTTAGCAATTGTATGCTGTATCTGAATCATGAACATTTAGGGCTAGATTACAAGTGGAGTGCTAATTTATTGTGCACCTGTAAACGGGCAAATTAGCCCTTTTTACGGGCGCACGATAAATAACCAGCCATTACAAATGGCTGATTAATGCTACAGCAAGATCACGGTAGCAATTAGCGCTTTAAAAATTAACCAGATATCAGAACCCAATTGCCCCCAATTGCTCCCAAACTTAAGTGTAAGCTTCAGTTTTTATTAACAAGAGAAGTAGCATCTTTATATTTTCAAAAAATAACTACACAAAGCAGTTTTTAGGGTTTACAGTGAGTGGGTGTGGGATGTTAGAAAAAAACGGCACTGAAAAGTGCCTTTACATTGCGGTCTATGGGGACTGTGTGTTCACTCTAAATATATACACACATTAACACATACATTTATATGTATATAAGCATATACATATATATTTACATTTGCTGCCCATTGCTGCGCTAGGTTCTCTGCTGTGTCTCATGGCATAAGAAGGAGGCTACCATTGGAGCCTATAGAAGTCCTGCAATGCGAACACGAGGTCGTGTTCACATTGCGCCTCAGCTCTAATACCAGCTCACAATTGCTTGCGCTGGTATTACAAATGGAGCGCAAATATCACGCTCTTAAAAACGCAATTTTGAACTCCACTTGTAATCTGACCCTTAATTTTGACTTTCATGTCCCATTAATATTCACATTCTTTATAAGTTGAAATAGAGATCACCCAATCTATTTGCTAGAAAATATGACCTCAACCTCTGAATCATCTGTAATCGGCCTTAAAGAATAATAATCAACACATATCAGTGTCATTACATATAGCTTCTATTTGTAAAATCGCAACATGCCTTCCATGGGTCCATGACAGCTGATCTGGATATATTATTAAAAATATAGAAAACTGTGAATGTAAAAACAGGTAAATAAATTCTCAAATATGTGTGATTCCAATTAGCAAACATAGGAAACCATATAATCTTATTGTATAGTCTCTGCTCCTCTGACTTTCACAGGTCTAGAATCAGGAAGTATAAAATGCGTAAGCTCTGAAGTCAAAGGACAAAGTGCAAGTATTGCTAAAGAATGGAGCCCCAGTACTCAGTAGCAATATACAGATAAAAAAATGAATCCAGCTTCTGGTGATATTGCATATTTAAAATAATGAAACTTTTTACAAAGCTTGTTAAAATTACAGTCTAGATTACGAGTGGCACGCTAACTGTTGTGCGCAAGTGAAAAGGGGTTTATCGTGGCTCCTTACACAAGTCGGAAGTAGCGCCTGTATTATAGGCTGAAAGTAAATGCGTTTGCTTGTGCACAATTGACGTGCGTCGGGTTAGTGTAACTTCAGAGCTCTGGTTAACTGTTAGGCGAGTCAAAAAAGTTGCATAAACACATCAAAAGTATATATAAAAGTAATAACACTATCTAATAAAAAATATTTTAAAAAAATAGCAATAAAAAGTTAAAAGGGCTCAAAGATATGAGGATCTCAGGTGTAAGAAAAAAAAGGACTGCAAAGGGCTTTAACATAGAGATACATACATACATACATGTCTAAATATGTAAATGTAAGTATGTGTATATATATAGGTATATATATATATATATATATATGTATGTCTATATATCTGTACATATGTATTTATGTATTCATATGTATATATATATATATGTATTTACAGACATATATACACATATAAACACATAAATACATATGTACACATATATACACATATGTTTAAGTGCATTATATCCCTTTGCAGTCAAGTAGCTGAAAACCTATAAAAGCATATTTATGCAGTATTCATAATTAATAAAGTGTTTAACTGTGTATGTACTGTAAATATTTTGCATTCCAATGTTCTTCAGATATGGGAATATGTTCTAAGTATTTAAAAAAAGATATTCCTATGTATATATATATATATATATATATATATATATAGTGACCATATTGCCGCTTTAAAAATGGACACATATGAAAAATACATATGTCAGGGCTGTTTTCAGGGCTGTTTAAAGAAATGTTTTGTATATGAACCCTGACATATGTATTTTTCATATGTGTCCCTTTTTAAAGCGGCAATATGGTCACCCTATATATATATATACAGATATAGATATATATTTAACCAAAAAAACATTATATAAATGTATTTAAGAATAAATAGAACATCTGCTATGTGAAGAACATTGAAGTGTGAAATATTCATATTTAATGTCAGGTTAGCGCACCTGAGAAAATGCGATGGGGTTTATGAGACTTGTTAGGTGTTAGGTTTTTTTTTTTCCACGTTTTGTGCTCCATCGAAGTCTATTGTGCTCCATTGAAGATATTTGGAGATCAGCTTTTTGTGCGCGGCAGGTTAGCATTAGTGTGAAAACATTTCACTTTCAACTTCTAATAAGCTTACTACCTGGAGCGATAAATAGCACACCACTCATAATACCACAAAGATCTAATAATAGACTGCTCACTAAGTTTAAAGACACTTTAATCTATCATATGATCTGAGCTGCAACT
Organism: Bombina bombina; assembly: GCF_027579735.1. Lineage (NCBI taxonomy): Eukaryota > Metazoa > Chordata > Amphibia > Anura > Bombinatoridae > Bombina > Bombina bombina. The sequence goes on along the minus strand of NC_069500.1, from coordinate 610,331,304 downwards.
TTTTAAGATATATATATATTGCTAATCAGCAATAATATTTCAGATTTGAAATGTTAATATTAATATTAATTTTAGTTATAATGAATCTAAGACTTACAATTATACTTATAGTGCATTTTCATTATAAGTTTACACTAAGCTGAATATAAAAAAAGCTGAAGACTATATTTATGTCCTAGTACCTGAGAAGCTAAAAATCAGCTGCCCTTTATACCTCTCCAATTCCAACCATTTTAGCTCACATGTGTCTCACATATTTTATACCAGAGAAATACACTGTAAAATTTCCTTCCTACCTAAATCCTGCTGGCATAGGCAAGGACACAAATGCTCCTGTAACAGCAACCACAGCATATATTTGTTAGTAACTGAGCAATTGATAACAAAAAACAGAAAAATTGTGTTTTACTTTATGAGTGTGGGGGGTAGTTATCAAGCCGTCAACCTCAAATACGCTGGAATTCCGCAGCGTATTTGTGGCGAGGCTGATTCGCCTTAGTTATCAAAGGCTAGACACCGGCAAAAGTAGAATTTTGTGACGTAAACTTCGATCCGCCGGACTCAGTCCGACACAGATCAATTCTTACGTCACTCCAGATGTTCCGCACACAAGTGCGGCACAATCTGACTACTTTTGGTAGTTATCAAAAAACTAGCAGGTACGCTCGGCACTTTTCCGGCCCAGCATACCTGGTTTTCAAACCGCCGCCCTGGAGGCGGCGGATCCCATAGGAAAGTTCGCTGCTGCCAGACATCCCATTGATTCCTATAGGAGCTGTCTACATCTAACACCCTAACATGTACCCCGAGTCTAAACACCCCTAATCTGTCCCCCCCTACACCGCCGCAACTAAATAAAGTTATTACCCCCTAAACCGCCGCTCCCGGAGCCCACCGCAAGCTACTCTATACATATTAACCCCTAAACCGCCGCTCCCGGAGCCCACCGTAAGCTACTCTATACATATTAACCCCTAAACCGCTGCTCCCTGACCCCGCCGCAACTATAATAAATGTATTAACCCCTAAACCGCCGCACCCGGACACCGCCGCAACCTACATTATACCTAGTAACCCCTATCCTGCCCCCCCTATACTGCCGCCCTCTATAATAAAGTTATTAACCCCTATCCTGCTGATCCCACACCTCGCCGCAACTAAATAAATAGTTTAACCCCTAAACCGCCGCTCCCGAACCCTGCCACAACCTATATTAAATTTATTAACCCCTAATCTGCCCCCCTACACCGTCGCCACCTATAATACATTTATTAGCCCCTATCCTGCCCCCCACTACACCGCCGCCACTGTAATAAATTTATTAACCCCTAAACCTAAGTCTAACACTAAGCCTAACACCCCCCTAACTTAAATATTAATTAAATAAATTAAATAATATTTCTATTATTAACTAACGGCTAGATTTAGAGTTTTGTTGGTAACGACCCGAAAAGCTAACGCCGGCTTTTTTCTGGCCGCACCATAAAAATAACTCTGGTATTGAGAGTCCACATAAAGGCTGCGTTAGGCTCCAAAAAAGGAGCGTAGAGCATATTTAACGCAGCTTCAACTCTCGATACCAGAGTTGCTTATGCAAGCGGCCAGCCTCAAAAACGTGCTTGTGCATGATTCCCCCATAGAAAACAATGGGGCTGTTTGAGCTGAAAAAAAACCTAACACCTGCAAAAAAGCCGCGTTCAGCTCCTAACGCAGCCCCATTGTTTGCTATGGGGAAACACTTCCTACGTCTGCACCTAACACCCTAACATGTACCCCGAGTCTAAACACCCCTAGCCTTACACTTATTAACCCCTAATCTGCCGCCCCCGCTATCGCTGACCCCTGCATATTATTTTTAACCCTTAATCTGCCGCTCCGTAAACCGCCGCTACTTACATTATCCTTATGTACCCCTAATCTGCTGCCCCTAACACCGCCGACCCCTATATTATATTTATTAACCCCTAATCTGCCCCCCACAACGTCGCCTCCACCTGCCTACACTTATTAACCCCTAATCTGCCGAGCGGACCGCACCGCTATCATAATAAAGTTATTAAACCCTAATCCGCCTCACTAACCCTATAATAAATAGTATTAACCCCTAATCTGCCCTCCCTAACATCGCCGACACCTAACTTCAATTATTAACCCCTAATCTGCCGACCAAATCTCGCCGCTATTCTAATAAATGTATTAACCCCTAAAGCTAAGTCTAACCCTAACACTAACACCCCCCTAACTTAAATATAATTTAAATCTAACGAAATTAATTAACTCTTATTAAATAAATTATTCCTATTTAAAGCTAAATACTTACCTGTAAAATAAATCCTAATATAGCTACAATATAAATTATAATTATATTATAGCTATTTTAGGATTAATATTTATTTTAAAGGTAACTTTGTATTTATTTTAACCAGGTACAATAGCTATTAAATAGTTAAGAACTATTTAATAGCTAAAATAGTTAAAATAATTACAAAATTACCTGTAAAATAAATCCTAACCTAAGTTACAATTAAACCTAACACTATACTATCATTAAATTAATTAAATAAAATACCTACAATTACCTACAATTAAACCTAACACTACACTATCAATACATTAATTAAATACAATACCTACAAATAACTACAATGAAATAAACTAACTAAAGTACAAAAAATAAAAAAGAACTAAGTTACAAAAAATAAAAAAATATTTACAAACATAAGAAAAATATTACAACAATTTTAAACTAATTACACCTACTCTAAGCCCCCTAATAAAATAACAAAGACCCCCAAAATAAAAAATGCCCTACCCTATTCTAAATTACTAAAGTTCAAAGCTCTTTTACCTTACCAGCCCTGAACAGGGCCCTTTGCGGGGCATGCCCCAAGAAGTTCAGCTCTTTTGCCTGTAAAAAAACCCACATACAATACCCCCCCCAACATTACAACCCACCACCCACATACCCCTAATCTAACCCAAACCCCCCTTAAATAAACCTAACACTAAGCCCCTGAAGATCATCCTACCTTGTCTTCACCTCACCGGGTATCACCGATCGGTCCTGGCTCCAAAATCTTCATCCAACCCAAGCGGGGGCTGGCGATCCATCATCCGGTGGCTGAAGAGGTCCAGAAGAGGCTCCAAAGTCTTCATCCTATCCGGGAAGAAGAGTAGATCCGGACCGGCAACCATCATCTTCCAAGCGGCATCTTCTATCTTCATCCGATGAGGACCGGCTCCATCCTGAAGACCTCCACCGCGGACCCATCTTCATCCGGCGACGTCCAACTGAAGAATGACGGTTCCTTTAAGGGACGTCATCCAAAATGGCGTCCCTCGAATTCCGATTGGCTGATAGGATTCTATCAGCCAATCGGAATTAAGGTAGGAATATTCTGATTGGCTGATGGAATCAGCCAATCAGAATCAAGTTCAATCTGATTGGCTGATCCAATCAGCCAATCAGATTGAGCTCGCATTCTATTGGCTGTTCCGATCAGCCAATCAGATTGAACTTGATTCTGATTGGCTGATTCCATCAGCCAATCAGAATATTCCTACCTTAATTCCGATTGGCTGATAGAATTCTATCAGCCAATCGGAATTCGAGGGACGCCATCTTGGATGACATAATTTAAAGGAACCGTCATTCTTCAGTTGGACGTCGCCGGATGAAGATGGGTCCGTGGTGGAGGTCTTCAGGATGGAGCCGGTCCTCATCGGATGAAGATAGAAGATGCCGCTTGGAAGATGATGGTTGCCGGTCCGGATCTACTCTTCTTCCCGGATAGGATGAAGACTTTGGAGCCTCTTCTGGACCTCTTCAGCCACCGGATGATGGATCGCCAGCCCCCGCTTGGGTTGGATGAAGATTTTGGAGCCAGGACCGATCGGTGATACCCGGTGAGGTGAAGACAAGGTAGGATGATCTTCAGGGGCTTAGTGTTAGGTTTATTTAAGGGGGGTTTGGGTTAGATTAGGGGTATGTGGGTGGTGGGTTGTAATGTTGGGGGGGGGGTATTGCATGTTTTTTTTTACAGGCAAAAGAGCTGAACTTCTTGGGGCATGCCCCGCAAAGGGCCCTGTTCAGGGCTGGTAAGGTAAAAGAGCTTTGAACTTTAGTAATTTAGAATAGGGTAGGGCATTTTTTTATTTTGGGGGGCTTTGTTATTTTATTAGGGGGCTTAGAGTAGGTGTAATTAGTTTAAAATTGTTGTAATATTTTTCTTATGTTTGTAAATATTTTTTTATTTTTTGTAACTTAGTTCTTTTTTATTTTTTGTACTTTAGTTAGTTTATTTCATTGTAGTTATTTGTAGGTATTGTATTTAATTTATTTATTGATAGTGTAGTGTTAGGTTTAATTGTAGGTAATTGTAGGTATTTTATTTAATTAATTTATTGATAGTGTAGTGTTAGGTTTAATTGTAACTTAGGTTAGGATTTATTTTACAGGTAATTTTGTAATTATTTTAACTATTTTAGCTATTCAATAGTTCTTAACTATTTAATAGCTATTGTACCTGGTTAAAATAAATACAAAGTTACCTGTAAAATAAATATTAATCCTAAAATAGCTATAATATAATTATAATTTATATTGTAGCTATATTAGGGTTTATTTTACAGGTAAGTATTTAGCTTTAAATAGGAATAATTTATTTAATAAGAGTTAATTAATTTCGTTAGATTAAAATTATATTTAACTTAGGGGGGTGTTAGTGTTAGGGTTAGACTTAGCTTTAGGGGTTAATACATTTATTAGAATAGCGGCGAGATTCGGTTGGCAGATTAGGGGTTAATAATCGAAGTTAGGTGTCGGCGACGTTGTGGGGGGCAGGTTAGGGGTTAATAAATATAATATAGGGGTCGGCGATGTTAGGGCAGCAGATTAGGGGTACATAGGGATAATGTAGCTGGCGGCGGCGTGCGGACGGCAGATTAGGGGTTAATAAGTGTAGGTAGCTGGCGGCGACGTTGTGGGGGGCAGATTAGGGGTTAATAAATATAATATAGGGGTCGGCGGTGTTAGGGGCAGCAGATTAGGGGTACATAAAGATAACGTAGGTGGCGGTCGGCAGATTAGGGGTTAAAAAATGTAATCGAGTTGCGGCAATGTGGGGGGACCTCGGTTTAGGGGTACATAGGTAGTTTATGGGTGTTAGTGTACTTTAGAGTACAGTAGATAAGAGCTTTATGAACCGGCGTTAGCCCAGAAAGCTCTTAACTACTGACTTTTTTCTGCGGCTGGAGTTCAGACACGACTCTAAATACCGGAGTTAGAAAAATCCCATTGAAAAGATAGGATACGCAATTTACGTAAGGGGATCTGCGGTATGGAAAAGTCGCGGCTGAAAAGTGAGCGTTAGACCCTTTTTTGAGTGACTCCAAATGCCGGAGGTAGCCTAAAACCAGCGTTAGGAGCCTCTAACGCTGGTTTTCACGGCTAACGCCAAACTCTAAATCTAGGCCTAAATTAATCCTATTTAAAACTAAATACTTACCTTTAAAATAAACCCTAATATAGCTACAATATAAATAATAATTTTAGCTATCTTAGGATTTATTTTTATTTTATAGGTAACTTTCAATTTATTTTAACTAGGTACAATAGCTATTAAATAGTTATTAACTATTTAATAGCTACCTAGCTAAAATAAAGAGAAATTTACCTGTAAAATAAAAACTAACCTAAGTTACAATTACACTTAATACTACACTATACTTTAATAAATTTTTCCTATTTAAAACTAAATACTTACCTGTAAAATAAACCCTAAGATAGCTGCAATGTAATTAATAATTACATTGTAGCTATTTTAGGATTTATTTTTATTTTACAGGTAACTTTGTATTTATTTTAGCTAGTTAGAATAGTTATTAAATAGTTATTAACTATTTAATAACTACCTAGCTAAAAGAAATACAAAATTACCTGTAAAATAAATCCTAACCTAAGTTACAATTAAACCTAACACTACACTATCATTAAATAAATTAAATAAATTAAATACAAATAACTACAATTAAATACAATTATATAAACTAACTAAAGTACAAAAAATAAAAAAAGCTAAGTTACAAAAAATAAAAAAATAGGTTACAAATATTTAAAAAATATTACAACAATTTTAAGCTAATTACACCTAATCTAAGCCCCCTAATAAAATAACAAAGCCCCCAAAATAAAAAAAATCCCTACCCTATTCTACACTAAAAAAGTTCAAAGCTCTTTTACCTTACCAGCCCTTAAAAGGGCTTTTTGTCGTGCATGCCCCAAAGAAAACTGCTCTTTTGCCTGTAAAAGAAAAATACAAACCCCCCCTAACATTAAAACCCACCACCCACATACCCCTAATCTAACCCAACCCCCCCTTAAAATAACCTAACACTAATGGGGGGGTTGTATTTTTCTTTTACAGGCAAAAGAGCAGTTTTCTTTGGGGCATGCCCCACAAAAGGCCCTTTTAAGGGCTGGTAAGGTAAAAGAGCTTTGAACTTTTTAATGTAGAATATGGTAGGGATTTTTTTTATTTTGGGGGGCTTTGTTATTTTATTAGGGGGCTTAGATTAGGTGTAATTAGCTTAAAATTGTTGTAATATTTTTTAAATTTTTGTAACCTATTTTTTTATTTTTTGTAACTTAGCTTTTTTATTTTTTGTACTTTAGTTAGTTTATGTAATTGTATTTAATTGTAGTTATTTGTATTTAATTTATTTAATTTATTTAATTTATTTAATTTATTTAATGATAGTGTAGTGTTAGGTTTAATTGTAACTTAGGTTAGGATTTATTTTCCAGGTAATTTTGTATTTCTTTTAGCTAGGTAGTTATTAAATAGTTAATAATTATTTAATAACTATTCTAACTAGCTAAAATAAATGCAAAGTTACCTGTAAAATAAAAATAAATCCTAAAATAGCTACAATGTAATTATTAATTACATTGTAGCTATCTTAGGGTTTATTTTACAGGTAAGTATTTAGTTTTAAATAGGAATAATTTATTTAAGTATAGTGTAGTGTTAGGTGTAATTGTAACTTAGGTTAGTTTTTATTTTACAGGTAAATTTCTCTTTATTTTAGCTAGGTAGCTATTAAATAGTTAATAACTATTTAATAGCTATTGTACCTAGTTGTACAATAGCTATTAAAAAGTTATAGTTACCTATAAAATAAAAATAAATCCTAATATAGCTACAATATAATTATTATTTATATTGTAGCTATATTAGGGTTTATTTTAAAGGTAAGTATTTAGTTTTAAATAGGATTAATTTAGTTAATAATAGAAATATTATTTAGATTTATTTAATTAATATTTAAGTTAGGGGGGTGTTAGGCTTAGTGTTAGACTTAGGTTTAGGGGTTAATAAATTTATTACAGTGGCGGCGGTGTAGTGGGGGGCAGGATAGGGGTTAATAAATGTATTATAGGTGGCGACGGTGTAGGGGGGGCAGATTAGGGGTTAATAAATTTAATATAGGTTGCGGCAGGGTCCGGGAGTGGCGATTTAGGGGTTAAACTATTTATTTAGTTGCGGCGAGGGGCGGGATCAGCAGGATAGGGGTTAATAACTTTATTATAGAGGGCGGCGGTATAGGGGGGGCAGGATAGGGGTTACTAGGTATAATGTAGGTTACGGCGGTGTCCGGGAGCGGCGGTTTAGGGGTTAATACATTTATTATAGTTGCGGCGGGGTCTAGGAGCGGCGGTTTAGGGGTTAGTAGCTTTATTGAGTTGCGGGGGGCTCCGGGGGCACCGGTATAGGGGGTAGAACAGTGTAGTTTAGTGTGGGGGCTTAGTGACAGCTAGCAATAAAGCTGTAAAAAAGCCGAAGAGCAGCGAGATCGGATGAGTGATAACTCTCACAATCCGCTGCTCATCACCCCGTACTTGGTGCGCGGCTTTTTGACAGCTTTATTGATAACTTAGGCGAATTTTTTCAGGTCTGCGGCGGCGATGGTAGGCGAGCTTAGGCGGGCGTATTGGGCCGGCGAAGGCAGGAAAGTTGATACGTTGATAACTATCCCCCTGTGTCTTTTCAAGGGAGGTTGATTAATAAGAAAATTAGGAATTAAAATATACACTATTAAACCTTTTAAATGAAAGATTAACACCAGGTAGATTTAATAAAAAGAATGACAAGTAATGTCATAGTGCATAAATTAATGATATCTGTTATAAACATATGATACAAGATGCTAGAGGTATTTATTAGCATCAAAATGTAATTATGCTTTTTCTAATTACAGTTAATTGACATATACATTCATTTCCTCCTTTATAACCATTTTATTAAAAGCTCCAGCAATAAAATGGCAAAAAAAAAAAGCTTTATAGTCTAGATTATGTAAGAACATTATATGGAAATCATTTATTCCGCCAGAACACACTGAAAATATGTAAAAAAAAAAAAATATGAGCTGAAGCAAAAGTAAGACACAAGTCCATAAACCTTGCATCAATAAGACAGTTTGATTAAACACAGAAGAAACATATGGAAACTCGTGTTATAAATCTTCTTGTGAAGCAAATGATGTAACATTTTCTGAAAGTGAAACATTCATATGTTTTTAAGTTTTAAATTCATATAAAACAACACTGGGCAAAACATGAGAGCTCTGTAAGCCGTGCAAGAGAACACTGCAAAACTAATGAAATGATCGATAGATTTTTATTTATTCTATTTATTCACTTATAACTTGAGACACTCTAGGCCACGTATACAAATGATTTAACCTACTACTGACTGGGCAGGGAATTCATGACTTTTTGTTCAACCTTATTTACAAAATTGTATTTTATTGTTTGTAATTTAGCATCACTAACCTAACCTTATTGTTTATGTTAGAAATATAATGTACTCCACACAAGCTTTGCAAAACCCTGTGTACTCTGTTGGTTCTTTATTATTATTATTTTTATTATGATTTAATTGTTTGTTTTATTTTATTTATTTAGTTAGTTATTTCTTTATGATATTAAAGTAAAATCTGGTACATAATACAATGCACTGAAGCATATGCAAATCAGCCAGTACAATACTGTTATCCATGAACCTTGCATTAACAAAATGCTGGAACATGGAACCTTATACAGATATGTCTCTCCACTGTTATACATAGATAACATAGCATATGCTGGGTAGCATCGGTAAAAGGCTTTAAGGGTCTAATTGTCTAAGCCAGCAATTTAATTTTATGAGATGTCTGTCTTAAATTTAGGCCTTTTGATTTGAGCTGTAACTTGCATAGACATAAAGGGACAGTCTAGTCAAAATTAAACTTTAATGAGTCAGATAGGGCATGCAATTTTAAACAACTTTCCATTTTACTTTTATTATCAAATTTGCTTTGTTCTCTTGGTATTCTTTGTTGAAGGCTAAACCTTGGCAGGCTCATAGGCTGATTTTTAAGACCTTGAAAGCCACCTCTTATCTCAGTGCATTTTGATAGTTTTTCACAGCTAGACAGTGCTAGTTCATGTGTGTCATATAGATAACAGTGTGCTCACTCCTGTGGAGTTATGTATGAGTCAGCACTGATTGGCTAAAATCCAAGGCTGTCAAAAGAACTGAGATTAAGGGGGCAGTCTGCATAGGCTTAGATACAAGGTAATCACAGAGGTAAAAAGTATATAATATAACCGTTTTAGTTATGCAAAACTGGGGAATGGGTAATGAAAGTATTATCTATCTTTTGAAACAATAAACATTTTCAAGTAGACTGTCCCTTTATGTTTGGTTTCAGATATTTTACATAGAGTAATTCTGGAAAAAAATAAAAATGCATTAAAATAACACTTTAAGCTCCTCATTCTATACTAACAGTTATATTACATTACACAAACTTAGCAATTCCAAATGTTTTGCAGCCAGGTGATAACCCTCATCCAGTCATGCCTTTAAGATGCAGTCAGCATTGTGATATCCAATCCACACTGTAAAAAGATAACAACCGGGCTGCAATGGAATACATGCTCTATGACTATCCGTGTGGTGAATTTACATGTCAGTGGCCTATCAAGTTACATTCTATCTGTAATCATGAGTGATTCGCTCCACTCATAACCCCCCCCCCCCCCCACTCAATTTTTATTTGCAAAGAAATCTTTCTATGTGGTTAAAAGGTTGGTGCTGGTAGCTATGCAGGTTTGTAGATGAAATGTTTTTGTATTAAAGGCAGGTGCTTCCCAATACAGCGGATGCCTATAAGGAAGTGAAATTTCTCCTGTCAATGTTATAGAACATTAATCAACTTCACCTAGGTTTATTTACTGCCCTACAACAAGCTAATACACGCACTTATGCACAACGGCATCTGCGCATGATGGTGCAAGATAAGCTGTTAGTAACCCATGGCATAATCTTTTTTTATATTTTTCTTTTCAGTGAGTGTTGAAAGGTTTCCACTCACTGTAGCATTGGCAGAATTGTTTCTCAGTTGTTGAATCTGGTATCTGTCAACCCTTTCAGATTGCAGTTCTTCCTATATACCTTGTTCTGTTGTCACCTATGAAAGAAAATGACAAATAATTTGACCTACTTTTTTTTACTACTCTTAAATTTTGTTACAGTGAAAATAGACATTTTCTCTTAAGAGGGTAAAAAATAGGAACTGTGACTAATGTTGGAATTTAGCTAGAAGACAGCTTAGGTTTCATGAGGTAGGGTTGAATGTTTGAGAGATTTTGGCTTTATAGCATGATGATGACTGATTTCAAAGAATTATTTATTTGTAACTCTTAAATGTTTTCTGTGTTTGCTGTGGTTGTACAGTATTTGAGAGTCTGCAGGTGTTGGTTTTCAGGCATGAAACAAACATCTTCCAACTGAAGCCAAAGCTATATACTTTTTTTGCAGGTACATCTAAATCTGAGAAAACATTGCTTTTCAGCATTAAAAATACATTGAAAGGGGTATAATTTACAAAAAACACATTATCGCACTGCATAAAATTAGATGGATAAATCAAAATTTAATGGCTGTCTACAGTTAAGTGATTTATTACTGTAAATTAGAATTATATTATTTTATACACATTATATTTAAGTATGTGGTTACAGTTTCTGAGAAATATGAGTCTATGATGACAATACTTTCTCTCTCTCTCTCTCTATAGATTATGGGCTAGATTACAAGTGGATCACAATCATTAGCGTAGGGTGAGTTATCTTTTGCGGGACCTTGATCTAGTATTACAAGTTGACAATTATGTATTTTAACCAGTGCGGCTTAAAGGTAACGCGGCTGTAACTTTTTTTTTTAGTGTGCCCTATATTTTTACTGGATAACACAGGGAGTCCTATTGGTACGCTCGTGTTAGAAGTGGTAAGGTTAAGGAAATGGAGGTAAGTAAAGTAATAGGTTAGAATTAATATAAAAGGCATTACTATAATGCTATGCCATTGATTTGAAGGATTATCAAATACAGTAGAATTGCATAATTAACAAGTACATAATAAAAAGGGCAATAACAGTCTGAATTTCAAATAAACAGATTTTTTCTGACAAATTATTTCCCCCCCTCCCTGTATCATGTGACAGCCATCAGCGAATCACATACTAGTATACGTAAGCACTGTGAACTTGCGCACATGCTCAGTAGGAGCTGGTGTCTAAGAAAGTGTGCATATAGAAATTTGATAATGGAGGTAAATTAAAAAGTCTCTTTAAACTGCATTCTCTATATGAATCATGAAAGTCTAATTTTGGCTTTAGTGCCCATTTAACTTAAGTAGCTTGTGGCTGCATGTAACCCTTGTATACCTGGCGCAAATATACTCATGAACACAACCATTGTATCATTTGGGAAAGATGGGGCCATAAAATGGCTTTAGAGGTCTACAGTACACCTATGGGAACTTTAAAGGGATATTCCGGTCAAAATTTAAAGGCACATATATAAATTACATGTTTGAATAAAAACATATTTGCAATATACATGCATTGGCAAAAAATGCTTCTAGTAAAAATGATGACTGTTTTAATGTTTTTCATTTCTCTCTGCATGTGAATCTGAAGCATAGCTAGATATTCTCAGTACACCAGCATTTTATGTACTGCAGCTGCTCAGAGCACAAGTGGGGCTTGCATCATGTCAGCAACGAACAAACTGAGTCATTACAAAATGGTTCAAGCACCTTAGGCTCTCTGAGAAAGCATTGTGTTTAAAATGCTGGTGCATGATGCATACTTAAATACATGTTTGAAACAGCTATAATTCTTATTCGAAGCATTTTTGCTAACACATGTATATTGCAAAAAAGCTTCTAATCAAAACTTTAATGCATCCATGTGGATTCCAATTTTGGCTGGAATGTCCCTTTAAGTGTATAACTCTACTATAAGTAAAGCAATTTACATTTCAGAAATATGCTTAATATGTATGCACTTAATTGACTTTTTAAGTGCTCGTTGCAATATATTTAGCAAGTTATCCATTTACATTATGTATTAATTATTTTACATATTTTTTATATAACGCAGAAGTTAACTGTAAAACTCAGGACACAATTATGTGTGTAAAGTTTACGGAAGAATTTCAAAAGAGGCCGCATGTAACTAACTTCAACTTTTGTTACCTGTAGTAAGTATTAGATCTCTTTTCCTGCATTTGAAAAGAAATGTTCATAAAAAGCACCGTATTCATCATGGTGGCACAGCAGCATCGTGGAGGGCAAGCAGCTGTTTTGGTATTTTTGGCTGTAATCATTTCATACTTGGTGTCTGGCCAGTTGCTAATACCATCTGCTATTAGAGCAAGATGATGTTCAGGTCTAAATCACACCCTTGGAATATGAACATAGCAATTGATCTTTTCAGTGGGAAAAAACTCTAAACTGTGTCCAACATTCCATGAAGATGGAAGAACTGACATCCATATTGAGCAAACTGAATACTGCTCTTCAAACTGGACTGTAATCTACAGTGTGCATTCATTTCTAAACTCCAAAAATACTTTTTTTTCTGTTAGTTCATGGATTAATTATAATTTAATTCCAATAGATTGACATGAATATTCTTCCTTTAGTATCCAATAAAAACTACCGTAATGAAGCACAGCAGTACACCTGCTAACTATATGTAATGTTAAGGATGTGCCTGAAGATGGCAATGTTGAGATTTTGTTTTTTTCATTACAGTAATAGGACTAAAGTTCATTTTTTCAACATCTTGTTTCTCTCAGAACAGATACATTTGGGGTGGGAGGGAAAAAAGGAAAATATTTTTTTGTGTCATAAGCATGTTTAAGCTACAGCATACATACATTTTACATTCATAATTAATGCTTTTTTTCCTGAAAACTAAATTAAAGTTATCAAAACTTAAGTTGCAAGAGCTTTTTACTATTCCACGTAATGATAGAACCGCTAGCCTCTTTATTATATACCAAAGCACATTTGATAGATAAAAATGAAGATACAAATTTCACTATATGCTGATGATTTACTATTGAAAATATCTGCAGTTTCTAAAAAAAATGGTGCAAACTAACGGCTAGATTTAGAGTTCTGCGGCCAAAGGGGTGCGTTAGCTACGCGTGCTTTTTTCCCCCCGCACCTTTTAAATACCGCTGGTATTTAGAGTTCACAGAAGGGCTGCGTTAGGCTCCAAAAAATGGAGCGTAGAGCATATTTACCACCACTGCAACTCTTGATACCAGCGTTGCTTACGGACGCGGCCAGCTTCAAAAACGTGCTCGTGCACGATTCCCCCATAGAAAACAATGGGGCAGTTTGAGCTGAAAAAAAACCTAACACCTGCAAAAAAGCAGCGTTAAGCTCCTAACGCAGCCCCATTGTTTCCTATGGGGAAACACTTCCTAAGTCTGCACCTAACACCCTAACATGAACCCTGAGTCCAAACACCCCTAACCTTACACTTATTAACCCCTAACCTGCCGACCCTGCTATCGCTGACCCCTGCATTATACTATTAACCCCTAATCTGGCGCTCCGTACACCGCCGCAACCTACATTATACCTATGTACCCCTAATCTGCTGCCCCTAACACCGCCAACCCCTATATTATATTTATTAACCCCTAATCTGCCGCCCCCAACGTCGCCTCCACCTACCTACAATAATTAACCCCTAATCTGCCGACCGGATCTCACCGCTACTCTAATAAATGTATTAACCCCTAAAGCTAAGTCTAACCCTAACACTAACACCCCCCTAAATTAAATATAATTTAAATCTAATGAAATAAATTAACTCTTATTAAATAAATTATTCCTATTTAAATCTAAATACTTACCTGTAAAATAAACCCTAATATAGCTACAATATAAATTATAATTATATTGTAGCTATTTTAGGATTAATATTTATTTTACAGGCAACTTTGTAATTATATTAACTAGGTACAATAGGTAACAATTTAATAACTACCTAGTTAAAATAATTACAAAATTACCTGTAAAATAAATATTAATCCTAAAATAGCTACAATATAATTATAATTTATATTGTAGCTATATTAGGGTTTATTTTACAGGTAAGTATTTAGATTTAAATAGCCTAACCCAAGTTACAATTAAACCTAACACTACACTATCAATAAATTAATTAAATACAATACCTACAATTAAATACAATTAAATAAACTAACTAAAGTACAAAAAATAAAAAAGAACTAAGTTACAAAAAATAAAAAAATATTTACAAACATTAGAAAAATATTACAATTTTAAACTAATTACACCTACTCTAAGACCCCTAATAAAATAACAAAGCCCCCCAAAATAAAAAAATGCCCTACCCTATTCTAAAATACAAATTGAAAAGCTCTTTTACCTTACTAGCCCCCCATTGGGGGCGGCAGATTAGGGGTTAATAAATATAATATAGGGGTCGGCGGTGTTAGGGGCAGCAGATTAGGGGTACATAGGGATAAAGTAGGTTGCGGCGGTGTACGGAGCGGCAGATTAGGGGTTAATAATAATATGCAGGGGTCAGCGATAGCGGGGGCGGCAGATTAGGGGTTAATAAATATAATATAGGGGTCGGCGGTATTAGGGGCAGCAGATTAGGGGTACATAGGGATAACGTAGGTGGCGGCAGTGTGCAGTCGGCAGATTAGGGGTTAATAATTGTAGGTAGGTGGCGGCGACATTGGGGGCGGCAGATTAGGGGTTAATAAATATTATGTAGGTGTCGGCGGTATTAGGGGCAGCAGATTAGGGGTACATAGGGGTAACGTAGGTGGCGGCGGTGTACGGTCGGCAGATTAGGGGTTAAAAAATTTTAATCGAGTGGCAGCGATGTGGGGGGACCTCGGTTTAGGGGCACATAGGTAGTTTATGGGTGTTAGTGTACTTTAGAGCACAGTAGTTAAGAGCTTTATGAACCGGCGTTAGCCCAGAAAGCTCTTAACTACTGACTTTTTTCTGCGGCTGGAGTTTTGTCGTTAGATTTCTAACGTTTACTTCAGCCACGACTCTAAATACCGGCGCTAGAAAGATCCCATTGAAAAGATAGGATAGGCAAATGGCGTAGGGGGATCTGCGGTATGGAAAACTCGCGGCTGCAAAGTGAGCGTTAGACCCTTTCCTGACTGACTCTAAATACCAGCGGTAGCCCAAAACCAGCGTTAGGAGCCTCTAACGCTGGTTTTGACGGCTACCGCCAAACTCTAAATCTAGCCGTAAATTATGGAAATGTTTACTTAAAAAAATAAAAATATCAGTTAAACAGATGGAGCAAATTGATAGATATCATAATTTAAAAATAATCATATTCCTATAGATTTCATCCCTTACAGACATGTTACCTACATTAAAAAAATAAAAATAATAATATCCTATTCCTAACCCTAATGTGTAAGCATACTTGCATGTACAACACAGTATGGTCTAGATTACAAGTGGTGCAGTATTTTTTTTTTGGCGACTGTGAATACTCCATTGGAGTTGAGCTTTTTCCGCTTGTCGGGTTGCGTTTGTATTACAAGTTAAAAAAAAAAAACGTATTTTGCGCAAGCGGGACCCAAATAAGGAGAAAAACCTAACTTAAGTTTTTGCTTGCACATGCATGTATTCCCCCATATAGATCAATGGAGAGAAAAAAAGTGGGGAAAAAACAAAATCCCGCAAACGCCATTGCCTTTTTGCATTCCCCATAGAAAAAAACCACCAATCGTGCAAACAACATAGCATATTCGCATTAGCAAATGTGAAATATTTATAGTAAATACATAGTTAAAATATTTATTAAATAATAATATTGCATAAATATGTTTTATCATGTTTTCATCTACTTAATGGCAAAGGTCTCTAATGCACTTATATATATGCTTATATGTGTGTGTACATATATTTTAATGTTTTTCTAACACCAGAGATATTAATATATATATATATATATATATATATATATATATATATATATATATATTATTAAATATAATTTTTATTAGACAGTGTTTATATGAGTGTAACTGTACTTTGTAATGTATTTTGAAGTGTTTTGTGCAACTTTTTTGTTTAGAAAAACATAACCACAGCTCTAAGATCCAGGTAAGGATTGAAGCGTAAATGAAGATTGAGCTAGCGCAATCACAATTTCACTCCACTTGTAATATCAGCGGAATGAAAAAGGTTCACAAAAACACTATATTGCTTGCGCAAAACAGTTTACGCCTCACTTGTAATCTAGCCCTATATATTTAAATATTGAACAATCAATTAAGATGATAGCTGACAATAGCATTTGTACATTGTTTGATCAATGCAATTCTTTACATTCATTAAACGAATAAATAAATGAATGCATTCTAATTAAAGGGATAGAATGGTCAAAACTGATATGTGCATATGTGTATATACATTTTTGCAATATACTTCCATCAACAAAATTATTTATTGCAAAAGTTATTTCTGTTTCTCAGCGGCATACGCACAAATGCTGTGTGTGCCTGTGCGCTAGTATTGAAGCACCATGACTGATTTAGTATGAAAGAAACAAAAATATTTTTTTGTAATGAACGATTCATCAGAAATAATTTTATTTGTCTCAGCACGTCTAGTAGAAATATTATAACTAAACAAATACAAATCTTATATGGGTATATATATATATATATATATATATATAAACACACTCTTAAACTTGAGTGGGTACACTTCACATGCCACTAGCAAAACTCCCCAGCCTGGATACTCACCAGCACTCACAGACAGCTGCTTTTGCTTACAGTGGCTCAGACAGTTAATCCCAATTACAGTTTGGCCAAATGCTGTAACTAACTCTTCCATTTTCCTTTTAAAGGGACAGTATCAATCAAAATGTAAATGCACAGAGATGAATTACATGTTTGAATCAAAACATATTTGCAATAAACATGTATTGGCAAAAATGCTTCTAGTAAAAGTTATCTCTGTTTTAATGTTAACATTTTTCTCTGCACGTGCATGTGAAGCATTGCTAGATATTCTCAGTGCACCAGCATTTTAAGTACTGCAGTTGCTCAGATTGTCAGTGGGGCTTGTATCATGTCAGCAATTAACAACTTGAGTTTACCAGATGGTACAAGCACCTTAGGCTCTCTGAGCAAGTGCTGTGTTTAAATTGCTGGTGCACGGTGCATACTTAAATACACTTGTGAAACAGCTATGGCTTTTATTAGAAACAGTTTTGCTAATACATATAAACTACACAAATGCTTCTATTCAAAACTAAAATGTATCCATGTGGATTCCAATTTTGGTTGGAATGTCCCTTTAAGCTATTTGTGTGTAAATGTCCATCCATCCATATAACTATACTGTATATATATATATATATATATATATATATATATATATATATATATATATATACAGGGAGTGCAGAATTATTAGGCAAATGAGTATTTTGACCACATCATCCTCTTTATGCATGTTGTCTTACTCCAAGCTGTATAGGCTCGAAAGCCTACTACCAATTAAGCATATTAGGTGATGTGCATCTCTGTAATGAGAAGGGGTGTGGTCTAATGACATCAACACCCTATATCAGGTGTGCATAATTATTAGGCAACTTCCTTTCCTTTGGCAAAATGGGTCAAAAGAAGGACTTGGCAGGCTCAGAAAAGTCAAAAATAGTGAGATATCTTGCAGAGGGATGCAGTGCTCTTAAAATTGCAAAGCTTCTGAAGCGTGATCATCGAACAATCAAGCGTTTCATTCAAAATAGTCAACAGGGTCGCAAGAAGCGTGTGGAAAAACCAAGGCGCAAAATAACTGCCCATGAACTGAGAAAAGTCAAGCGTGCAGCTGCCAAGATGCCACTTGCCACCAGTTTGGGCATATTTCAGAGCTGCAACATCACTGGAGTGCCCAAAAGCACAAGGTGTGCAATACTCAGAGACATGGCCAAGGTAAGAAAGTCTGAAAGACGACCACCACTGAACAAGACACACAAGCTGAAACGTCAAGACTGGGCCAAGAAATATCTCAAGACTGTGTGTGTGTGTATATATGTATATACTGTATGTACTGTATATGTGTGTGTGTGCATATGTGTATGTATATGTCTGTCTGTGTGTGTATATATATATATATATATATGTGTGTGTATATATATATATATATATATGAATATGTGTGTGTGTATATATGTATATATTGTATGTACTGTATATGTGTATGTATATGTCTGTCTGTGTATATGTGTATATATATATATATATATATGAATATGTGTGTGTTTATATATGTATATACTGTATGTACTGTATATGTGTGTGTGCATATGTGTATGTATATGTCTGTCTGTGTGTGTATTGACTTTCAAAGGTTTGTAAATGTTAAACAAAAATACAATTGCCACATATATTACTGTTATCTTAATCAAAGGTAGTAGAACAATATTTAACATTTAACACTGTTTTCAAGCACTCCTGGCAATACAATTTGATACCCGCATGATATCTGCTTTTTGCCCACGTCTGAAATAGCACACGTATTACAAGTTGAAAGTTAACGCAATTTCATTTTATACTCCTCAGGTTAGTGCAACTGACAACCTCACGTAGAAGGTAGTGGGTTAAAAAAAAGTTGCACTAAACACAACAAAAATAGATTGAAAATTACAGTTATAGCCTCCTGACCTGCTGCTAAGTACCTCCGCTGCCGCCACTTCCAGAGATCCAGAGCAGCCCAGCCCCTGCACCTACAATATCTGCTTATACCTGTAGTATTTCTCTTTAGTTGCCAACTTACCATCACTTTTACAGCAACCCGGGAAGCTTTTTGCCCCAAAGACCCATTGCTGATGGCAGAGGTTGCTCCTGCCTCCTCTACTCTTCTAAATGTGGTTAAACCATTCAGAAGCTGCACTTCTTCACCCAACATTGCATTGGTCCAATGTATCATGACAGTTGCAGTCAGAATGCTGAGCCTCTCAGAAAATCTAGATCTTTTCATATGAGAAAATTATGTTGGCTATCACTTGAGTGCTAAGTAGGTGCACTAAGCTGAAGGTAAAAATAGTGGAGTTCTTCACTAAGATTTAAGCTATGATTTTCTACTGAAATATAAGTTTAAAACACTGCACACATATATAAATAGCATAAAAAAGATAGTTGAGAAAGTCCTGGTAAGGAAATCCAGTAGCTAACAATTTACCGTTTGCCTTAGGTGACTCCCCCTTGTGAACACAAACACAATCTTCCAAAGCCAAAGGAAGTAAAGAATACTCACTGAGAGTTCTGTTTCTCTGGTGTAACACTTTTAAAAGACATGTAGTCTCGGGCATCAACTCAGCTGTAGACCTTTATTATCCAGCATGGGCATTCATTGAAGCCTCTCTTCAACGCCAAAGGATGAACCGCCGCACGGATCTCAACACTTTCCCAGGATACACCTCCACCGGCAACGTCAGGCCATGTGACCCGTGGCTCAATCAGTGGCTCAGTCCAATGGGGAGTTCACCTGCTCCGCAAATGAGGAAGACTACATGCAAGACCAGCGCTGCTAATGTATACAAATAAGAGAAGAACCATCTTGCAATAAGTAAAATCCAAAACTTTATTTAACATCCAAAATTAAAAACAAAGGTGAAGCATACCAGGTGTAACATACAAACAAGGCGCAGCACAGAACGGCTTACGAGTTTTGGTTCTTGGCCGTAGTCATAGCCTGTTGTGACTGAGTTACACATACATTTAAAAAGGGTGCAAAGTTGCCTCAATGGTTAAAATTGAGATACTCCCACGTTCATGTTAACCAATCATTACTCCTTGAATACTCTAGTGCAAGGAACAGTGTGGGTAATTTACAAAATTAATTGAAGAGAAGCTTAAGTAACAATGTGATACATGGCAATATACATAGAAATGATCTATACAAAAATGCTAATAAAGGGCACACTATAGATTACCAAGCAATGTAAAAATGTAGATAAATAACAATGTGACATTCGGATATCAGAAGTGACATGAGTTAAAGGAGGTATGTTCTAAAGACAAATGAATGACTGAATGATCACCATAACGCCATCTAGTACATATTAAACAACTGTATGTCGGTGGTCTTCAACACATGTCTAAATAAAAACAAACAAACCTCTACTAATCAAAAATGTTTACAATGGTCTACAATCCACATTTATGAATACTTATACTTAATCTAAACATAATTACTCATCATTCATGATCCCATCAACTCGAACAATATCGCCAACACCACTGACAGAAATGCAGCCCCAGACCAGGACAGACCCTCCACCATGTTTCACTGAAGGCTGCAAGCACTCATTATTCTATTTCTCTCTAACTCTTCTTCTCACATCTGTGAAAGTAAAAAGAAGACAGAAGTGCCACATGGCCCAGTATTGTATGTACTCTTGTGAAAAAGTGCACAAAATATTTCACTCACATGTGAGAGAGCACCCTCTTGGTGCAAGTGTCACAGGCTGGAATCAAACAGTCATCCAGCAGACTGGCCTCCCGCAAAACTCCATATGCAGTAAGGTAAAATCAGATGAGTTAGTTCCAGATGTCTGTTAGACCATTGAACATTTTTTACGCTTTAAGCTTTTTACATATCTCGATCGCAAGGTGTTCCCTAGACTTCCTTTATGAGTTGCTCTTGATTTTGCGTTAAGGTGAGGAGGCTGCATTCCCTCGTCCAATACATGTATAACACCCAACAACCATAACCCCCGATCCCCATTTCTCTTATCTAATTCTTATCTAAAATAAAAACACAGACACAGTAGTTATGGCGAAATGTGGAAAGGTCACGATTTTATTACTTAATTGAATTTTGCTACCTTTAAACTATATCTTGCAAAATTCAGCCATAAATCAAACTCAAAATAAACACCAAATAATGCCCTTGCATTAAAAACCAGAATTTTGGGAACCACGCCTAGGGGGGTGTAACAACTACCCCCCCCCTGGCAGGGCAGTTTGGAGAAGGGAGAACCCACGGCATAGTCCCCCCCCTAGATAGACCACCGGATCACCCCTCAGGGCTGGGTATGCCGCGGGATCTCCCACCTCCCCTTCTGCCCCGCCCACGTGTCGTGCACAAACTTCACCGCTTGCTGCGATTGTATGCTCAATACTATGTTAAAAAACAGCTGCCGTTTTCTATCCTCCAGTCAGCGTAGACCGCCAGGTCACCTGCTGCCCTTCGGTTGCGCTGTGTTCTTCCCCTTATTGAGGAGCACGGGCGGTCTTACTGCGACTCAACCAATTAGTCAACGTCCTGCCCTTAGCCGTGCAAGTACTGCCTTCTCACGTGACCTCTCCGGTTATTGCATCGTGCTCTGCTGCGTCTAGGGTGGGAGGGTGGGAAACAAAGAAAAAAGGTTAGTGACTCCTTCCAGCCATCCACTTCCTTATAACACCTTTACCTCCAGCTCCACCCCTGTCTCTGCTCCTGACCAATGCCTGCTCTCCTTATCTCTGTCTCATCCCCCACACCTGGCACACCTAGATTCCCCTTTGTTCTCTCCCAGCAGCCTCCCTTATGACGTTCCCCTCGCATCCGCTCCCTGCACTAGTTTAAGGTGAGGAGGCTGCATTCCCTCGTCCAATACATGTATAACACCCAACAACCATAACCCCCGATCCCCATTTCTCTTATCTAATTCTTATCTAAAATAAAAACACAGACACAGTAGTTATGGCGAAATGTGGAAAGGTCACGATTTTATTACTTAATTGAATTTTGCTACCTTTAAACTATATCTTGCAAAATTCAGCCATAAATCAAACTCAAAATAAACACCAAATAATGCCCTTGCATTAAAAACCAGAATTTTGGGAACCACGCCTAGGGGGGTGTAACAACTACCCCCCCCCTGGCAGGGCAGTTTGGAGAAGGGAGAACCCACGGCATAGTCCCCCCCTAGATAGACCACCGGATCACCCCTCAGGGCTGGGTATGCCGCGGGATCCTCCCACCTCCCCTTCTGCCCCGCCCACGTGTCGTGCACAAACTTCACCGCCACCAAAAAGAGCCCCTCTTTCGGCCAACTCTTTCCACCATTCGTGACCTTTCCTTACCTTTACCAACTCTTGGCACATCCCTCTGATGTCCACCAGCAGCTGGTCATTTCCCTCATCCGTTAGATGCACTCCATCCCGTCTGAATAGCTCCTCCTTTCTCGCTGCTATCAGTGGGTGCTCTACCACTCTACCCCCTATTTCCTTCATAACCTTTGCTGCCACCTGGTTCACTTTTCTCCTCGATCTATATCCTGCTTTGCTCGTGTACGAGTTCCGCCAGAATATCCTCGAAACTATATTGGACCATATCGCCCTCACTGATGGCCATGCCACCCTCAACCATCTCATTGTTCCTGCAACTTTCTTTATAGCTCTCTAAGTGGGTAAGCGCCTATGTCGTTCCCCCCCAGATGTATAATTATGGCGTCCGGACACCCCCATCTTCTCCTTGCCAGCTGTATTGTAGGCACTAACTCGTCCCACATCATGCCTCTTTTTCCTACCCATCTAATGCTAACTTCCTTGTGCGACAGTCCCAAATTTACTCCCTGCGCCGATGCTGCTGCCCTAGCCTGTGCCCAATAGACGTAGGAATGCCCTACTATCCACACCCTTAACGCTTTGTCTGTAAAACAAAAAACAATTTAACCGTTAGAACATTTATAATAAGGCCTTACTCCTTTTGCACTCTTATGTAAGATTTGTACGCTGCAGATTTCCATCTCCCTAATTTCTTAATTTGTGCCTCTGAACAACCCCTACCCGCTGCGGCGGTCGCTGCTCCTATTCTGAATGAATGCGGCGCAATGTGTGCCTCTTTCCACCCCAATTTCTTAACCACCCTTTGTAATATGCTTTTAAACTGGAAGATTGTTACATCCGAACCGTCTGCATGCCTCAGAAATGTGCGGCCCCCTTTCCTCCTTGCTATCAGGTATTCCTTAACACAGGCCACCGGACACAGTGTTCCCCCTGTTTTAGCCATATTTATCCATGCCCCTTTTCCTTCCTTGTCTGTTTTAGATCGTCTTACCAATATTAGCACGGCTTCTTCCCCACATCTGACATCCCCTGTCTCTACACCCCCTTTACCTATTTTTCTGTTTTTTGGTAACAGCTCCCCTATCCTCATTGCTCCGTGAAATGCTACTAAAAAAGCCGTTCTGAAAATAAGCGCCTCGTTCCTGTTTGCACATACCCCTTCTAGTGCCCCTATCATTTTCTGTAATCTAACCTCAGTTATTGGTTCCCTTTTATCCACTTCCTTCTCTTCCCCTCTTCCCCATGCCCTTGCGATTTTCTTTACTATAAACTTCCTGGACCAATCTATTCCCCGGGTATAGCTGCGAACAGTATGAAATCCCTGCTAACACTGCACTCAATCTCCCCTTCTTTACCACCTTCTCTCCGCAGCGCCATCAACCATTCTAAAAATCTTCCTTCCTCCCCTCCTTTCGCCTCCTCCCTATGCTTGCACACATTGTCCCCAATATTTCCTGTACACTGCCATGTGCTTGGTGCCAAGGCTTTTTTCGACCAGTTTCCTCGATTCCTTCTATCCGCTGCCATCTGCCAAAGAAGGCATAGGGGCAACATTCACCTTCCTGTCTGGCATTGGGTGCTAGCTCCCTATAAACTCCTTCCACTTAAAACGGGATAGCGCATCAGCAACAACGTTTTTTGAACCCCGGAATATGCTTGCCCTGGGCACATATATTATGCTTTAAAACATTTCAGAACCAAGTACCTTAGGACTTAACTACTGGGCATTGATGATGCTGATAAGCTGATTGATGATTTCGACCACCCCATGTTGTCGGACCAGCATATTATTGTCCTATTCGCTAGCTCCCCGCCCCATAGCTCCATGGCCACCACTATGGGAAATAGTGTTCCAGCAGCAACCAAAATTCTTAATCCACCCCATTTCCTTCCAGCTCTCTGGCCATTCTCACTGCGCACCACCTCCCTTGGAAATATGCTCCATAAACCCTTATCCCCCTGCCGCGTCCGTGTATAGCTCCAAATCTACCGCGGGCCCGCCACCCTCCTGCCATATGCGCACCCCATTGAATTCCTGCAAAACTGGTCCCATACTTTCAGGTCGTCCCTCATCTCCTTTGTTACCCTAATCATATGCTCCGGCTTTTTTGCGCCCCCTTGTGCTGATTTCCAATCGCCTTTTGAAAATCCTCCCTATTGTATTACCTTACATGCAAAGTTTAAAACACCCCCCAAAGTTTCTTGCATCTCCCTTATGTGTTACTTTTTTACGCGTTGCCATCCATGCTATCATCTCCCTAGCTTTTTCTACCTTATCCTCGGGTAGTTCACATTGCGCCTTTCAGCGAATCTATTGTTATGGCCTAGAAAGGCGAGTCTCGCGCAAGGGCCCCTCCGTCTTTTTGTCTGCCACCGGGACCCCCCATCTCTTCGACAAACCTATCAGCCCCTTCTTCATGCATTCACACCTGTCAGTGCCCCGCCCTCCCTACTACCATGAAATCATCCAGGGGGTAGTGGACTATTGAGGTCCCTCTTTTGCCTTGCAACCGCTAACCAGTGCAGAAAAGTGCTAAACTTCTCGAAAAATGAGCATGATATCGAGCACCCCCATTGGAAGGCATTTATCCACGTAAACTGCCCTGTCGAATTTGCACCCCATCAGTTTTAAAACTATCAGGATTAAGCGGCAGTAGCCGAAAAGCCGAGTTCAATGTCTATTTTTTCCATCATGAGCCCCTCTCCCCGCATTCCTTACCAACTGCACTGCGCTGTCAAACGATTGGTACTGCACCGCTGCCTCTGCTTTATCGATAGCATCATTTACCCGACCTAACCCTTTGGTATGATAAGTGATGTATCATGCGATATTTCCCTTCCTCCTTCTTGGGCACCACCCCCCAGGGGTGAAATAATTAGCTCTGCTATTGGCTTTTCTGCGAATGGCCCCGCCATCCTCCCACATTCTACCTCTTTCCCTAGCTTCTCCTTCAGTACCCCGGGAGTTCCGCTGCTGATTTCAGGTTCTAGCTTTCATCGCACCACCCGCTACCACCCCTTTTACTGGGACTGTAAAACCTTTACTTAACCCTTCAATTAATAAATCTCTATCCTCTATGATAGGGGTATGGCTTGCAACTCGCGAACCAGTCTATCTATTCTCAGAGGGGTTGGCGCTAATCCCCCCAATTTGGTCCTCCCCCCCGCGTTTCTCCTTGGCTGCCGAAAGGACTGCTTCCCATACCCGAAGTTACCCCCCATTCTTCTCTGCAGTCTACCCCAGGGTGCGCCCCGCCACAGTATCTGCAAATGTGCCTGAACCTGCATGCGCCCCCCCCTATCGCACTTTTCTCATTGTATGCCCAGCACTCTTTGTTTTGTCAGTTTCTCACGCTCTTATTTGTTATTAAACGATGCGCCCCGCACCCCCCGTGGGGCCCATCCTGTACCCTCATTAACCCTGGTGTATAGGTCTAATATCTTTTATACCAAAGTCCCTCCTTCCTTTGTCTCCTAATTGCAAGTTACCCTTTCCTAAACTCTGTGTCCGTAGTCCTTCCACGCAAACCCCCCATATGTCGTGTAACATTCTGCAATGAAATGGATGTACCTTCAACATGCCCTTCACTTTCCCCCGCGGGTTGGGCAGTTAAAAAACACTCTGCGTATATAAGTATCCTTTCACCCCATTCTGTAAATATTTGCTTCCCTTCTTCCCTTTACCATCCTCGCCCCTAGATTTTAACAGCCGCTGCCTCCCTAGTAATTTCGAATATGTCCACATATTTCCCCTTTCTGCGCCCCTGGCAATTATCTTTGCTTTTAAATGCGTTGTTAGTGGCATTAACAATGTTCCCGTTACCCTCGTCATCACCCGTTAAACACCTCTCCTGTCTCCTCCTGCTCTTGCTCTGTTAGCCCCTTCCTTGCCCCTTTTCCTTGCTTTGCATATATTTTCCTTACTATCTTTAATATCCGCTTCTCCCCTTCCCCTTTTACATTCTCATCTTCCGGGGTCAAACTCAGGATGAACTATCTGACACATTTACTGTTCAAGCACAATAGTTTCTTACCTTGCTTTGCCCCTTGGTCACCGCTTGCTGCACAGTTGCTGCCACCTGTTTGCAGCTCCTGTTTCCAGTTCTCTTACTGGGGTTGTTTCTGCTAACACAAACATTTTCCCCCCGCATTGCTGCTGCGGTACTTCCGTTGGCTCCTGCTGCTGTGCTCGTTCCGGTGGGCATACCTCCTTTTCGTGCTCTGTGGGGATAACATAGAAACATTAGTATTCCTTCCTACTTCCTGTGCTCCCGTTGCTTGTACCATTCTCCCCTTCCTACTGGAGTCAGCCATCTTACCTCGTCCTGCCCCCTGACCCCCCTCCCTCTTTCTGCCTCCCTCATTTGTCCTTCTCCCCATTTCCACCCCTGTTTCCATCTCCCTTATTTCTGCCTCCTCCTCTATTAACCTATAGCTATTCCCTCCGAGTCTCTGATCACCCTCCTGTCTCCCATACTCCCCCCCATTCCTCTAGCTCTCTTCTGTGGCCTAAATGCCACCCTCCCCCCCCTCTCCTGAATACCTCTATCCTACTGGGCTCCCCATAGCCCCCCTCGCTGCCCATGCTCCCCTCTCAGCTCCCTGTCTCCAGTTATTCCCCTGCCCCCAGTTTTCCCATGCTCCCTCCCTCCACTCCCTTGGCCCGTTTCTTATCTCCCACCGGGACCGTACGAATCTTCCTCTGTCCCCCATCCCCCCCCACCCGTATCCCTGCTGAGATGCTCCCATTGAGGAATGGGCCTCTGCCCCCACCCGTTACCCGCCCGCCCGCGTAAGCTCCACCGCCCAATACACCCTGCTCCCAAGATGGCCGCCCACCATTGAGGCATTTCCGCCCCCACGGCTCGCCGTGTGCGCGCGTTACGTCGCGCCCCATGTGACCACCCCTTAACCTATCGTCACCGGGGCCCCCTCCTCGCCACGGTGACGTCAATTGGGCCTGCTCGCTGCGCTACCATTATGGGGCTATGCGGCTCGCTTGCGTTCCTAACGCCGGGAGGAAAATTGTGTGTGCTGCAGCCGCCCCCCCTGACCCAGCGGAATGGACATGGCGCTAGATGCGGGACTCCCCCTGAACAACACTGGACTACCCCCCGCTACCACCAGGGGATACGCCTGTTCCCTCCGCTGGCAACGGAAACACCTGGCGAGCGGCCCCGTAACAGCTCCCTGCGCTCCCCCCTGCATGGGGTGCTAACCCCCCCCGGCTTACCTGAACGGCCGACAACCGCACCAACCTCCACCGTACCTCCTCCGGATACCACCTCTCCTTGGATCTGTCTGCTGTTCCTTCCTGCTTTTTTTCCATCCTCTTGATCTTCTTCTGAGCCTGGATCGCCCTGGTCTTCCAGACTGTCTCACCTCTCATCCAAGTATCTCCTTGGGATTCTCCTGTCCTTGCTGGTCATCTTGAAAACTTCTTCTCTGCAACAAAGAAAAAAAGGTTAGTGACTCCTTCCAGCCATCCACCTTCCTTATAACACCTTTACCTCCAGCTCCACCCCTGTCTCTGCTCCTGACCAATGCCTGCTCTCCATATCTCTGTCTCATCCCCCACACCTGGCACACCTAGATTCCCCTTTTGTTCTCTCCCAGCAGCCCCCTCCCTTATGACGTTCCCCTCGCATCCGCTCCCTGCACTAGTTTTTGGAGCGCCTATATAGACCCATGGTGTGTGGACTGAATATGTCTTAAAAATATAGGGAGATATTTGATCAGCTATTAAAGGGATACTTTTAAAAATAAATTGCTACTTGACTATTACAAGATGTTGCAAAATTTGTATGTAAATAAGATTTATCCATTATTAATTTTTTAATATTATTTCAGGGCTTGTATTTATTTATATGTTATGATGATCAAATATATTTTACCTAATAGTGTTTTTAACTTTGTTTTTAACATTGGTTTTTAACTTATGTGCCTTGATATTGTTGTTGTTTGTTGTCATGACAATTTTTGGATTGGTTCACACCCACCCACAGGTGGTGATAGTTGCCTTGAATATGTGTTTGGTTCTATATAGTAAGTGAATTGTTATCATGTTATCAAGCCTGATGAAACAGCTATGACATTAACTGAGAAACGCGTTGCTGTTTTTATATTGTTATTAAAGTATGCTTTGATCTTACCACTTGCTGCGAAACCATCATTAATCTATCATCCATTACATTCAATGGTCTAACCAGGCATCTGGAACTAACTCATCTGACTTTACTGCTGTTGGAGTTCCTGCCGGTAGGGCCAGTCTGCTGGATGACTGTTTAATTCAGCCTGCGAACACTTGCACCAAGAGGGGTGCTCTCTCACAATTTGAGTGAAATATTTTGTGCACTTTTTCACCAGTACATATAATATGGGCCACTGTGGCACTTCTGTCTTCTTTCTACTTTCACCAGATCACTGATTTTGGTATTTTAGGCCTATGTTCCCTTCACAGATAGCAGCCTGGACCTGGACTGTTCCATTTGATTTGGTGGCCTTGGAACCCACCCTATATAATATATGCCATTATACTTACATACTAATCTGTATTTAACATATATCTCAATATTTGTTTTGTTCTGTTTTAACCTGTATAGGGAGATTTTATAAACCCTGTTTTCTGACTTAGGGCGCCCCCATCCCTTCTGTTGTCTTCCTTCTCACCATATTGTCCGACAATTTCCCACGCAAAACTTTCAAACTTGGATCCGGGTGCTCCATAATACTCTTTACCACTGATCTTCATTCCAATCTTTGTGAGCTTTAGCATATCTTAACCTTTTTCACCCTGTTCCCCTTTCCGAAAAATTGGTTTCTTTGGCTGCTACCCTTCCACAAAGACAATTCCTGATCAAGCTTCTTCAGACTGTAGAAGAGTCAACTTGACATCCCGATGAAGCTATCAGATGCAAAAGCCAGGTACGTGCTGATCTTCTTCCGGTATCTCAAAGAAAGAAACTCTGAGAAACTTCTCATCAAATTTTTAAAGTTTTTCTTGGCCTTCCAGTCCATTTTTTGTCCTTGACCTCTCCTGATTCATCAAATTTCTTTATAACAGCTTGAATATCACATCTTTGAGTATCCAGTTTGTTTGCTGATTTATTTTTGAGAGGGTCCTTGCTGATGCAAAGGTATGATTTACCGTCTGTCAAATTCTGTGATCTTTGGCATTTTGAATGAAATCATGTGATGAAAGTTGGTCTTATTAGCAAGCTTCCAATTAATTAAATGCATACTTCAAGTGTATGTAATGCTCAAGCATGTCTTGCACAAACCTGGTGTAATAGACCTTTTTCCCAGCAGTCATTTTGACATGAAATAGGTAGGACAAATACAGGTGTTAGCAATGACATTAATTTGGGTTCCACTCCATTTAGATTTACAAGAGCCAGGTTCCTGCTATTGCTCAAGTATAAGGGGAGGTCACACTAAATACTTGCCACTTTAGCCTATAGAAGCTATTTTTTTAAATACTGCATACAAATATCCTGTATTTATTGGTTGCATTCTAATAAACAGACTGAGAAATAATTATACTGTACATGGTCATTATACCATTGCTAAAACAAAAAATCTAATGGTGGCCTAAAGCCTTTTGCACAGTACTTTATATATATATATATATATATAATATATATATATACTATATATTATATATATATATATAATATATATATATAATATATATATATATATATATATCTATAGGGAGTGCAGAATTATTAGGGCAAGTTGTATTTTTGAGGATTAATTTTATTATTGAAACAACAACCATGTTCTCAATGAACCCAAAAAAACTCATTAATATCAAAGCTGAATAGTTTTGGAAGTAGTTTTTAGTTTGTGTTTTTAGTTATAGCTATTTTAGGGGGATATCTGTGTGTGCAGGTGACTATTACTGTGCATAATTATTAGGCAACTTAACAAAAAACAATATATACCCATTTCAATTATTTATTTTTACCAGTGAAACCAATATAACATCTCAACATTCACAAATATACATTCTGACATTCAAAAACAAAACAAAAACAAATCAGTGACCAATATAGCCACCTTTCTTTGCAAGGACACTCAAAAGCCTGCCATCCATGGATTCTGTCAGTGTTTTGATCTGTTCACCATCAACATTGCGTGCAGCAGCAACCACAGCCTCCCCAGACACTGTTCAAAGAGGTGTACTGTTTTCCCTCCTTGTAAATCTCACATTTGATGATGGACCACAGGTTCTCAATAGGGTTCAGATCAGGTGAACAAGGAGGCCATGTCATTAGATTTTCTTCTTTATAACCCTTTCTTGCCAGCCACGCTGTGGAGTACTTGGACGCGTGTGATGGAGCATTGTCCTGCATGAAAATCATGTTTTCTTGAAGGATGCAGACTTCTTCCTGTACCACTGCTTGAAGAAGGTGTCTTCCAGA
This sequence comes from Bombina bombina, assembly GCF_027579735.1. NCBI lineage: Eukaryota > Metazoa > Chordata > Amphibia > Anura > Bombinatoridae > Bombina > Bombina bombina. The sequence continues at coordinate 610,300,384 of NC_069500.1, read as the reverse complement.
AACTGGCAGTAGGACTGGGAGTTGAGCTTGACTCCATCCTAAACCCGAAAAGGCCCCACAAGCTCATTTTTGATGATACCAGCCCAAACCAGTACTCCACCTCCACCTTGCTGGCGTCTGAGTCGGACTGGAGCTCTCTGCCCTTTACCAATCCAGCCACGGGCCCATCCATCTGGCCCATCAAGACTCACTCTCATTTCATCAGTCCATAAAACCTTAGAAAAATCAGTCTTGAGATATTTCTTGGCCCGAATCTTGACGTTTCAGCTTGTGTGTCTTGTTCAGTGGTGGTCGTCTTTCAGCCTTTCTTACCTTGGCCATGTCTCTGAGTATTGCACACCTTGTGCTTTTGGGCACTCCAGTGATGTTGCAGCTCTGAAATATGGCCAAACTGGTGGCAAGTGGCATCTTGGCAGCTGCACGCTTGACTTTTCTCAGTTCATGGGCAGTTATTTATGGGCCTTGGTTTTCCACACGCTTCTTGCGACCCTGTTGACTATTTTGAATGAAACGCTTGATTGTTCGATGATCACGCTTCAGAAGCTTTGCAATTTTAAGAGTGCTGCTCCCTCTGCAAGATATCTCACTATTTTTGACTTTTCCTGAGCATGTCAAGTCCTTCTTTTGACCCATTTTGCCAAAGGAAAGGAAGTTGCCTTAATAATTATGCACACCTGATATAGGGTGTTGATGTCATTTAGACCACACCCCCTTCTCATTACAGAGATGCACATCACCTAATATGCTTAATTGGTAGTAGGCTTTCGAGCCTATACAGCTTGGAGTAAGACAACATGCATAAAGAGGATGATGTGGTCAAAATACTTATTTGCCTAATAATTCTGCACTCCCTGTATATATATATATATATATACAGTATATATATGTATTGATAATCGTACTGAAATTAATGTGCAATACTGTGCCATGATATTGCAAACATTTGTAATAATAATCTAAATAAATACCAATATACAGATTTCAGCAGAATGTACTTTTTAAAGCATTGAATGTACTGTATATGTATAAATATTCAGCAGACATAAATGGCCCATGTACTAATGGCAAACATTTGTAGACTTGCAAAATTCTCTGGTAATTGTTTTGATTGCTTTAGTTATTCATTATACGTAGTGTTTTTGGTATCAACATGTTTTGTTCTTTAAGACTTTAATCATTTGTTTAGATTAAATGATATCATATGAATGTTCAATTGACACCTTGCATAATGTTTATTCAGTGTACTTATTAACTTTTTATTATGTGAAAATAATGAACTAATTTTAGATTTTTTGGATTGATATGCTATTATTTTCTGTACCATTATTTTTCTATGCAATTTTTATTTTTACCATCTGAAAATATAATTCATACAAAGTAATTCAGCATCATGTATGGTTTGTATGATAATTTAGCACTCACCTTTATACTAAGATTTCTAACAAAGCAAGAATAATTTCATAATATAAAAGAGGGCTAAAATTCTCCTGGCCTTAAAGGGATAAAAGGTCAAAAAACAACTGTGCTTTGGTGCATTTACATTTGAAATAAAAGCATTTTGGCAATATACTGGAATAACCTTCTAGCAAGAATACAATTTTCTTATACATAAAAGTAGTAAATTATAAACAAACTAGTCCTAAAGCCCGTTCACACGGGCCCGTGTGGTTTATTTTTATTTTATATTCTCTCTCTCCCCCTATCTCTCTCTCTCCCCCTCTTTCTCCCCCCCTGTCTCTCTCTCTCTCTCTCTCTCTCTCTCCCCCTGTCTCTCTCACTCTCTCCCCTGTCTCTCTCACTCTCTCTCTCCCTGTCTCTCTCACTCTCTCTCCCCTGTCTCTCTCACTCTCTCTCCCCCTGTCTCTCTCACTCTCTCCCCCCGTCTCTCTCACTCTCTCCCCCCTGTCTCTCTCACTCTCTCCCCCCTGTCTCTCTCACCTCCCGTCTCTCTCACTTCCCTGTCTCTCTCTCTCTCCCCCTGTCTCTCTCTCTCTCCCCTGACTCTCTCCCCTGTCTCTCTCCCCTGTCTCTCTCCCCTGTCCTCTCACCCCTGTCTCTCTCTCTCCTCCCCCCCTCTCTCTCTCTCTCCCCTGTCTCTCTCTCCCCTGTCTACATAAGTCCAGACCCAATTTTTTTAAGTACAGAAGCAAATGTTTGTTTTTAAAATTAAAATATGTGTTTTGTATGTGCTGTGTAGCACATAGATAAGTCCGGACCTTTCAAATGACCTTTCTATCACTGCGTTGCGCATTTGTATTAAGTTATTGTGAAGCCTCGCAACCGCTTTCAACTGCTAGTCATGCGACTACTCGCGCCGGTAGCTCGCGCTGAGGCTATGTTTGCGTGCGCGTGGGTGCGAGGGTGCGCATGCGCATGCGTGCTAAGTGTGTGTGTGTGCAAGGGTGCGCGTGCGCGTTCGGCCAAGTAAGTGTGTTAATGGCTAAGTGTGTGGGGATAGGCTAAGTGGCGTGCGGGCAAGTTTGTGGGTGCGAGTGTGCGCGTGCGAGGTACAAATGGCTAAGTGTTAATGGCTAAGTATGTGGGGATAGGCTAAGTGGCGTGCGGGCAAGTTTGTGGGTTAGCGAATGTGCGCGGTGCGAGTACAATGGCTAAGTTGTTAATGGCTAAGTATGTGGGGATAGGCTAAGTGGCGTGCGGGCAAGTTTGTGGGTGTGTGGGTGCGAGGGTGCGCGTGCGAGGTACAATGTGGGTGTGGAGGGTGCGCGTGCGGTGAGGGTGCGCGTGCGAGGTACAATCTGTCAGCTGTCAGCTGTGCCGAGGTGCGCGTGCGAGGATCTAAGGCCAAGTGTTTGTCTCTACTGCGCATGACGGCTTCAGACAAACACTTGCCTTTTTATAATATAGGATGTTAGTTATTTGTGGAACTTTTATAACGATCAAAAGTATACCCCCAATTAGGTAGCTTGGGAAGTTAGTTTATAAGTAAGGTTTTCATACTGATAGATTACATTTTTTGTTCTATGCTCTTAAAATAATTAGAGTGATGAAAATGACCTTGCCTATCAGTGTCACGTTATAATGACTTAGTACATTTACATAAGTTTTATTTGTTGAAAATTACTAGTTAAACTATGTATGCTTATGATGATATGTTTTTGTAAACTTACATACATTTGGATACTGAAATGTCTGATTTCTTTAATAAACTGGTTTATAAAAAACATGCTTCAAGTAAAACGTATTAATGTTTTCCAGTGACGTACACATATGTGCTGTGAGCGCTCAGCATTCAACATCACACCGCCTCAGAGAGTCATCAGTGACTATGACACAAATTAAGGTCTTCAATAATGCAATACTCTCCACTACAATTTTCTCTGAACACTCATGGGGGGCCGATTTATCAAGCTCCGTCTTAAGACCGCTGCTCCTAACTTGTCCGCCTGCTCTGAGGCCGTGGACAGAAATCAACCCGATCAAATACGATCGGGTTGATTGACACCCCCTGCTAACAGCCGATTGGCCGCGAATCTGCAGGGGGCATCATTGCACAAGCAGTTCACAAGAACTGCTGGTGCAATGATAAATGCCGACACGTATGCTGTCGGCATTTTAATGTGCAGTGGACATGATATGCTACATCGTATCATGTCCGCTCGCACTTTAACAAATCTACCCCATTGTGTGTAAATCCTGGTGCTCCAGTCACATGTAGCATATTTGCGTATACCACCGAAACAGTAGTAACTTTTACTAGAAGCATTTTTGCTAATGGGAAGCATATAGCAAAAATGCTCCTATTTAAAAACTGAAATGGAATTCATGCACATTTCAATTGTGACCTTTCTATTCCTTTAAGAATGAATGCATGAAATTTGTACAATTCAGTGTTATAACAATTGCCATAAAATAACTAGCAGTCATTCATTTCTTTCTTTTACTCTTTTCTCAGATTACATGATTTTACCCTAAAATGCAAGGTTCAAAACATAAAAAATAGAAGAAATGATGCCGGCATCAATAAATTGTACTAAAAGCAATTGCTACAGTGAGCGCTAATAGCAGAATGGAAGAAGGTAGTGGAACAATACCGTGTAATAACAATATATACTGATTCATATAGCAAGAAAGTATCAAGAATGGTAGCTTGATAAAGGTAGCTGGGTCTACCGAAACACGTAGAAAATTGCTTACTATATATATTCAGACTGGGATAATTACTTGTTTTTGCAGTTCATCCCCATTTCTTAAATATCTGGATATGGGCATATGAATAATCCCTGTATATAACTTGTAATCCCCTTTTTTGTAGCACAATTCAGGTTCATTGTTTGTTTCTTATACAATGTTGAGCAAAGTATATGTATAATTCCTGGTGTGCTTTGTATTCTGTTTGACATCCAACATTAAAGGATCTAACGGAAACTACTTTGCTACAATTGAGCAAACACAGTTTCTCTTCAGCCTCATTGAATCTTCGATCACCGGGAGATACTTTGTCTACCTCTAACAAGGAATTATCAGCGGTGAGAGACCTATAAAATTAAGTCGACCAGGTCACATGTTCTGGACGTCATCACGCCCCTCAGAGCGTCTAACGGAACCGGAATATCTAATACACTACCACTAACAGTGAGTTATTTAAGCTGTGCACAGCCGAAGATTTACACAGATTTATCACTCATTTTGGCAACACTTTGGCAATATTCTGAAACTCCCCCCTGCCTAAATGTCTCATTGTAAAGGATAAAAACGTTCTTTCATAGCAATCAATCAGCCTTTTGTTTATGAACATTCAGCAGGGGCGTATTACTGCCTAGGCCAACAAGCCCGGTGCCTTGGGCGGCAGATTGAGGAAGGCGGCACTTTTTGCAGCCACTGAAGCAGTGGCAGCTGAATTAACTTTCTGTTAGTTATATACTACTAGAAAGTTAATTCAGCTGCTGCTCCTTCAGAGGTTGCGGTAAACTACATTTCCCATATTGCACCTAGCTATAGCTCATTAAAGTAGTTTGCCAGCAACACATGTCCACGCCCACCCCCCGGCCAGAGTAGACCTGGCTGTAGAGTACAGAGACTCAGTCTAGAGAAGGACCGACGCACCGCAGGTGCATTGTCAGTGTCTTGTGTTTGAGAGAATAGGTAGGAGGGCAGGGTCTGGGACTGGGTGCGGACAGAGGGGGAAGGACCGGCCATAACAGCAGTAGCATCGCGCGGCTGACATGTGACACATCGTGACAGACTCAGTGGTTGCTCGTGGACCGGACCAGTGTTGTCATTGTGGTCGGAGTGAGACGAGTTGATAACTAGTAAGTACTGAGATTTCATTGATCAGAACTTGTGAGGGGCACTGGCAGTGTCACAGCTGCAGCTTCAGGGACTGGGGGGGGCAATCGGTTACGTTACGCGCAAAATCACACTCACAAATGTTTTTATAAACAATGTGATCAAGAAACATTGTGGTGTTCAGAAGAACAGCACAATGTTTTCTGATCACATCGTTTTTAAAACATTCGTTCTGCTGCTGCTGGGAGTACAAAGATTCAAGCAGGGATCTGTGCCCACCGCCCAGCAGTGGTGGTGTCTAGCAGGAGCACAAGGATCTCCTATGGCCCCTGAATATTGTGTGGTACTCATCGTGTCCAGTAGGCAGTGCCAGGATCGCCTGATCATGTCTATTGTGGAGGAAAATTGCTATCACCAGCATGAGTGACCAGTAACTATTTGTTTCTGCTGCACAAACACATGGAGTACAGTGCAGCCTTTAGAGACACAAGTTGCAACCATGACAAAGTATGGCATACTAGAATAAATAAAGCGTCACTCTCTTCAGGTCTTTTCTAAAAATGAAGCAGGCATTTCATAGTTAAATTTTTATTTCATTTTATTGATCTATAAGTTATAACAAAAACAATCATCAATCATCTAACATCTCAGGAAGGAAAATAAAACATTTGTTGATAAAACTTGCAGTGGAACTTTATTTCTACACAGCAGTAACCTATATACATTACAATATCTCAATATTAGCATTAGCAAAGACTTTTTAACCCCTCCCTCACTGGTAGAGGTGTTGTTTTCCTATTTAACATGTGTCAAAAATATGTCTATGCAGCCTATGATTGTTATTTGGCTTTTTATTGTTTTGAAGAAGCATAGATCCTCATTTACATAGTATTGTGATGGATTCCTATATAATGGCATTTATTTCATTTATAGGGTCAAACACTAATAGAGATATTGCTGTCTCCAGAAGGATGTATATGTTTTTGTATAAGCCTGTATGCCTAGCCAGAAGTCCGTCCAGCAGCTCAGGAAAAGGAAGTTAGTTCCCACTGACACAATGATTTGCCCCTGCCTTAAAATGATAGACCTGTGAGTACTTGTGATGTACAGTTTATGACAGAGAGGCAGTAATAATCCTAAATTAGTGACTCTTGGGGCTGTTTGATATACACTTAATAGAGTCTCTGACTACATACATTAATATAAATAACTCTGTGTGCAGGCTGTAATATTTTAATTAAACACTATGCTTAATATAGACATGACCAGGCATTATGCACATACAATTCTGCAAGCTTGCTTTTATATCAATGAAACACTGTTATATGCATAACATTTATAATAATTTAATTGATATAAAAGCAAGCTTGCAGAATTGTGTGTGTATAAGGCTCATGCAGGATAACTTAACTTTTTGTCCCGGGCATCAGGTGATATAATTTACACATTCCAGATATAAATGACCAAAAATAATATGGAAAAAAGGCCTAAAACCTTAGGTGGGCACCATGGGCGTGATTTTGGCCTAGGCAAACAAGGCACTTGCCCTAGGTCAGCAGGTTTTGGTGGGGCAGCACTTTTTGGTCCTACTACCTACCCACACTTACTACACACTGCATTACACACACATAAAAACATGTGCACTTGAACATGAACATTTACTTTGGAAATGCCCATGGAAGACAAAAACTGATGTTACCTTCTCACCAAAAAATATTATTGCCAAAAAGGCCTAAAACCTAGAAGGTGGGGGTAGGGGGGGGGGCAGCAGAATTTTGGGTGCCTAGGGCAGCACAAAACCTAAATACGCCACTGCCATTCAGCCTATGTTTAAAAATTAATGTTTCATGCTGCTGTATGTACAAAGTAACTTTCTTGCTATATGAATCATTATACATTGTTATTACACGGTATTGTTCCACTACCTTCTTCCATTTTGCTATTAGCGCTCACTGTAGCAATTGCTTTTAGTACAATTTATTGATGCTGGCATCATTTCTTCTATTTTTTATGTTTTAAAACTTGCATTTTAGTTGAATAAAATAATATATATATATACTTATATATATATTTTTTTGTCATATCCAATATACATTTTTTTTTCTTTTTTCATGGAATGTATTATTTAGAAACTATTATATAGAAATCTACTATCATCATACTTATCCCTTATTTTTGGTTAGCTCCAACCACGGAGCGCTTTTTGTCCCGCACCTTTTGTTCTTTCTATTACTAAGATTACTTCTGCAAGGAAATGGTAATCAGACAGGGACAGTTAGCATTTAACCCATTTAGGTAGCTCTCACCCCCCCCCCATCTGTATGATTTAGTGATTAGTTGCAGAAACCTCATATATTTTTGAACATATGTTTCTCTTACTCCTTATGGGTAAACAAGTCAAGACCAGATAGACACAGAAGTGCACTGGAAAAGTGGTTATTATTTATTATGATACAAAATGAAATAAAACTATTTAAAAGATAAGCCACTCACTCTACTGAATTAGATGGATCTAGTTTTATTTTAAAAAGAAAAATCCATAATATATTTATAGAAATACTAGTCGATAAGGCTGCCCAGAGATGTAGAAACAACGTATTTTTTCTATATAATAAACTACAGATATAGACACAACTACTGTCCTAAATAAATACAAATTTCTTCTCTTTAAATTATATCTACTTTAAAGGGACAGTAAACACCAGAATTTTTGTTTTTTAAAAAGGTAGATATCCCTTTATTACCCATACAGTTATAATAATATACTTTTTTACCTCTGTGATTACTTGGTATCTAAGCCTCTGCAAACTGCCCCCTTATTTCAGTTCTTTTGACAGACTTGCAATTTTTAGCCAATCAGTGCTGACTCCTAGGAGCTTATCGTGCCTGAGCTCAATGTTATCTATATGAAACACATGAACTAACGCCCTCTAGTGGTGAAAAACTGTCAAAATGCTTTCAGATTAGAGGCAGTCTTCAAGGTCTAAGAAATTAGCACATGAACCTCCTAGATTTAGCTTTCCAACTAAGAATATCAAGAGAACAAAGCAAAATTGGTAATAAAAGTAAATTGGAAAGTTGTTTAAAATTACATGCCCTATTTAAATCATGAAATAATTTTTTTTTTAATTTACTGTCCCTTTAAGTATATTTCTTTATATACAACATTTTTAGTAAAACAAGCATCACATTCCAGTTATTAATTTCCCTTTTTACTTGTCTGTCGATGACCTTAACTTTTACATCTGCAGAGCTTTTTACCCTTGAAAAAGCTACATATAAGGAAGTTCAGTATTGCTTAGGGGCTAAATCTATGCGGGGAATGAAAACATTTTGCCCTTCAGCTGTACCTGTAAATTAACTAAACTAATACATTCTAAAGTTACAAAAAATAAAAAAGGCTAACATTACAGAAATAAAAAAATCTAATTACCAAATTTAACAAAATTAAACCTAATCCCTATGAAAATAAAAAAGACCCCCCAAAATAAAAACACCCCCTACTCTAAGAATAGACTACCAGTAGCCCTTAAAAGGGCTTTTTGCAGGGCAGTGCCCCAAGATAATCAGCTCTTTATACAAAAAATATACAAAGTCCCACCTAACATTAAATCCCCCCACCCCCCAATATAAAAAAACTAACACTAAAAAACCTAAACTACCCATTGCCCTGAAAAGGGCATTTGTTTGGGCATTGCCCTTTAAAGGGTATTTAGCTCTTTTACTGCCCATCCCTAATCTAAATAAAACAAACCCCCCCAAAAAACCCTTAAAAAATACTAAATCTAACCCCCAGGTTGGTACTCACGGTTCCTGAAGTCCGGCGTAGAAGGTCCTGTTCCAGGTGGTGAAGTCTTCTTCCAAGCGCAACCTCTTCTTCTTCCAGGAACATCCTGCGCGGAGCGGTGCTAAAGACTGAAGACCGCAGAGCTGAAGACCGGCGCACTACCACAAGGTTATGGAACCTCTATTTTAGAAAGCTGACTCAGTTAAATAATTGAATATCACCTAAGTTATGATCTTTATTAACAGTGGCAGTTAAACGTTAATTAGGTCTCCGCTATAGAAGAGACCTTTGTGGCTCAGTCTGATAATTTTCTTTATTAGTTAACTTGTGGGTTTACTATATAGCAGAAGCTGTACTTAGGTTCCTACATTTACCCTTTTCTTTTTGGAAAAGTGAATATTCAAAGGTATAAGCGGTATAGAGAGATTTTAACTGCTCAAAGCGGGTGGTCATTTTTTTGCGCAAAAATAGAGTATTGATTCCTATAACAAACATTTGTATGTGTTGAATCAATATATTATTTTGTGTTCTTTGCCAATATACAAACATAATATCGCCGGCTCATATTATTGAGCCAAAGCCTGTCATAATAATAATAATCTTTGCAACAATAGATATACATAGATAAAACATTGGTGATACAACTTGCGCAAACTTTAAAATACACAGCTGTCAACTTCTTTGACCTTAAAGGCATATACGATACCTTATGGCTACCAACGGTTTTGTTTAAATCAAGGTTCCCTAACATAAAATCACCACAGTTTGCAACATTTGTAACTATAAGCCCAACAAACATTGTAACCATTATTCTTGTATGAGCTTGAACTACTAGTATATGTATACAGTGTGTTTTTGAGATTATTTAACAGAGCTACATTTTTAGCACACAAATATATATATCTCATTACTCATCATTTACAATAGTGTGGTGCTTTCTAGTAAAGGCTAACAAACGTATTAGACATACCCACGCCGTAACTGCTGATAACAAATTTGTTTACCCCCCATGGGTTAATTATTTGTATAAATACATATATTATATATATATCTTGTGAGTAACAAATTAGCATTGAACAGGTGCATTCTAGATCATTTTATTTTCTGAGTTCCAGCAAGTTTTTAACCGTATGTGTGTGTGGAGTACTAGTCCTGCTGGACGACTATATTTTTTCTCCCAATAAAGTTATTTAGTGTAAATGGGTATGTCTGTGATATTATATAAAATCTGAATCTTTTTCCACTAATTCAAGAATATTCCAACAGTGGGTTCCAAGTATTTTAGCGCTGCGGAATCTGTTGGCGCTCTACAAATAACCGATAATAATAATAATAATAATATTAAACTAGTCCAGTAACCAGCAGTCTTTTCTTTGTGCTGCAAATCTCCTTGCATCTCTTTGTACATTTTGCTGAAGACCGGCGACCCTGGAACTGCAGACCGGCGGCCGCGGAGCCATGGAGTGTGGAGGATCCTCTTCGTACGATCTCCCCTATACACTGAATAGTGAATTCAAGGTACGCAATTAAAGATGGCGTCCCTTGAATTCCTATAGGATGAGAACTACTCAAATCCTATTGGCTGTTCAAATCAGCCAATAGGATGAGAGCAAGTGAAATGTTATTGGCTATTCAAATCAGCCAATAGAATTTCACTTGCTCTCATCCTATTGGCTAATTTAAACATCCAATAGGATTTGGGTAGCTTTCATCCTAATGGCTGATTTGAATCGGTGGATTCTTTCACCACCCTGCCATTTTCGGACTTCACATTTGTTTTGTCCTCGCAATGCCAACATTCCTTGAGGATGCGTGCGCAACTGCCAATGGCGACGGACATTTCAAACGCAATTATAGTATAGATAATATTATATATATTTATATGTTTATGAGTTTTATAGTGATGTTTAATAATCATTAATCTATTTTAGGTCACATGTTATTGCTTTTTCTGAGTATTGCTGTAGAGCATAACATGTGAATTTATGTAATGAAATGAGATACACAGATGTAACGTTGCATTACACTTTACCTATTAATATGAAACACAAATTCCAGAGTTTTATTATTCAGATCATCAAACCATTTCTTATGTAGCATTTTCAGATCTCAAATTTTCCATAAAATTCTTAATTATGCATTGTAAAAAGTACCCATATTTTTTGTCCTTACGTGATGTTATCTCAAGAAACAAACACATGTGATTAGCCTACAGAGCCCAGCCAAAGTGCTAAAAAGGGACAGTCTAGTCAAAATTAAACTTTCATTATTCAGATAGGAAATGTAATTTTAATCAACTTTCCAATTTACTTTTATCATCAAATTAGCTTTTTTCTCTTAGTATTCTTAGTTGAAACTAAACCTAGGCAGACTCATATGCTAATTTCTAAGCCTTTGAGGGCTGCCTCTTATCACATCCTTTTTAAATTCCATTTCAACACACAGAGATTGAAAGTACACGTGGGCCATATAGATAATACTGTGTTCAGGCACAGGGGGTATTTAAGATTTAGCACATTATAATGCTAACTGCAAGGACAATAGATAATAAACAGTCACAGTCATGTGATCAGGGACTGGAAGAAGGTTATTAGATACAAGGTAATCACAGAGGTAAAAAGTATATTAATATAACTGTGTTGGTTATGTAAAATTGGGGAATGGGTAATAAAGGATTATCTATCTTTTAAAACAACAACAATTCTATTGTAGACTGTCCCTTTAATCCTATTAAGAATCTGTGGCACGATTTGAAAATTCCAGTGAACAGGCACCACCCAACCTACCTGCACCACTGGAACTAATCTGCCAAGATGAATGGTCAAAATGACTCCCAGACAGTGTGCAAAGCTGGTAGATGCTTCCCCCAAGAGACTTAAAGATATTGTAGCAAATGGTGGCTCAACTAAATATTTCAGTTTTTCTTTTTCTTTAAATTAACTTATTTTGCATTAAAAAGAATCTATTCTTAGAGTAAATGTGAGTATGAATCATCTGGAAATAATGATAATTTTCTAGAGGTTTGAATACTTTTGCAAGGCACTGTATACGTCTGCTTACTCATGAGATACATGTATTGTATAATAATAAAAATAATAGCAATAATAATAATAATAATAATAATAATAATATAGTAACAATAATAATAATCACCATCATTATCATCAAGTACAGGGCACAACATTTTCACAGACTCACATTACTGATAACTGAAAACACTATTTTACTGTTTTTATTATTTTTAAATTAAAGTTTATGTATTTTAAAATAGAAAATTTAAATTCAATAATCTCCCCAATGTCTGACCAGGAAATAAATACAAACAATAAATGTAGCCTGCAAACCAGTAGCAGAGAATTATATTGATTAACAAGTAAATATTTTGTATATGTATATTACATAGTATTAGGAAATATAGACCATTTGCCATCAGTCTCGGAAATAGTCCATATTGGTCTTTGTGACACTTTTCAAAAAATGTATAGAGACAATCGAACAAGATAGAGACAATCCTTCTTCACCTAGTAAGAGAGAAAGATGATATATTGTTTTTATTTTGTTTGTATTCTGCTTTGCAAAGTAAGTATCACCTTTCTGAGAGAACAGTTAAACCAAGTTTACAGGTTTATTTGTAATATGTGATGAAAGTTAACTGTGACACATTCTGATTTGCTGTTACAGCATATGAACATTTTGTGACTTTCTGGCACGTAAATGGAACAGTTTACATCTATCTAAATCACCCTGATATATTGGTCACATTGTAAAGATAATATCACTGTTTAGTAAATAATCTTTTAGCTATGCTGTAGCCGGTCACAACTACCAAAGATGTGTCTCCAACTGGTTTGAGTGTTCCTTTGCCATCTTTTGCAGTTTCCCATAAATATTTGCACCATTTTGTTCTGCACTATAAATTTAGGACATCAGCTTTTTAAGTGGCTTATAAACAGTAAACAGAAACCAGTTTAGAAGATAGACATTTTGTTGAATGACAAATACACTTTAAACAGCTTGTTTTTAAAATAGTTTCTCTTCCAAGGTTAAATGTGTGGGGTCATTTGAACTGAATCTAAACTTTTAGTATATAGCTCATTGTTTTCTGTACTTCTTATTATATTAATTCTGAAAATTAGAAACTCAATGCCTCCCATTCAAATCCATACGAATTTGACATACAAAAATTTGTCTATGCTTTTCTAATCCATGAGAATTACAGTAGTTATACCCTGTAAAATATGAATGCAATATAATAAAAAACTCGGTTTTTTTTCACACTTGGTTTGGTTAAGCATGAAAAGAAATCTAGGACACGTTTCTTTTCACCCTTACACTAATGTAAAATTTTATTCAGTATTGATAATAACTGCCTAATCATTTTGAATAAAGTATTTTTACCTTAACCAATAACATCCGTTTATTATTAACATTGTTAAAATGTCTAAAATGCAAATATACTTAAAGGGACATAGAACCCAAAAATGTTGTTGCTGATTCAGATACAACATGCAATTTTAAGCAACTTTCCAGTTTCCCTTGCTATCCCTTTTTCAAAAGCATACCTAAGTAGGTTCTGGACTCTGGAGTTGGATTCTAGCTACTGATTGGTGGTTGCACATATATACCTCTTATCATTGGCTTACAGATGTGTTTAGCAAGCTCCAACTAGTACATTGTTGTTCCATCAGTAAAGGATGCCAAGAAAATTAAGCAAATTGATAATAGAAGTAAATTGGAAAGTTGTTTAAAATCATGAAAGACATTATTTTAGGTTTCATCTACTCCTAAATGAACAATCTCATTATCATATTTCAGTTTTGTACAAGTTTCATAGTTTAGAAGTGTGCAAAAATGTTAACATTTAAAATAAGTTGTGTGAACAGTAAAGATTTGCTGTTCAAAACAGGCCTATGCTGGCTTTTTAAGAGGTTAAAGCTGTTGAATATATAGAAAAGTACAAAAATTATGATGAACTCTGCTCAATAAAGTATTTCCTGGTGAATTAGAATACCCTGTATATGCAAAAGCAAAGTATTAGTTTAGTTAAGGTGCTGTGAAGTGGAAAAAAAAAACACACGTACACAATAGCTTAGATACAATTGTAAACATTTGTGAAACTAATATCTAAGAGAGAATAAGCAATGTTCATTCAATTTTGCACATGATCTGTCTTTTGTCTATTTGGCAACTCCATGAGAACCTATGAATCTAGGCCAATTACTTTGGTTTCTTGTAGATCGGTGTGGTCTTGAATTTGAAAAACTCACAAATAAAAAATAATAATACAAATCTCTACTAATGCACTGGAATCAAGACCAATGTCTTTATAGGGTACAATCAAAATTTTAGTGCAATAGTTTACAAAGGAAAGAAAATTGTAAAAATGTAAAACATTTTATAATGATCAATTTGATACTGAAATAATATTCAGTACATACTTCTTTTTTATGTGAAATTGCTATCCTTTTTGAACCTGGTAATAATAAATAATTACATAATAAATACATAATAAATACATCATTCAAAATATTCTAAAGTAGTCCACACATTTTCTGTAAATATGACTTATTTTGGCCCCATTCCAAAATGTCAGAATATGGCTGTGACCTTAGTTGTACTTATTTTAGAATTGTTGGGTTTCAAAATTTATTTTTATAAAAATTTTCAATAAAGTTTATCATATTTTTATTAAGCACGTTTTGTAGCTAATTATTTACTGGTGTGTGAGAATCTACTTATTTAGAAGATCATAAAATTGTGGTAGAACATTTTTTTTTTAAATCTTTTTAATTTTTAACAAAAAAAAAACATATTACAGTAATGTCAGGTCAATTTCCCCAAGGATTTTCCAAGATCTTTATGGAACTAAAAGATTTGACTGATAATAAATTCAGTATTGAAGATGACTCTCTACTATGTTTAAATATAGTATTTTATTTAACCACTAATATGAATTAATTGATGTATTAGTAATTTAACATAATTATGATTCATTTTAAAATGAACATGTTTAAAAATCAAACACTTAGGGCTAGATTACATGTGGTGCACTAACTGTAGCGTGCGAGGCATAAGGGATCTATCGCAGCTCTTTGCACGCTTCGGAAGTAGTGCATGTATTATTAGTTGAAAGTCAACACATTCGCATGAGCGCAATTTAATTTACCGCGCACCGTGATAGCATGACTTCAGAGCTCTAGTTAACTTTTACACTCATCAAAAAAGTTGCACAAAACACATCATAAATACATTGCACAGTACGGTAAAATTCATAATAAAACTGTCTAATAAAAAATATTAAAAACAAAATTGCATAAAAAAAGTTATAAGGGCTCAAAGATATGAGGTCTCAAGTGTTCGAGAGAAAAAAAAGGCCTGCAAAGGGCTTTAACATAGATATACATACATACAGATGTATTTTGTATATGCTTATATGTGTGTACATATGTATTTAAGTATTTATATGTGTATATATGTCTTTACATACATATATACTCATATAAACACATAAATATATATGTATACATACATATATAGACATATATATATGCATTGGAGCCCTTTGCAGTCAAGTAGCTGAAAAGATGTAAAATCATATTTATGCAATATTCATATTTAATAAATTATTTAACTGTGTTTGTACAGTAAATATTTCACAATCCAATGTTTTTAACATAGGGGAATATGCTCTAAGTATTTTTAAATATATATATATAGGTATAGATATGTATTTATGTATTTTACCAAATTAACATCAGATATATAGAAATACTTTATGAATTTACTAGCGCTGCGGAATCTGTTGGCGCTCTACAAATAACCGATAATAATAATAATAAATGGAACATATTCTTCTGTGTGAAGAACATTGGAATGTGAAATATTCATATTTCATGTGGGGTTAGCACACTTGGTTAAACACGATCAGGTTTTATATGCAAGTAATGTGGTTGTGATATTAGAAGTTTGGCTTTTTGCATGTGTTGGGTTAGCGCTCGTGTGAAAACTTTTTAATTTCAATTTGTAATACACGCGCTACCCAATATGCACAAAAAGCTTACTTCTAGCAGAGTTAATGCATAAGCGAGAGTGATAAATTGCACTCTACTCGTAATCGAGCCCTTATTTGGAATGAAAAAAAATTAAATTTAGGTTATTATAGTTCATTTTTATACACAATTAATAGATTAAACAATTAAACATTTTTTTTTACTTTTTATTAAACAATAAAAAAAGATGTAGGTTATTATTTTAATATGTGAACTGAGCATATGCTATAACTTGTCAACAATGAAAAAAAGCCATGCAGGTGAAAAGTGTTTCCAACAGTCCAAGGTATAGAATTGGAAAGGTTAAAGCAATCCTTTGACAAACTTCCATTTTTTTTTATGATTAACATAAAGAGGCCTATTTATCAAAGGTCTGTCGGATCTGATCCGACACTGCGGATCAGGTCCGCAAGACCTCGCTGAATGCGGAGAGCAATACGCTCTCCGTATTCAGCATTGCACCAGCAGCTCACAAGAGCTGCTGGTGCAACGCCGCCCCCTACAGACTTGCGGCCAATCATCCGCCAGCAGGGAGGTGTCAATCAATCCGATCATACTCTTGAGACTGCTGCTCCATAACTTGCGTTTCTGGTGAGTCTGAAGATTCGCCAGAAACACGGGCCCACAAGCTCCATACGGAGCTTAATAAATGGGCCTCAAAGACTGGTGTTGCACGATATTCAGGAGTTTTGGTGTAACAAATGCACATGAAAACTATTAAATTAGGTTTTGAAATTATTTGGAATAGGTTAAAGTTGAAAAATAATATACTTTACAATTGGAAGTCCTTGAGGTCTGTGAAAAATAATTGTTATAATAAATTTACAGCCAAATTTCTATTTTAGCAAAACTTTTTAACTATAAAATAAATAGATGATTATTTAAAGATATTTAATAAAGAACAGTTTAAAATGGTTTTAATGCTATATTTTTTTAATCAACGAAAATAAGTAGCCGGTAGGAAGTGTACCATTTTTATAGTTACTAACATTTTGCAATATGTTACAGGTTTTTTTTTAACAATCAGTAAAAAAACAAAGTAAAATATACATTTCTGTTGATATTTCTGTGTAGCTATACACATTTTTTCTGCACTAAAATGAACATGATATATAGATTTCAAACTGCAGTGATCTAACATCTTGCTGAAACCAAATGTTTGAGCTGTTTTTATTGGACATTTGAGAATTCTGTTCTATCGGCAACCTCTTGTTCTCTAGCAGTGGCATGTTAAATAAACAAAGGGATGACAACAACGTTTCACTACTTGTCATGACTACATTTTTCCAGTGTGATGTTTGTCTGAATAAATTGAAGAGAACATAACCTTGGATAGGTAGTAACACGTTACAATACCATCAATTTCTAAACTATGCTCCAGTTTATTTTCATCAACCTTTATATTTAATTTATTACTTTATTCATTTAAAATTTTGATGACCTTCAGTTCTTTTTTTATCTTTTAATTTCCCCTGTAACTTTAATAGCTCCTGTGTTACTGTACATATGAAGCCACTGAAATTAAACCAGCTGTTTCCATTCCCAAAGACGGCACATAAGACTCTCACAAATATCGTTCTCATAAAATCCTTACTGCATTCTATAAAACTTCTGAGTAGAGTGCTTGGAATATAAATGCATGGCTTATGAAGTGCTTGAATAGAATAAAATATGGTACATTAACTTATAGATTTGTTCCATGCAACCTAAAAACCTGAAATTATAATTACCGACAATATATTTTGCTCTATTTTATTATTATTATTATTATTACAAAAACAAAATAACCATGTTACTAGATAAATGAAATGACCATGTTTATAGAACTGTGTGGTTAAAATGGGGACTCCATATTGCAAATGAAGAAAGCAGGTAATTCACTGTTAATACAGTTTGTGTACAATACTTAAGCTGCATGGTCCGTAGGGGTGAGAGGGGAGAATGATGTACATTAATATTATTATCAGGTATTTATAAAGCGCCAGCAGATTACAGAGATGTCCTTAAGCATAATGTGCAGTAAGAAATAGATAATTATTAATATATTGATAGTAAGATTGCATTGGACCCCATGGAGTCAATATTCTTCAATTAAGCAAACATTCAAAGGGATTTTTCTTCTTCTGCTTTCTCTGCTATACACTCACATCACTTCTGAGTGTTATATGCAAGTGTTTAACCCTTTGGCGGCTAAGCCATTTCCCACCTGGGTGCTAAGCTGGTTTTTAACTTTTTTTAAATATATTTATTTGCAACTTTTTTACTTTTTTTTACAGATCCCCTAGACTTATACTTTTTTGAAAGGTTAAGCGATTACCTTTCCAATCTTGGGTCTTGGGGGTCTGTAGCTGCTTAGATGCCTGAGATAAAGGCTTCTAATGCCTCCATCTCCCTATACTTGTCATTGTAAAATAAAGTTGCGCGGTGACGTCATCACGTCATTGCGCGTGACGTCACCACACGAGTAGGTGGGAGCCCCCAGATTGCTTTCAAGGTGGGTGAGTGCTAACGATGGCTCTAAGCCGTTGTCAGCACCTGACTGGGAGAACTTGCGACTGCTCAGAGCCGTCTTTAGCAATATGACTTTTCAAGTCACTTTCATACTACTACAAATCACTCCTGAGTCCAGATTATATAAAACTCTCTGGGTTTGTGAGATTATCTAAAATTCTCTGGGTTTGTGAGATTATCTAAAGCTCTCTGGGCTTGTGAGATTTTCGAGGTGCTATGAAGCCCCTGTCCTAGTTGTAATACAAGATTTGACGCTATTCTTGCCTTGAGTCTAAGCACAAGATAACACACCCTGCATTATTAATTGCGCTCTAGTTGTCCTTCAAGATCACTTTTGAAATTCACTGAGGTTCTCTTAAAGGGATACTAAACCCCATTTTTTCTTCTTTTATGATTCAGGTAGAGCTTGCAATTATAAGTAATTTTCTAATTTATTCCTATTATCAATTTGTCTTTGTACTCTTGGTATCTTTATTTGAAAAAGCAGGAAAGCTTAGGAGCCAGACTATTTTTTTATTCAGAACCCTGGATAGCGCTTGCTGATTGGTGGGTACATTTAGGTAAGTGCTATTGCATTGCCTTTTTATTATTTGCTTGTTAATTATGGGGTTCTACTGTATTTAATGGTCATTTAAAGGGACAGTCTACCATAGAATTGTTATTGGTTTAAAAGATAGATAATCCCTTTATTACCCATTCCCCAGTTTTGCATACCAACACTGTTATATTAATGTACTTTTTACCTCTGTGATTACCTTGTATCTAGGAACCTTCTTCCAGCCCCCTGATCACATGACTGTTTATTATCTATTGTCTTAAATTTAGCATTTTGTGCTAAATCTTAAATAACCCTCTGTGCCTGAACACAGTGTTATCTATATGGCCCACGTGTACTTTCTGTCTCTTTGTGTTGAAAAGAGATTTAAAAAGCATGTGATAAGATGCAGCCCTCAAAGGCTTAGAAATTAGCATATGAGCCTACCTATGTTTAGTTTAAACTAAGAATACCAAGAGAAAAAAAGCAAATTTGATGATAAAAGTAAATTGGAAAGTTGATTAAAATTAAAAGTCCTATCTGAATAATGAAAGTTTAATTTATACTAGACTGTCCCTTTAATGTCAGTAAATGGTAACCTATGACTGATGAGTTCACAGACTGCAGAATGTAAACTCAATTATTTTAGGGTTTAAGAATTTATATCTGTAGATTATTTGACAACTCTGTTCCCTATATTCCAAAAATCCAAAACATGAGGGTTTATTCCTCCTGTGGCTCAACCTTACATTTTATGTACCGTCACTTTACATTTCCAACTACATTTCTCCATTCTCTGCCTCAGTCTCAAGCCAGGCAGAGAGAGAAACAATGGAGTACAAGCTCAAATAGCCCAGATAATATATGACAAATGCTGTGGTGCCAAATGCTACAGATTCATTAAACAGGTAGAACTTTTTCCGCAAACATTATGTCCTTCCTTTTTTGAATGGAGTCACTCAGTAACACAAATGCTTCAATTGGAAATTATTATGTTAAAGCAGGCAAACTAGATTTTTTCCTAAATGTAGAATTTCTTTTGGAATGGAGTCTCTTAAGGGACATGTGTATGGGATTGGGAGTGGCCTCACCTTTTATATCTTAAAATTATAATTTGATGCATATCTTAGTGTTTTATATTCCTTGTTGTGGTCATAAATATTTTTTTCCTTTTTCGTTAAGGTCTGTTGTAGACAAACTAAATTGATCCAAAATAGATTATACATGAACCATGATGTTTATGCATTGCCTTCGTGGATTACATAGAATTATCCTTTTAATTTATTTCATTTCTTCTCTTTACTGTATTATAGTACAACTACTTTGTTATTATGTATACCTATATCATGTATATGTTATTATGTACAGGTAGCCCTCAGTTTAGGCTGGAGTTAGGTTCCAGAAGGAATGGTTGTAAATCGAAACCATTGTAAATTGAAACCCAGTTTATAATGTAAGTCATTGGGATGTGAGGGAGTTAGATTCCAGACCTCTCTCAAAATTGTCATAAGTAACATCTAATGTATTATTTTTAAAGCTTTGAAACGAAGACTTTAAATACTAAACAGCATTATAAACCTAATTAAATAATCACACAACAGACTGTATCATCAAACTAAGTTTAATGAGCAAAACATTTTCTACTTGCATTTTTCTGCAAACAGTTCTCTGCATTGTTAGCATGTTAGATAATATTGGGTCTGCACCTATTCTATGCATTTCAATCTGGAGTGATTAATAGGCAGTTAGGCACCCTCACCTCAAGCAGCTGGATATGAAGATAATAGGGAAGTGGCTGCTAGATCTTGTTGCTTGAAAGCTGCTCAATAGCTAAGGTCTGTTCTGTGTACACATATTAATTTCAGTCTGCTAAATTGCATAACTTTGCTGCAACACAAGCAAACAGCTCCACCTACTGGCTATTTTAATTAGTTTAATTAGCATTTAATTTCAATGCTTTTCAATAGCAGTCACACGACTGAAAAAAAGGTGGTTATTCCAGAACGGCGCAAATTGAACCGGCGTAAACCGAGGGCCACCTGTATGCCTATATCATGTTTTCATGCAAATGTTTATCTGTTAATTTCTGTGAAAATTATTAAAATGATTACACTCAAAAAACAAACAAAAACCATGTAGAACTTTATTAGAAGATGATAGGATCAATCACATGCTTGGGCTGACCTGCCTGAACATACTGTTGCAACAAAATAGTGCAGTGTAATGCACATGAAAATAGATGGCACTTTTTATAACATTTAAGCAGTGCCATGTGAACATACTCAGTGCATGGGAGCCTTGTAGGTCTGCGGTATAATAACTGTTCACCATTAAATTAAACATAATCCAACATTGCCCATCCTTTTTGCTTTAATCATTGGATAGTTTGAGAACTTCAGAATATTTTATATTTTGGCATTTTTTTTAATGTTTTAATTATCCATTCCCATAAGTTTAATTGGTTGTGCAAATACTTAAAATTACATGTAACACTTTGTAGTTAAAATATTTTTTGCAGTCTGAATAAATTAACATTAGGGGGTCAAAATATCAACTGCATATATTTGACAAAGAAAGCTTATAACTAAGAAAAAGCCTGAAAAATAGAGGCTACTCTGATATGTGTATTAAATGGTCTTTGATGAAGTCAAGACAGAAATGATCTTTTGAGACCTAAACAAAAAAGTTATGTCCAAAAAGGTTAAAATTCATGTAATGTATTTGATTGAGTGCTCCCAATGTAAAAAACAGTAAATAGGTCTCACCATGAGAGATGTCCGTACGAGGATTAGGGAAAATCTTGATTATAACCAACAATGATCCATGCTCAGCTCTTTCACAACACTTTATTGATGCTCATTATGTGTTTGATTTAATACATTATTGGCAGTAATTTGTTTTTTTTGTTTTTTAATATATATTTTTATTGAGGTTTTTATAGAAATACAACATATACAACATGTTCTTTCACATACATAGATAATATACAGGATATTGACTACCAAATAATGTTTAACAAATTGAAATACACAAGTTGTGGTACAGATTTGCTTCTAGAGTGTACTTAGGTGAGTTGCAAGACCTAGAGTTTGAGTGGTTATAATCAATTGATAGTAAATGCAACTTAACACCCTCCACATATATATGCTGCCAGGGCCGGATTTACCATTAGGCAGAGTAGGCATGTGCCTACAGGTGCCTTCCATAGAGGGGCACCTGTCTCTCTGCTCCATATGCCTTTTCTGCACTCCTCTGCAGCTCTGCCCTCACTCACCATATTAGATAATAACTTTGCCCTAAACAAAGATGGCAGCCGCGCTGGCCGGTCCAGTCCGTTTTTTCCAGTGAATGTGAACAGAGCAGCCAGAGCGGTCTGAGAGTAAGTGTGTGGGTAACAACTGACCCTTGGTTGATTGTGCACATTGCAGGCTTGGTCAGCAAAGTTTCTAAATTAAGCCCCAGTCTAGACAACCTGCACTTTTCTTGTATAAATTATATTTTAAAAAAATACTGTTCTGACTGGAATCTCATCATACTGGGCGAATACTGTCTGGAGTGTTTTGTTATAGATCATGGACTGTTATGTGGCAAAATTAGCAGCTGCTGTAAAAATAAAATGGGAGCACTTGGGGGCACTTTCGATTTTGGTGTAAAAATGTAAATCTGGCCCTGTGTGTTGCCCACATGGAAGCCATGAACTTATATGAAAGAGCCTATGAAACTCAAACCTTATTTTAAATTATTTTGTGTGAATTCCTCCTGAACTATAGAGGGCAACTCTTGTACCCCAAAAAGCTGTAAGAACCTAATGGAGGAAGGCTAGCAGCAGATATAGCCTCTCAACATTTTCATTGTATAGATTAACTAATACTTACTCGAAGAGAGTATATGAACACGTAATAATCAAGATTTTGGAATTAGGGAAGGATTTATTGGTTACCTCTAAGTAAACTATAGGGGGGAACGGAACTTGCAATAATGTAGGATGTTCACTACTAAATATAAATAATTCAACATCTTAAATGGAGATATACCATATATTGTGGGGTCATCAAATATAATTTGATAAATAAAATGTATTGATGGGGAGGGGAGAGGTGGGTCAGCTGTAAGATGATGAGAATCATTAAAGCAGAGAATATAAATATGAACATAAAATATCTATTTGTGTAAACTGTCATTCTATAAACCCACTTTATTTTAGTATGCACTGCTTTTTGGATCACATTAACAAGGCAGATCTTTACTTTATAAGTGTAGTGGCAAAGGTAAAAATCTAGTAGTCTCAAGTTTTCAATATATAACAGATAAGATCACCCCAAATGTAAAGGAGATGGCTACTTTAAAACCAAACAGTATGTTGGCGTGAGTTAATTGGGTAGGAAGTGTGAGTATTCTATCTACTATAAACATATGTATTGCACGCCCCTATCTACAAATTCTAACTCAACCACACTGATCACAAAAACAGAGGTTTATGATAGGAGAACCTTATTGTGTGCTACGTGTCTCTAAGGGTGTAAAATTGTGCATAGATACAGATATGGGTCTTTGTGAGCCATATGTCTATGGTTAATGCTAGAGGATAAGTCAGTAGGAACCTGTAATGGTATCTCAATGCAATATGTACATTTTAGCTCATTAAATAGTTTAAACTGGAGAGCTATGTCTAATCGAGTTAGCCATCTATTTGAGATGAAAGCCTTCTAGGTTTAATTTCCTTCTACCCCCTTATAGTGTATAGGACAATAACGGCTAGATTTAGAGTTTGGCGTTAGCCGTCAAAACCAGCGTTAGAGGCTCCTAACGCTGGTTTTGGGCTACCGCTGGTATTTAGAGTCAGTCAGGAAAGGGTCTAACGCTCACTTTCCAGCCGCGACTTTTCCATACCGCAGATCCCCTTACGTCAATTGCGTATCCTATCTTTTCAATGGGATCTTTCTAACGCCAGTATTTAGAGTCGTGGCTGAAGTGAGCGTTAGAAATCTAACGACAAAACTCCAGCCGCAGAAAAAAGTCAGTAGTTAAGAGCTTTCTGGGCTAACGCCGGTTTATAAAGCTCTTAACTACTGTGCTCTAAAGTACACTAACACCCATAAACTACCTATGTACCCCTAAACCGAGGCCCCCCCACATCGCAGCCACTCTATTAAAATTTTTTAACCCCTAATCTGCCGACCGCACACCACCGCCAGCTATGTTATACTTATGTACCCCTAATCTGCTGCCCCTAATACCGCCAACACCTACATAATATTTATTAACCCCTAATCTGCCGCCCCAATGTCGCCTCCACCTACCTACACTTATTAACCCCTAATCTGCCGAACGGACCTCACCGCTACTATAATAAATGTATTAACCCCTAATCTGCCCTCCCTAACATCGCCGCCACCTAACTTCAAGCATTAACCCCTAATCTGCCGAACGTACCTCACCGCTACTCTAATAAATGTATTAACCCCTAAAGCTAAGTCTAACCCTAACACTAACACCCCCCTAAATTAAATATAATTTAAATCTAACGAAATAAATTAACTCTTATTAAATAAATTATTCCTATTTAAAGCTAAATACTTACCTGTAAAATAAACCCTAATATAGCTACAATATAAATTATAATTATATTGTAGCTATTTTAGGATTAATATTTATTTTACAGGCAACTTTGTAATTATTTTAACCAGGTACAATAGCTATTAAATAGTTAATAACTATTTAATAGCTACCTAGTTAAAATAATTACAAAATTACATGTAAAATAAATCCTAACCTAAGTTACAATTAAACCTAACACTACACTATCAATAAATTAATTAAATAAATTACCTACAATTATCTACAATTAAACCTAACACTACACTATCAATAAATTAATTAAATACAGTACCTACAAATAAATACAATTAAATAAACTAACTAAAGTACAAAAAATAAAAAAGAACTGTTACAAAAAATAAAAAAATATTTACAAACATTAGAAAAATATTACAACAATTTTAAACTAATTACACCTACTCTAAGCCCCCTAATAAAATAACAAAGCCCCCCAAAATAAAAAATGCCCTACCCTATTCTAAAATTAAAATAGAAAAGCTCTTTTACCTTACCAGCCCTTAAAAGGGCCTTTTGTTGGGCATGCCCCAAAGAATTCAGCTTTTTTGCCTGGAAAAAAAAACATACAATACCCCCCCCAACATTACAACCCACCACCCACATACCCCTAATCTTACCCAAACCCCCTTAAATAAACCTAACACTAAGCCCCTGAAGATCTTCCTACCTTGTCTTCACCATGCCAGGTATCACCGATCGCTCCAGGACCCGAAATCTTCATCCAAGCCCAAGCGGGGGCTGGCGATCCATCATCCAGCTGAAGTCTTCTATCAAGCGACGGCTGAAGAGGTCCAGAAGAGGCTCCAAAGTCTTCCTCCTATCCGGGCAGAAGAGTAGATCCAGACCCGCAACCATCTTCTTCAAAGCGGTCACAAGCGGCTCCATGTTGAAGACCTCCGGCGCGGATCCATCCTCTTCTTGCGACATCCTAAGTCCGAATGAAGGTTCCTTTAAATGACGTCATCCAAGATGGCGTCTCTCGAATTCTGATTGGCTGATAGGATTCTATCAGCCAATCGGAATTAAGGTAGGGGAAATCTGATTGGCTGATTGAATCAGCCAATCAGATTGAGCTTGCATCCTATTGGCTGTGCCAATCAGCCAGTAGAATGCAAGCTCAATTTGATTGGCTGATTGGATCAGCCAATCGGATTGAACTTGAATCTGATTGGCTGATTCCATCAGCCAATCAGATTTTTCCTACCTTAATTCTGATTGGCTGATAGAATCCTATCAGCCAATCGGAATTCGAGGGACGCCATCTTGGATGACATTATTTAAAGGAACCTTCATTCGGACTTAGGACGTCGCAAGAAGAGGATGGATCCGCGCCGGAGGTTTTCAACATGGAGCCGCTTGTCACTGCTTTGAAGAAGATGGTTGCCGGTCCGGATCTACTCTTCTCCCCGGATAGGAGGAAGACTTTGGAGCCTCTTCTGGACCTCTTCAGCCGTCGCTTGATAGAAGACTTCAGCCGGATGATGGATCACCAGCTCCCGCTTGGGCTTGGATGAAGACTTCGGAGCCTGGAGCGATCGGTGATACCTGGCATGGTGAAGACAAGGTAGGAAGATCTTCAGGGGCTTAGTGTTAGGTTTATTTAAGGGGGGTTTGGGTTAGATTAGGGGTATGTGGGTGGTGGGTTATAATGTTGGGGGGTATTGTATGGGTTTTTTTACAGGCAAAAGAGCTGAATTCTTTGGGGCATGCCCCGCAAAGGGCCCTTTTAAGGGCTGGTAAGGTAAAAGAGCTTTTCTATTTTAATTTTAGAATAGGGTATCACATTTTTTTATTTTGGGGGGCTTTGTTATTTTATTAGGGGGCTTAGAGTAGGTGTAATTAGTTTAAAATTGTTGTAATATTTTTATTTTGTTTGTAACTTATTTTTTTTATTTTTTGTAACTTAGTTTTTTTTATTTTTTGTACTTTAGTTAGTTTATTTAATTGTATTTATTTGTAGGTATTTTATTTAATTAATTTATTAATAGTGTAGTGTTAGGTTTGATTGTAGATAATTGTAGGTAATTTATTTAATTAATTTATTGATAGTCTAGTGTTAGGTTTAATTGTAACTTAGGTTAGGATTTATTTTACAGGTAATTTTGTAATTATTTTAACTAGGTAACTATTAAATAGTTATTAACTATTTAATAGCTATTGTACCTGGTTAAAATAATTACAAAGTTGCCTGTAAAATAAATATTAATCCGTTAGAAACGGACGAATTTTGGAGATGTTGCATAGGTGGTTGCAGCAGGATGAAGAAAGCAATTGGATGTGGGAAATGAAGGACAGATTTGAGTCAAGCATTACTCCAAGGCAGCGGACTTGGGGTGATGGGAGATAGTAGTGCCGCCAACAGTGATGGAAAAATTAGAAACTGGAGTAGAGTTAGAGGGGAGAATTAGAAGTAGTTCGGTCTTGGACATGTTTATACTTAGGTGGTGAGAGGCCATCCAGGAGGAAATGCCAGATAAGCAGTCGCTGATGTGAGAATTGACAGAAGGAGAGAGTGCAATGGTGGAAAGGTAGATCTGGGTATCGTCAGCATAGAGATGATAGCTGAAGCCATAGCTGTTGATAAGTTTACCCAGTGAAGAAGTGTAAATAGAGAAGAGTAGAGGACCCAGGACAGAGCCTTGAGGTACTAAACCAGACAGAGGCAAAAGAGAGGAGGAGTCACCAGCAGAAGAGACGGAGAAGGTTCTGTTAGAGAGATAAGAGTGAATCCAGGAGAGGGCAGTGTCACAGACCCCAAGAGAGCTGAGAGTCTTTAGCAGAAGGGGATGGTCAACAGTGTCAAAAGCAGCAGAGAGGTCCAGTAAGATGAGTATAGAGTAGTAGTCTTTGTTTTTGACTTGAGTTTCCCTTTAAGTCCCTTTTTGATGTGAGTTTCCCTTTAAGTATCATTAGTGCTTATGCTACTATTGTATCAGCTCACTAAGAATGAATGTTTTTAGATTTATAAACACACCCTAACACATGGGGGTAGGATCTATGATTACGGTCTCTGTAGCCAAAATACGTTATCTAGGTTTTAACCATTGCTTCATGCTGTATTTCCTTATTAAAATCATTTTGAAATAATGTGGATTTGCATTTTACTTTTTTGGTGCATGGACTTTTTTTAAACTAAATTAATATACTAGATAAATTGTTTTAATTCCTTTATACCTTGTTTGCTGCAACAGTTTTTCAATAGCCAAACACCATCTACCTCTTGCCTTATTTGGAGTAGCCAAGTCAGACTTGTTACCAGAGTAAAAAAGACATTAATTTTGTTAGTAAAACTTGCATTGTTTAGCAGTTTCTTGACCCTGCGGGGGCCTATTAGAAGCAGATATGTGGTAGAGCTAGGCCTGCAGTGTGCATTTCCAATTCTCAGAATTGGAAAATCCACAATTTTCAGAGTTAAATTACCGGATAAGAGGGCAACATAGATTATGAAATCATGTAAAGTTATGCATAATTAAACAGATTATATTAAAATTGTGTCATTTAAATGTTAATGCATTACTTACAAGTCCATTTGAAAATTTGTATACTATATTAAAATCAATGACGTGAGACATGTAATTGACTTAATTTTGTTCAGCAATTTATCATGACAAACCACTGTAACGAACAGCCACATCTGCAGAATAGACCTGTGGGGTCTTAAGAGATCTTGAAAAAAAACTATAAATATGAATAGCTGTACTGAATTTTCCACCACACACAAATATTTAGCAGATGATACAAATCTACAGAAGCTGCAGAAAATATAAATATATGTTTTTCAGATATTGATAATTGAAATAACATATATAATATTTTGATAGCATAATGTATACACAGATACTCAAGAGTCTGAGTTTATGGCATATCAAAGCTCAAGTCTCCAACATTTGAAGGAATTCAGCCATTATTGTCTGGATTTTCATATAAACACATGTGTAGTTTTTAAAAAGGTACACTGATGAGATATAGAAATGCATTAGCTATAGAGCACTCTGTTTAATCACATGGCTCTATTTTTCTGCCTTTTCTCTGCACATTTTAAATAAAACTTTGATTTTCAGATGCTTAAAAGCTTTGAAAGGATGTAAGTATTGAAAGGTATTACTAACCCGAGAAATGTGAAAGTTTGTTACTTATTAAGATGTGAAATTGTAACATTTTTAAAAATAGTCTTTTGAGGCATTTTGTTGGGTATATTTACAGTGTGTGTATATATATATATATATATATATATGTATGTATGTGGCCAAAAGTATGTGTACACCTGCCCATCACACCTATATATGCTTGTTGAACACCTCATTTTTAAACCATGGACAATAATATGGGGTTGCCCCCACATCTCCACTTTGTGGTTATAACAGCCACAACTCTTCTGGGAAGGCTTCCCACCAGATTTTGGAGTGTGTCTGTGTAAATTTGTGCCCATTCAGCCAAAAGAGCATTTGTGCCATCAGACACTGATGTTGGATGAGAGAGTCTAGCTCCCATTAGACATTGCGATTCATCCCAAAGATGTTTAATGAGGTTGAGGTCAAATTTCTGTGCAGGTCACTCAAGTCCCCCCCACACCAAACTTGTTAAACCATGTTTTCGTGGATCTCCCTTTTTGCACAGGGACACAGTCATGCTGGCTCAGGAAAGGGCCTTCCCCAAACTGTTACCACAAAGTTGGCAGCACCAAATTTTCTAAAATGTCTGTGTATCCTGTAGCATTAATATAACCCTTCACTGGTACTAAGGTCTCCGCCCAACTTGGAAAAAAAAGTCACAGACCATTATCCATTTTCCACCAAACATTATAATAAGCACTATGCATTCAGGCATCTGCCACAACCAAATTCTTTCATCAGACTGCCAGATAGTGAATCATGATTCATCACTCCAGAGAACACATTTCAACTGTTCCAGATTCCAGTAGCAGCATGTGTAACACTACTCCAGTTGATGTTTTTCATTGCGTATATAGATGTGAGGCTTGTGTACCAATGCTCGGCCATGGAAGCCCATTTCATGAAGCCCCCAATGCACAGTTGTGCTGATGTTGCTTCTACAGGCAGTTTGTAACTATGTAGTGAGTGATGCAACAGATGATAAGCAATTTTTGTCTAGATTTGTTGCACACAACCGATAAGGGGTTTATCATGGCTCTTTCCGCCCATCAGAAATAGTGCACGTATTACATGTTGAAAGTAAACACGTTCACTAGAGCGCAATTGAATTTAAGGTGTGTCGGGATATCGCAACTTCAGAGCACTGGTTAACTGTTATGCGAGACAAAAATGTTGCACAAAACACATCTTAAATACATTTAAAAGTACATTTACATTCATAATAAAAATAAATGTTGCCTGATGAATCGGCTAATTGTTGAGCTGAGAAACTAGTTGCATGCTGTTTTGTAACTTGATTTTAATAAAAGTTTTTATTT
The DNA here is from genome assembly GCF_027579735.1 of Bombina bombina. NCBI lineage: Eukaryota > Metazoa > Chordata > Amphibia > Anura > Bombinatoridae > Bombina > Bombina bombina. The sequence continues at coordinate 610,270,208 of NC_069500.1, read as the reverse complement.
ATCCACTTACAATTGTGTGAGATCGGCTGCTCTGTTATACTCTGGTGTGTCCTAACCTTCTTAAAGCCAAAAAGATTTGGGATTGACAGGAATTTGGGAGGAGCTCACCGGATGGTCAGTCAGCTGGTGACTGTGATAACCAGCTTGCCTTGTCTGCATTATTCATCATATAGTACCAACTAAGGGCTAGATTACAAGTTGAGCGCTAATTTATTGGGCTCTCATAAATGGAGAAATTTGCCCATTTACCGACGCACGATAAATAACCAGCCATTACAAGTGGCTGGCTAATGCTACTGCAAGCTTGCGTTAGTAATAAGCGCTCTGAAAATTAACCAGAGGTCAGACAAAATAAAGTGTAGTGTTGGTTTTCAAAATAAATAAAAAAACTGAGCACAAAGCAGTTTTTAAGGGTTAAAGTGAGTGGATTTTGGGTGTTAGAAAAATAAATGGCACTTAAAAAGTGCCTTTACATTGCAGTCTATGGTGACAATCTTAGACACACTTAAACCTTTTAAATTGACACAAAAATATAAGGATTATAACAAACAGTTGGATGAGACCATCAGCCAACTAGATATAACTCTTTCAGATAGAAAGGTACAAAAATACCATAGGGACACCAAGGATTATGACCTAGATATAGTATATTCATGGCAAAAAACTAAACCAAATTGGTCAACACCTAGACACAATAAGAATGGAAATAAAAATAAGAACAAAAAGGGTAAAAAGGATCTAAAAATTATACCCCTAGAAAAGTCACCTTCTCTAGCATTGAACCAGACCAACGAGATGGTAAGAACACTGATTCAAGAAAAGGAAGCAAGTGCAGTAACTCAACAAACTTCCACCGAATTCCCTTTAGGGTCCATACAACCTAGACAGAACCTTAAATCACTAGTGAAAATTCCACAACAAACTAGCACACCGAAAAAGAATGAGCTATCCTTTAGATACCCCAGCAGGATAAGAAAAATGACAAAGAAATAGCAGTTGTTAATCTCTTTGATTTCAATCTATCCAACTCACATGTTTTGTTATTCAATAAAGGGCTATTTTATGCACCAGCTAATAATTTTGATTTATTTGAGACACTAATTGACACTAACAAATTTGTAAGAAAATTGGTTTTAAAGAAACACTTTTGCTATTCTGAAGATCTAGATACTATTGATCCACCAGCCCCTACACATACCTTATACTCAGTAGGCCTGAAATTTACAGATCTCACTCACTTGACCAACCTAATCTCACTGGAACAACAATCAATGTGATATGTTGACACATTAAGAAATAATTGCACCACTTATAAGTTTAAAGACACCAATCACTTTTATCCCATACAAATATGAGACCATTGGATAGATTTCTATCAAAGGGTTATTGAGAAAGAATTGACAACACTATATAACACTACAAGACTCAGTATGCCAAACATAAAGAATGACAACCTTATAAAAAAGGAAAGAAAAGCCATTAGAGAGTTGTAGCAGAGCAGTGGTTCGACTTAATAAAAGGGACTATTTAAATAAAATTGAAATACAGTTAAGTGATAACAAATTGTACAATAGATTGGCGTTCAATCCTACTAGTGTATTTAACTACAAACTTTAAGATTTGCTAGATACAGCTTTTGAACATGGTTACATGAATCCTGAATTGATTGATTTATATCTGGATCAAAGAACCCATTACCCCATCCTTTCGCATAACAGCTAAAATACTTAAGAGCCTTACCAAACCTCCAGGAAGACCCATTGTTTCAAGCAATGGGTCATTATGCGAAAGACTGGGTGATTGGTTAGATCACATTTTACAGCCTGTTATGCAAGAATTACCAGATTATATTAAAGATACCCCCCACCTACTTACCCAGCTTAAAGAGATCAAATTACTGCTGGTTAACCATAGACATTACAGCACTGTATTCTAATATACCCAATGAGCAGGGATTACTGGCCCTTAATGAAATGTTGCATAGACATACTCAATACAGTGATGAATTTATATTGTTCCTCATACAAGTCACATAATTTTTACTTCATCATAATTATTTTGTACATCAGGATATTTACTATCTGCAAAAGTGCGGCACAGCTTTGGGGGCTAAATTTGCCCCAGTCTATGCTAACATCTACATGGGCTGGATGGAGCTGTGCCGCATTTTTGCAGATTGTTTTCCATATAAGGCTAATATTGTACTATACGGTCAATTTATTGATGACCTGATTATAATTTGGCAAAACACAGATGATTCTTCTATACAAGCATTCATTGACTTTATGAAATCACAATGATTAAAATGTATCATTTACAAGTCCACATGACCCTAAAACTATTAAATATCTTGATTTGAGATTGAGTAATGGTGACAATAATAATATCACTACCACCACTTTCAGGAAATTAACAGCTAAAAAATACTATACTTAGAGCAGATTCCTGCCAAATACCACATCTTAAAAAAGGCATTTCTAAAAAACTTACAGAAAGATTAACAGAAAGAGGTTATGATAAACATTAGTTAAATGATCTCAATAGACAGGTGGCCTCAATAGACAGAGATACTCTCTTTTTGCAGAAAGTAGCTACATCTAGAGACTCAATTAAGAACAATACTCTATTTATAACGAAATACAGCAGACAATATAATAAAATTTGCAACATTATCACCAAATATTTGAACATTCTAAAGGGAGATAACACATTATGCCATATAGTCTCTAAAGGCGTTAAATATATAGTGAGGAGAGCTCCTTCTATAGGAGATATCACTAGTAAAAAATGCACTGCTATGTATAGCTCTATGGGACACTTGCCAAAACCTTCTCTGGGTTTCTATAAATGTCATCATATACCCTGTAAAAGTTGTGAATACACCAATAATATAAAGACTTTCACTTCAACTAACACAGGGGAGATCTTTGACATCAGACATAGGATAGATTGTACTTCTCATTTTTTAATCTATCTAATCACATGCAAACTATTCTCTTATTAATATATAGGCATTACTTCCCGAGCACTAAAAGGCAGAATGCGCGTACATTTGATCTCTTTGGGAGAAAAAGAAACCAAAACCCCAGTGACTAAACATTTCCGTACACATAGTGTAGGGGCAAATTATTTTTCTTTTATAGGCATAGATATGATACAAAAAAATCCCAGAGGTGGAGACAGAGTAGCAGCCTTACAAAAAAAAGAAGTATTTTGGATTCTAAAATGACAAACTAGGTACCCAGAAGGGATTAATAAAAGATTAGATGTGTGTCTAAGGTTTTATTTATATCTGTAAGGATGGTGTCTCTCTCCTGCTTTTTATGTCTCAATAGCTGCTTCATACAAATTATGGAGCAGTTAATGAAATTAGTATTCCATTCCTTCATGTTTCCTCATTTAAAGGGACAGTCCACCCAAAATTTATCCCAAGTAATTCCTATAAAGTAGCAAGCGCTAACTATAGCCCAATTTTGTAACATACCTCATTACAAGTAATTGTACTTATTTTTTGCACCTCTGCATGTTTGAAATGTCCGCCTGCCCCTCCCCTATTTCATCATCAGCATCATCATCATGTGGGTGTAATCGCAATTACTTTCAATCATACACGTTCCTGTGTTTTTTTGCGCATGCACAATGCGCCAATGTTACTGTAGGGGAAGTTTAAAACAGGAACTCCTCATACTTGGAACTGCGGCCGGAGCATGGAAATGAAGCACACTGGTTCACCGCAAATATGACACGGCTCAGTAACATCGGCGCATTGCGCATGAGCAAAAATAACAGGAATGTGTATGATCGCAAAGTAACTGCGATCACACCCAAATGATGCTGATGACGAACTAGGGGAGGGGGCAGGCGGACATTTTAAACACGCAGAGGCGCAAAAAGTAAGTACTATTACTTGTAAATGAGATATGCTACAAAATTGGGCTATAGTTAGCAATAATAAGAGTTTGCTACTTTATAGGAATGACTTAGGATAAATATTGGGTTGACTGTCCCTTTAATAGTATATACAAATAACACTATGTTGACCTTTAAAAATGTTCGGATGATTCCTTTAAAATCTTGACTCAAGATACATAAGAGTATTAATACTTATGGATACATCTGATCAAACAGAACTTATGATTAAACATTAATTTTTATTTAAAAAAAATAAAAATACAATTATGAACATAGTTTTAAGATAACATATATATCTTCATATGTTTTCAATTCTTCCTTATTTAATTTTTAGTTAATATTGTGTTATACTTTAATACATTTTTCAGCTAGTACATGTTTTTATCACTACTATATTATTTCAGAAAATCTATGTGTTTTCTTAAGTCTATATCTATTTGATCTGAGTATAGATTAGCAACATTTGAAATAATTACATTTTTGATTCTGAACTTTTCAAGCCAATTAAATTTGTTTTATGTATATTTTATGATTTTAATTTTTCACATTTGTTTTTATTTTTTGTATATGTTTGTTATGTGATATTTTTTGTACTTTGCTCTCTGTCTCATTGTTTACCCACACATATAGCTTGTTTATATACCCAATACTTACTTCAGTATTTGGGATCTCAATGATTCACAGTCATCTAAATGTTAAATACTTGTATACTTTTGACATGTTTAAAACATCTCTTTTGTTTTAGGGATGACTTATTTGACACATATTAATGAGCTCTATGGGAAGAGTGTTCATAGAATCCACTTTAATATATCAAATGTACATATTGTATTACTTGTATATATTGATGTGATAATTAATGTAAGTGTTTAATGAGCATCATGATTGGTTCTCAGTGCTAATATAAACCATCTATAGTCTGAGTTAAGGTAGCCTCTGATGAAGCTCATGTGCGCATGCGCGAAATGCGTCAGGCCATCCTGCACAGAGCCTAAGATTTGAGCACATCTCAATAAACGATCCTTTGAAGCATTATACCAGACCAGCCTCCTTCTTCTTACTTGATATATATTCATATACATATATATTTACACTTTGCTGCCCATCGCTACATGACTTACCCCCTTTGCTGCGCTTGATTCTCTTCCGTGTATGACGGCATGAGAACAAGGCTTCCATATGAGCCTATGGAAGCATGCTCTCATGAGCACAAATCTTCCAGGCAATGTGAACGCGAAGTTGTGTTCACATTGCACTTAACTTGTAATACCAGCGCACATTTGTGTGCACTGGTATTACTGAGTGGAGCGAAAATATCGAGCTTGCATAAGAGCAATTTTGCGATCCACTCGTAAACTGGCCCAAAAAGTGTGAGTTACCCATTTGGGTTTTTTACACTGCTGTTATACATCAGCTGCACAGTTTGCATTATGAGGCGCCCTTTATGCTTCTAACCTTTTGAAGAGGAGCCGCCCTAGGGGACTGCATGTCCATATTTGGATGAACTGTGATATTTTAGAAATTTTAGATTTTCAGTATTTACATATTGTGTTTGTGAGCCTTAGCGTGCCATAAAACTTTGTTGACAACGTTTTTCCACTTATAATAACACTATTAAAAATTATTAAAAAAAAAAAAAAACATTGCATAAAAAAGTTATAAGGGCTCAAAAACTTGAGGTCTCAGGCGTTAAAAAAAGGGCTTTAACATAGAGATACATACACATGTATAAAAACTTTCTGAATGCACTGTACATTAAGGAGTGAGAGTCCTCAGTTCATAAATCCAAAGTGCCTCCTGTTGGAGAAGAAGTTTAGCCCTATCACACCCATGTCTAGGAGGTGGGACATAACAGATCAATATAAATCTTAGGTAATTGACCCTTTGGCCAGCTTCCAAAAGAATGTCTGGCTACCAGTTGGTCAGACTTCCCACTCGCCACTGCTGATCTATTTGAAGATGATTATCTATGCATATGCAGGCATTATCTGTAGTTTTACCAACATAAATAATCAAAAACATAATTTATGCAAGAACTTTCCTGATAAATTCATTTCTTTCATATTGGCAAGAATCCATGAGCTAGTGACGTATGGGATATACAATCCTACCAGGAGGGGCAAAGTTTCCCAAACCTCAAAATGCCTATAAATACACCCCTCACTACACCCACAATTCAGTTTATCGAATAGCCAAGTAGTGGGGTGATAAAATTAGGAGTAAAAAAGCATACAAAAAAAAGAAACTGGAAATATAATTGTGCTTTTATACAAAAAATCATAACCACCAGAAAAAAGGGCGGATCTCATGGACTCTTGCCAATATGAAAGAAATTAATTTATCAGGTAAGTTCTTACATAAATTATGTTTTCTTTCATGTAATTGGCAAGAGTCCATGAGCTTGTGACGTATGGGATAGAAATACTCAAGATGTGGAAGTCCACAGAAGAGTCACTAGAAATGGAGGGATAAAATAAAAACAGCCATTTTCCGCTAAAAAATTAAATCCACAAAAAAATTTTCTCATAAATTGAAAGAAAAAAACTTAAAACATTAGCAGAAGATTTAAACTGAAACAGATGCCTAAAGATCTTTTCTACCAAAGACTGCTTCAGAAGAAGCAAATACATCAAAATGGTAAAATTTAGTAAATGTATGCAAAGAAGACCAAGTTGCTGCTTTGCAAATCTGATTAACTGAAGCTTCCTTTTTAAAAGCCCAAGAAGTGGAGACTGATCTAGTAGAATGAGCTGTTATCCTCTGAGGTGGGGACTGTCCCACCACCAAATAAGCTTTATGAATCAAAAGCTTCAACCAAGATGCCAAAGAAATGGCAGAAGCTTTATGCCCTTTCCTAAAACCAGAGAAGACAACAAATAGACTAAAAGTCTTCCTGAAATCTTTAGTAGCTTCAACATAATATTTCAAAGCTCTTACAACATCCAAAGAATGCAAAGATCTTTCAAGAGCATTCTTGGGATTAGGACACAAGAAATGTTGTTACTAATGTTGTTAGAATTCACAACCTTAGGATGGAATTTAAATGAAGTCCGCAAAACAGCCTTATCCTGATGGAAAATCAGAAAAGGAGACTCACAAGAGAGAGCAGAGAATTCGGACACTCTTCTAGCTGAAGAGATAGCCAAAAGAAACAACACTTTCCAAGAAAGTAGTTTAATATCCAAAGCATGCATAGGCTCAAAAGGAGGAGCCTGCAAAGTCTTCAAAACCAAATTAAGACTCCAAAGAGGAGAGATTGATTTAATAACAGGCTTGATACGAACCAAAGCCTGAACAAAACAGTGAATATCATTAAGCTTAGCAATCTTTCTATGAAATAAAACAGAAAGAGCAGAGATTTGACCCTTCAAAGTACTTGCAGACAAACCTTTATCCAAGCCATCCTGAAAAAACTGTAAAATTCTAGGAATTCTAAAAGAATGCCAGGAGAATTTATGAGAAAAACACCATGAAATATAGGTCCTCCAAATTCGATAATAAATCTTTCTTGAAACAGACTTACAAGCATGTAGCATAGTATTGATCACTGAGTCAGAGAAACCTCTATGACTAAGCACTAAGCGTTCAATTTCCATGCCTTCAAATTTAACGATTTGAGAGCCTGAAGGAAAAACAGCCCTTGAGACAGAAGGTCTTGTTTTAGAGGAAGTGGCCAAAGCTGGCAACTGGACATCCAAACAAGATCCGCAAACCAAAACCTGTGAGACCATGCTGGTGCTATCAGAAACACATACGATTGTTCCATAATGATCTTGGAGATCACTTTTGGAAGAAGAACTAGAGGCGGAAAGATATAAGCAGGTTGGTAAAACCAAGAAACTGCTAAAGCATCCACCATATCTGCTTGAGGATCCCTGGACCTGAACAGGTACCTGGGAAGTTTTTTGTTTAGATGAGAAGCCATCAGATCTATTTCTGGAAGACCCCACATCTGTACAATCTGACAAAATACATCTGAATGGAGAGACCACTCCCCCAGATGTAAGGTCTGACGGCCAAGATAATCCACTTACCAATTGTCTACACTTGTAATATGCACCGCAGAAATTAGACAAGAGCTGGATTCTGCCCAAGAAAGTATCTGAGATACTTCTTTCATAGCTAGGGGACTTCTGAAAACAAATGAATGGTTCTCTCTTTAACAGAGGCCAAACCTGAAGAGCCCTGAAAATAGCATGGAGTTCTAAAATATTGATTGGTAACCTCACCTCTTGAGCTTTTCAAACCCCTTGTGCTGTCAGAGATCCCCAGACAGCTCCCCAACCTGAAAGACTTGCATCTGTTGTGATCACAGTCCAGATAGGACGAACAAAAGAGGCCCCCTGAATTAAACGATGATTGTCTAACCACCAAGTCAGAGAGAGTTGATTGTTGGGATTTAAGTATATCAATTGTGCTATCCGAGTATAATCCCTGCACCATTGATTCAGCATACAAAGCTGCAGAGGTCTCATATGAAAACTAGCAAAGGGGATCGCGTCCAATGCTGCAGTCATGAGACCTAAAACTTCCATGCACATAGTCACTGAATGGAATGATAGAGACTGAAGGTTCCGATAAGCTGAAATGAATTTCATTTGTCTCTTGTCTGTTAAGGACAGAGTCATGGACACTGAATCTATCTGGAAACCTAAAAAGGTGACCCTTGTCTGAGGAATCAAGAAACTCTTTGGTAAATTGATCCTCCAAACATGTCTTTGAAGAAACAACACTAGTTGATTAGTGTAAGATTCGGCTAAATGTAAAGACTGAGCTAGAACCAAGATATCGTCCAAATAAGGAAACACCGCAATACCCTGTCCTCTGATTACAGATAGAAGGGTACCGAGAACCTTCGAAAAGATCCTTGAAGCTGTTGCTAGGCCAAATGGAAGAGTGACAAATTGGTAATGCTGTTCTAGAATAGAGAATCTCAGAAACCGATAGTGGTCTGGATGAATCGGAATGTGAAGCTATGCATCCTGTAAGTCTATCGTGGACATTTAATTACCTTGCTGAACAAAAGGTAAAATAGTCCTTATAGTCACCATCTTGAAAGTTGGGACTCTTACAAAACGATTCAAAAACTTCAGATCCAGAACTGGCCTGAATGCATTTTCTTTCTTTGGGACAATGAATAGATTTGAATAAAACCCCAGACCCTATTCCTGAAACGGAACTGGTACTATTACCCATGAAAGCTCTAGATCTGAAACACACTTCAGAAAGTCTGAGCCTTCACCAGATTTGCTGGAACGGGAGAGAGAAAGAATCTTCTCACAGGAGGTCTTACTCTGAATCCTATTCGATACCCTTGAGAGACAATACTCTGAATCCACTGATTTTGAACAGAATCTGCCCAAATGTCTTGGAATAATTTCAATCTGCCCCCCACCAGCTGAACTGGATCAAGGGCTGCACATTTGTGCAGACTTGGGGGCTGGCTTTGGTTTCTTAAAAGGCTTGGATTTATTCCAACTTGAAGAAGGTTTCCGATTAGAATTAGAGTCTTTAGGGGAAGGATTGGTTTTCTGTTCCTTGTTCTGTCGAAAAGAACGAAAACGATTGGAAGCTTTAGATTTACCCTTAGATCTTTTATCCTGAGGCAAAAAAACTCCCTTCCCTCCAGTGATAGTTGAAATAATTGACTCCAACTGTGAACCAAATAAATTGTTACCTTGGAAAGAAAGAGATAGTAATCTGGACTTAGATACCATGTCAGCATTCCAAGATTTGAGCCATAAAGCTCTTCTAGCTAAAATAGCTAAAGACATAGATTTAACATCAATTTTGATGATATCAAAAATAGCATCACAGATAAAATGATTAGCATATTGAAGCAAACAAACAATGCTAGACAAATCAGGATCTGTTTCCTGTTGCGCTATGTTTTCCAACCAAAAGGTTGATGCAGCCGCAACATCAGCCATAGCAATGGCAGACCTGAGAAGATAGCCAGAAAATAAATAAGCTTTCCTTAGATACGATTCAATTTTCCTATCTAAAGGATCTTTAAAAGAAGTACTGTCTTCCATAGGAATAGTAGTACGTTTGACAAGAGTAGAAATAGCCCCATCAACTTTGGGGACCTTTTCTCAAAACTCTAATCTAGCCGCTGGGAAAGGGTACAACTTTTTAAACCTAGAAGAAGGAATGAAAGAAGTACCAGGCTTAATCCATTACTTAGCAATCACATCAGAAATAGCATGAGGAACTGGAAAAACCTCAGGAGTTACCACAAGAGGTTTATAAACAGAATTTAAATGTTTACTAGTTTTGATATCAAGAGGACTAGACTTCTCAATCTCCAAAGTAATCAACACTTCTTTCAATAAGGAACGAATATACTCAATCTTGAAAAGATAAGTAGATTTGTCAGTGTCAATGTCTGAGGTAGGATCTTCTGAATCAGAGAGATCCTCATCAAGGGAGGATATTTTGAAATGTCATCAAATTTATGATAAGTTTTAAAAGACTTTGTACGTTTATTAGAAGGCGGAATAGTAGACAAAGCCTTCTGTATCGCATCAGCAATATCATTTTTAATATCAACAGGGATATCATGTACATTAGATGTTGAAGGAACAACACAAACTGTACTAGTACTGATGGAAACATTTTCTGCGTGCAAAAGCTTATCATGGCAACTGTTACATACTACAGCTGGAGATATAATCTCAGCTAACTTACAACAGATACACTTAGCTTTGGTAGAGTTGTGATCAGGCAGCAGGGTTCCAACAGTTGCTTCTGAGACAGGATCAGATTGAGACATCTTGCAAAATGTAAAAGAAAAAACAGCATTAAAGCAAAATTTACAATTTCCTTATATGGCAGTTTCAGGAATGGGAAAAAATGCAAACAGCACAGCCCTCTGAGCATATAGAAGGCAAGAGGCATATAGGAAGTGGGGTGAAAAATAAACTACATTTTTTTGGCGCCAAGTATGATGCACAACGCAAAAGGAAGTTGAAAACATTTTTGGCACCAGCAACATCCGGAAATGACGCAACTCGCGTCATAACAGATGCAACCTCATGCAAGGAAAACCTGTCATCAACTAAGACGCCGGAAATGATGAACTTGCATCATCAAAGACGTACCTTTGCGGCAAAAATTTTTATTGCGCCAAGAATGACGCAATAAATAACAGCATTTTGCGCCCTCGCGAGCCTAATTTTGCCCGCAAAAAAAACCCAGTCAATTTGAAAAAAGGACTATACTCCAGATAAGACAAATAACTTCCTAAACATGCTTCCCAAACTGAAACTGACAGTCTGCAAAAGGAAATATACATAGACCTGACTCATGGCAAATATAAGTAAAAAACCCATATATTTAAAACTTTATATTAAAACATAAAGCGCCAAACCATAGCTGAGAGTGTCTTAAATAAGAAAAACATACTTACCGAAAGACACCCATCCACATATAGCAGATAGCAAAACCAGTACTGAAAAAGTATCAGCAGAGGTAATGGTATATAAGAGTAAATTGTCGATCTGAAAAGGGAGGTAGGAGATGAATCCCTACGATCGATAACAGAGAACCTTTGAAAACCATAACATCAATAGGCGATACTTCCTTCACATCCCTCTGACAAACACTATACTCTGAGAGGAATTTGGCTTTAAAATGCTTAGAAGCACTTATCATAGAAGAAAACATAGAAATCAAGCACAAACTTACTTCACCACCTTCATAGGCAGCAAAGTTTGTAAAACTGAATTGTGGGTGTGGTGAGGGGTGTATTTATAGGCATATTGAGGTTTGGGAAACTTTGCCCCTCCTGGTAGGATTGTATATCCCATACATCACTAGCTCATGGACTCTTGCCAATCACACGAAAGAAAGGTATATTACAAATTTTAAAGCACAAGTTAAATAATATTTAATAGGATATTTGTTAATTTTATAAGGGTTTTGAAATGTCCTTCCAGTGATGATGCTGTGACAGGTAACATAGCTCACACATCTATAACTCCCCTTCTTGTCACTCCTGAGCCAGAACTAGTACCTGGATCACAATCAGTTTTGACAATAAAATACATCATATTGTTTCCCCTCCTAAAACCAACTCTTACAGGTAAATACTGGCAGAGCTGTTATGTTTTGTCCAAGAAAATGATGTTCCAATTCATTCTCAGGACATCGCTAGCACGTTTCTTATCAAAGTGTGGGGAGAACTGAGTAGAGAAAGTGATCTTCTGGGTACCCTCATTATTCTTCTCAAAAGGATTGAGGGCTCTAGATAACTGTTGATCCCCAAGCTGTTTTGGGTACCCACGTTCCATGAAGCATTGAGCCATGTCTTGTAACCGTAATTCCCTCTTGTTCAAGTCAGTGTTTTTCTGGATATCCTGTTAAAAATGAACCTTAGGGATATTATTAATCAGATGACCAGGGTGACAATTATGTGCAGTCCTGTCAGTCACATTTCTCTGTTCTCAATATAAAAATACATTTTAAAAAGTGAAGTTCAACTTCCAATAGCCAACAGGGGGGAGTATGAGTAAATCTTAATTGCAATAATAAATAGCAAAATAACTTTGCACTCTCCTCTAATTATATTTATGTTTAATGTTTTGGGGAGATCCCTCCTCTTCCTCAAATATCTCTCTGAGATATATCATATGTCCTTCCAATGCTAATCAAAATAACTTTTTTATATAAAACTGCGGGGCAATTGTCATGAATGGGTGAGTTTGACCCTTATTGCAAACCGGACAACGACTTATCAGGTGCCCAAATAGTGCAGGGAATAGAGTCTCTTACTGCTGAACTGGACTTCCCAGCTTCAGTATTGTGCAATGAAATAAAACATTTTTAAAAGTAATGTGGCATAGCTCAGAATTAAATGTCAGAACTTACAAAGATATTTACAGCTCATATTGTGCATGGTATAAGCATAAACAAATAGTTACTGATAATAATTTAAACAGTGAGTTTGATTATAACCATATTAACTATGATGGCTTTACAGTGCATTTCTGTAGATTGTGTACTATTAAAATGCATAGGTTCAAAACACACTCCAGGCAGTAAATATTTTATTCTCTTACGGCTAGATTTAGAGTTTTGTCAGTAAAGACCCGCGTAGCTAACGCAGCTTTTTTTCCCAACGCACCCTTAAGACAACGCTGGTATTTAGAGTTGTCTGAAGGGCTGCGTTAGGCTCCAAAAAGGGTAGGTTGAGCCGAATTTACTGCCACTCAACCCTCAATACCAGCGTTGCTTACGGTAGTGGTAAGCTGGCAAAACGTGCTCGTGCACGATATCCCCATAGGAAACAATGGGGCAGTTTGGGATGAAAAAAACACCTGCAAAAAAGCAGCGTTAAGCTCCCAATGCAGCCCCATTGTTTCCTATGGGGAAACACTTTCTAAGTCTGCACCTAACACCCTAACATGTACCCCGAGTCTAAACACCCCTAACCTTACACTTATGAACCCCTAATCTGCCGCTTCCGCTATCGCTGACACCTGCATTATATTATTAACCCCTAATCTGCAGCTCTGGACATCGCCGCAACCTACATTATCCCTATGAACCCCTAATCTGCTGCACCTAACACCGCCGACCCCTATATTATATTTATTAAACCCCTAATCTGCCCCAAAGTCGCCGCTACCTTACCTACACTTATTAACCCCTAATCTGCCGACCGGACCTTGCCGCCACTATAATAAATGTATTAACACCTAAACCGCCTCGCAAACACTAATAAATAGTATTAACCCCTAATATGCCCTCCCTAACATCGCCGCCACCTAACTTCAAGTATTAACCCCTAATCTGCCGACCAGATCTCGCCGCCACTATAATAAATGTATTAACCCCTAAAGCTAAGTTTAACCCTAACCCTAACACCCCCCTAAATTAAATATAATTTTAATCTAACGAAATAAATTAAATCTTATTAACTAAAGTATTCCTATTTAAAATTAAATACTTACCTGTAAAATAAACCCTAATATAGCTACAATATAACGAATAATTATATTGTAGCTATTTTAGGATTTATATTTATTTTACAGGCAACTTTGTATTTATTTTAACTAGGTACAATAGCTATTAAATAGTTATTTACTATTTAATAGCTAACTAGTTAAAGTAATTACAAAATTACCTGTAAAATAAATTCTAACCTAAGTTACAATTAAACCTAACACTACACTATCAATAAATTAATTAAATAAATTACCTACAATTACATACAATTAAATAAACTAAACTAAATTACAAAAAAACACCCCACTAAATTACAAAAAATAAAAAAGATGACAAGAATATTAGGCTAATTACACCTACTCTAAGCCCCCTAATAAAATAAAAAAGCCCCCCAAAATAATAAAGGTCCCTACCCTATTCTAAATTAAAAAGTAATCAGCTCTATTACCAGCCCTTAAAAGGGCTTTTTGCGGGGCATGCCCCAAAGTAATCAGCTCTTTTGCCTGTAAAAAAAAATACAACCCCCCCCAACATTAAAACCCACCACCCACATACCCCTACTCTAACCCAAACCCCCTTAAATAAACCTAACACTACATCCCTGAAGATCTCCCTAACTTGAGTCGTCTTCACCCAGCCAGGCCGAAGTCTTCATCCGATGGGGCAGAAGAGAACATCCAGACCAGCAGAAGTCTTCATCCTATCCGGGCAGAAGAGGACAACCGGACCGGCAGACATCTTCATCCAAGCGGCATCTTCTATCTTCATCCATCCAGAGCGGAGCCATCTTCTTCCAGCCGACACGGATCCATCTCTTCAACCGACGCCTACTCGCCGAATGAAGGTTCCTTTAAGTGACGTCATCCAAGATGGCGTCCCTCGAAATCCGATTGGCTGATAGGATTCTATCAGCCAATCGGAATTAAGGTAGGAAAAATCTGATTGGCTGATTGAATCAGCCAATCAGATTCAAGTTCAATCTGATTGGCTGATCCAATCAGCCAATCAGATTGAGCTTGCATTCTATTGGCTGTTCCAATCAGATTTTTCCTACCTTAATTTGGATTGGCTGATAGAATCCTATCAGCCAATCGGAATTCAAGGGACGCCATCGGCGAGTAGGCGTCGGTTGAAGAGGATGGATCCGTGTCGGCTAGAAGAAGATGGCTCCACTCCGGATGGATGAAGATAGAAGATGCCGCTTGGATGAAGATGTCTGCCGGTCCGGATTTCCTCTTCTGCCCGGATAGGATGAAGACTTCTGCTGGTCTGGATGTCCTCTTCTGCCCCATCGGATGAAGACTTTGGTCCGGCTGGATGAAGACGACTCAAGGTAGGGAGATCTTCAGGGGGGTAGAGTTAGCTTTATTTAAGGGGGGTTTGGGTTAGAGTAGGGGTGTGTGGGTGGTGGGTTTTAATGTAGGGGGGGTTGTATTTTTTGTTACAGGCAAAAGAGCTGATTACTTTGGGGCATGCCCCGCAAAAAGCCCTTTTAAGGGCTGGTAAAAGAGCTGGTTACTTTTTAATTTAGAATAGGATAGGGACCTTTATTATTTTGGGGGGCTTTTCATTTTATTAGGGGGCTTAGAGTAGGTGTAAATAGCCTAATATTCTTGTAATCTTTTTTTATTTTTTGTAATTTAGTGGGGTTTTTTTGTAATTTAGTTTATTTTATTTAATTGTATGTAATTGTAGGTAATTTATTTAATTAATTTATTGATAGTGTAGTGTTAGGTTTAATTGTAACTTAGGTTAGGATTTATTTTACAGGTAATTTTGTAATTATTTTAACTAGGTAGCTATTAAATAGTAAATAACTATTTAATAGCTATTGTACCTAGTTAAAATAAATACAAAGTTGCCTGTAAAATAAATATAAATCCTAAAATAGCTACAATATAATTATTCGTTATATTGTAGCTATATTAGGGTTTATTTTACAGGTAAGTATTTAGTTTTAAATAGGAATACTTTAGTTAATAAGATTTAATTTATTTCGTTAGATTAAAATTATATTTAATTTAGGGAGGGTTTAGGGTTAGGGCTAGACTTAGCTTTAGGGGTTAATACATTTATTATAGTAGCAGCGAAGTCCGGTTGGCAGATTAGAGGTTAATACTTGAAGTTAGGTGTCGGCGATGTTAGGGAGGGCAGATTAGGGGTTAATACTATTTATTATAGTGTTTGCGAGACGGGAGTGCGGCGGTTTAGGGGTTAATACATTTATTATAGTGGTGGCGAGGTCCGGTTGGCAGATTAGGGGTTAATAAGTGTAGGTAAGGTAGCGGGGACTTTGGGGGGGCAGATTAGGGGTTAATAAATATAATATAGGGATCAGTGTTGTTAGGGGAAGCAGATTAGGGGTTCATCGGGATAACGTAGGTGGCGGTGTGCGGTCGGCAGATTAGGGGTTAAAAATATTTATTATAGTGCCGGCGATGTGGGGGGACCTCGGTTTAGGGGTACATAGGTAGTTTATGGGTGTTAGTGTACTTTAGAGCACTGTAGTTAACAGCTTTATAAACCGGCGTTAGCCCATAAAGCTCTTAACTACAGCCTTTCCATGGGCGGTAGGAGTCTTGTCGGTAGAGGGTGTACTGCTCACTTCAGCCAAGACTCTAAATACCAGCGTTAGGAAGATCCCATTGAAAAGATAGGATACACAATTGGCGTAAGGGGATCTGCGGTATAGAAAAGTCACGGCTTGAAAGTGAGCGTTAGACCCTTTCCTGCCTGACACTAAATACCTGCGGGCGGCCAAAAGCAGCGTTAGGACCCCTTAACGCTGCTTTTGACGGCTAACGCAGAACTCTAAATCTAGGCGTTAATATACTTAATATGACTAATTATAGCTGGACAATAATTGCATTTGTGTCTAACACCAGTGTTCTGAAGTTGGGTAAGGACTGTTTTTTTTATAATACTAATAATATCAATTAAAGGGAAAGTAAAGTCAGAATTAAACTGTCATAATTCAGATTGAGCATGCAATGTTAAACAGCTTTCTAATGTACTTATATTCTCTAAATCGCTTCCTTCTCTTGGTATCTATTGTTGAAAAGCAAACCTGGGTGGGCTCTTGAGAAGTGGAGCACTACTGGGAGCAAGCTGCTGATTGTTGGCGGAACATATATGTCTCTTGTCATCGTCTAGTGCATTGCTGCTCCTTGAACAAAGTATACAGAGATAATTAAACAAATTTGATAATGGACGTAAATTGAAAAGCTGTTTAAGATTGTATGTTCTTTCTGAATTATGAAATGTGACTATTGGGCTTCCTGTCCCTTTAATGGTGTGTATAATTAACATTTTTATATCATATTGTGTTCATTCTGGAAATGTCCAAAAAGTATAAATACTACAATCTGTTAAGCTTTTCATTGACCTAGGACATAGTCACTTTTATTAATATGTGAGCTGAGTGTAAAAGAAACCTTAAAATAAAAACAAAAAAAGAACAAAAAGCTGCAATACATATTGAAAGGCCCTCTTTTCACTTTTAATTTCCCCAAAATAATATCTATTAATATCTATAGTAGCACATATGTTTACCTTTTATGTCTTATACATATATGGAAAGAGCTGAAGGTAACTTAGTGGAAGAGTCTTAACAACAACCTGCTACACTGCTTTGAAGTTTTCTGGTCATAATAACATTTAACTGCTGCTCGTTCATGTTGTAACTAGTGCTATCATTACCATTTCTTTAACATGCAACTTCCCAATACCCTTGGTAATGGCAGAAGCATGTGAGGAAGTCATTTGACTTCTTGACCCTATTCAGTTTGTTGAAGTCACAAAAAATGCCAAATGTGAAGCAGAAGATTGTCAAAGATGAGCTGGAGCAAAAAGGAAACTCTGAGCTATAACACAAAGCAGAAGGTTTCCCATGAGACTAATTTATCTCTTGAGCAGTCTTGTGAAATGCTTTTTAGTATCAGGTGCATCATCTTGAGAAACCATTGCACATTCCAAGTGAAATTAGTTTAATGTTCCCACATAAAAGGACCACATCCAGGTGGCAGATCACTGTATGACCGCATGGTATAAGATAGAAAAAAAATGCTGCTTGCAAAAAATTTATGTGAGCTTTATTTGAGATGCCTTTCTTATGTAAATCATGGATATGTGCAAGGAATGGTTCATTTACGTGACCACAAAAATCTTTCAATGACTTTTAAATGTTTAATCCCAACTAACACATAGCGGAAATATGTCTTTCAGTTTAATGTATTTAATCTGGTGTTGCAACAGTACTTTCACATGAAAATGAGTACAAGGTGAAGTAGACAATCAACATCTGCTTAATGACTATTTATCTTGTCCTCTATTATGTCACTAAACAGGTGTCTATATATTGTAATAATTTTACATAGACTGAAGCTAGACATTATATAAAAAAATAATATTGAATATCAAAAACACATTTTATTTTTAAAACTATATTATGTAGATTGAGAGTTGAACTTGAATACAAGAAACATAAAACAAATATATAGATATATTGATTACACTACAGTGAATTTTAAATAATTGAGGAACAATTATATGATATATAACATGTAAAAACAATAGTGAACGAAAGGAGAAACACCAATTTGGCTCTGGATTGACAGTAAAATATAAGACTGAGAAATATCTGAAACTGATGTAGAAAGGATCTAAAATGTTAACTGTATTAAAGGGTTAAAGAAACATAAGCATAATTACTTAGTATTTCAAATAATGGGGGGTTTGATGTGTTTTAGACATTCTTATAATAACACATATTTTAGAATATGTCTGCAAATTATGCCTGTAGACTAATTTAGATAAAATAGATAAATAGATAAAAAGATAGCATACCTTTCATTAGAACTATTTATATTCAAGCGTTTTGCCTATAATTAAAAGCTCCTATTATTTTGAACACAGCATTTATCTGGCACTGAATAAATACTAAAATCCACCCCAGTACTTCTATTACAACCCCCCATTGGATACTTACCACAGAAAACTGCTACCCAATCATTACCCAGGTTGCATCCTTGGGTATACAGCAACCTATAGAATGAACGCCATGTAAAATGTTACTCCAACCTGACCCACTCTGACACACTACAAAAGCTCATGGAACTGTCTACTTATGGAACATCTAATTAAAAAATTGTCATCTATTCTTGGCTTTGGACACCAAGAGGTCCATTCTAATACATAAAATTTTCCAGGCAAATTCAAACCCATTTTAAATTGTTTGAAATCCCTGCAATAACCCATTTAGTAAAAATGTATTCATACAACAAAAACATTCTTCTTTCCAATAGCATGGAGAGTCCATAAATCCATTCAATTACTGTTCGGAAATGTATCGCCTGGCCACCAGGAGGACGCAAAGAACACCACAGCCAGAGCTTAACTGTCCTACCGTTACCCATACACCCCAGTCATTCTTTGCCTCTGTAACTAGGAGGAAGTAAAGATAATGCTCTGAAGAAAATTTTAGTCCTTTAAAGGGTCAGTAGACGTACCAAATAATGTTATATAATTCTGCACATAGTGCAGAATTATATAACATTAGCTTAGCGCTAGCTTTATAAAACAAAGGGCTGCATAGATATTTACCTAAGAAAATTACTTTTACTGAGCAGGTCTGTTTTTTTCAGAAGCGCATAGTGGCACGCTGTCTACTCACAGACCAGACCAGAGCGGGAGCGAGCTAGATTGAGTTTAATGGCGTGGTCGGGCCGGCTGTGAGTAGACAGCGTGCCACGTTGCGCTTCTGAAAAAAACAGACCCGCTCAGTAGAGCAAGGAGCGGCGTCCTGTAAAAGTCATTTTCTTAGGTAAATATCTATGCAGCCCTTTGTTTTATAAAGCTAGTGCTAAGCTAATGTTATATAATTCTGCACAATTTGTAGAAATATATAACATTATATAACATTATTTGGTAAGTTTACTGGCCCTTTAATGGGTAATTTCCCCTTCAAGATAGGACTGGGATTAATGCTGTGTCCATATAAACCTCTTAGTAACACCAGTATTTCAAGCCATAAGAAAACAATTTTCTGGTAACTTTTCAAAGAACAGAAAATCTTTCCTGTAATCAGAAACATTTTCTGTTTGTTTCAATTTATTTCAATGTTACATTTCTTGCACATGCTCAGTTAACATATGAATAAACCAGATATATTTTTTCATATCATAAAAAGCTAAAAATAAAGATGAAATTACACTTTTAAACTATGACACTTGTACCCAAAATAAATAAAACTATATCAATGTTCAATTATGACTGAAATTAAGTGTTTGGAGGTTTAAAAAATGTGACTTTTAAAATTAATCAATGTTATAAGAAATTAAAAATGCACATATCAATAATTAAATTGAACTTGATAACAAGTGGAGTGCAATCAATAGTGCAGGGTGCTTTATCCATATCCAGACCCTGCATGAAGAATAGCTCACAAGCTGGTATTGCAAGTGAATGGGCTGACATTTTGTTAGTGAACCCTATTCTTTCATTGGATAGTGCAAGGTGCAATATTATCCCTCATTTTGCAAGTAGTGAGCTATGTATTGTTCTTGTGCACAACACTTTGGGGCCGATTTAATATTATACGAGCGGACATGATTTGATATTGCGGATCATGTCCTCTGCACATTGATAAATACCGACAGCATACGCTCTCGGCATTTATCATTGCACCAGCAGTTCTTGTGAACTGCTGGTGCAATGCTTCCCCCTGCAGATACACGGCCAATCGTCCGCCAGCATGGGGTGTCAATCAACCCGATCGTAATCGGGTTGATTTCCGGCGATGTCAGTCCGCCGCCTCAGAGCAGGCGGACAGGTTATGGAGCAGCAGTCTTTAGACCGCTGCTTCATAACTTGTGTTTCTGGCGAGTCTGAAGGCTCGCCAGAAACAGAGGGCATCAAGCTCCATATGGAATTTGATAAATATGCCCCATTGTATAGCAGGAAAATCTATCTCTCTTGGAAATCTGAAGTAATTTATTAAGGTTTGAATATAAGCATAACATAACCCATGAATAATGTATTAAAATAAAGTATTTCTCTCACACACACATACACACACACACATATATATATAAATTAAATAAAAAATACACTTTTTTATTTAAATAAATGTTTAAACACTGATTGAAAGGGATATGATATATGACAAGGTGTTGTACTGGGAAGGGCTCAAAGGTGTATATGTATGTGTGTGTTTTTGTATGTGTGTATATGTATGTGTGTGTGTTTGTATGTTTGTGTATATGTGTGTGTGTGTTTGTATGTGTGTGAATATGTATGTGTGTGTGTGTTTCTATGTGTGTGTATATGTATGTGTGTGTGTTT